>NC_054071.1:3708153-4009649 GCF_017639655.2 Falco naumanni
GGAGGTAGGGTCCTGCCATTTCCCTAGCAGCACCACGGCCCTGACATAAAACTGCCTACGTGAATGTGCTCTAAATTTAGAAGTAAAGACTCACCATTTTCCTGGCACAGCTTTCCCATCAAACACTCCTGCGGTTCAGACCTTTCTGCCTCGTGGGTGGCACAGGAGCCTTGGCAGAGAGGCGGCTGCTGCTCTCGGGGCTATGCTGGCTCTGGGAGTGCCAGAGTGGGGTGAAAGTGCCGCTAGTTCCAGTGGAAGAGAAATTACCCAGCAGATTCGTTGGGGAAAACACTTGCACCATCTTCCAGTGCTTTTTACCACCATAGCCAGGAAGCAACCCTTGCAGGGAGTGCTGTTCTCAGCCACCGAGCTCTGCTCTTCTATGCTGTCTTTCAAAAGACAGTACGTATCTGATCTGGGTTGTATTTCCAGGAGATGAACTGCCTGAGAAAACAATCAACTGGAGACGTGAGCGTGGAGGTCAATGCCTGCCCTGGACCAGATCTCAGGCAAATCTTGGAGGATTTGAGATGCCAGTATGAAACACTGATAGCGCGCAACCGCAAGGAAGTTGAGGATTGGTATGAGTGCAAGGTAAGCGACACACTCCTGCTGTGAAACCAACTGACATGCACATTTCAGGGCACAGGAGCATTTCAGAAAACAGGCATGGAGAAAATAAGCAGTTCTTCCCTTATAGTAAAGCCTGAGATCAGTGCTCATTATACCTTGTGTTCCACAGCCTGCCTGACCAGTTTGTTATGTCCCATCTGGAACAGCAGCGTTTGCCACAAGGCCTTCTGGTGTGTTGTTGGAACTGAGATGTTCCACATTTGGATTAAAGAGACTTAATAGCCATGAGGTTAATGCGATTTGTAAAACAGCAAACAGTTGAAGCTGGCGGTTAACGCCCAGTGCACAGAGAACTCACCCTGTTCACTTTTCTCCTTGCCAGCTATTCACTGTGTACTGTTTCTGTAAAAGCAAGTCCAATTTATACAGATATTCTCTGAGGCTCTTCATTCTCGATTGGTGATTTTCAGATTGAGGAGGTGAATCGGGAGGTTATTACAAGCGGTCAGGAGGTAGAGACGTGCAACAACCAGGTTACTGAACTGAGACGCCAATTGCAAGCCCTGGAAATCGATCTCCAAGCTCAGCTCAGCCAGGTGGGTGGTGAGCTTACAGCTCTGACACGGTTACTGCTGGATTTCTTAGCATGAACAGCCAGACCTACTAATCAGCATGGTGGTGGTCAATAGCTCTTTCCTTTTTGGATTGGAAATAATAAAACCCAGAGTGACACTTAAATGAATGTCACTTCTTTGGTTGTCTTGTTTATCAGAGAAATAATTTGGAATCCTCTCTGGCTGAGACTGAGTGCCAGTACAACACCCTCCTCGGTGAGCTACAGAACCAGATCACATGCGTGGAGCAGCAATTGGCTGAAATAAGAGCGGAAATAGAGTGCCAGAACCAAGAATACAAGACCTTACTGGACGTCAAGTGCCGTTTGGAGCAGGAGATTCAGACCTACCGGTGCTTGTTGGAAGGAGGACAGCAGGACCTTATGTATGTACATCTCTAAATACACTAGAGAATAAATGAAAATACCAAGGATCTGTATTGCAGCTTGGGAATCCAACATACTCTTTGGTCCATCTTAATGCTTTCTTTGAGATGAAGAAATTGCCTCATGAGCAACTTTACTGTGATGAACATTGAAATCTGAACTAAATGTCACTCCTTAGGATCTGCAAAGCAGAGAAACTAAATCTATTAACTGCTAGTTACAACATTGTAACTACTTGTATTATGTCAGCACTCCTAACAATCTCTGTTCTATAGAAAGATGGACAAGAACTGTAAAAATAGGAATTGATTGCAACGCTCTGCATTGCATTTACATGCTAAAGGGGAGCACAAATGCAAAGCAACTCTGAAAAAAGAAGGCAATGACAAATACTCTAGTCCCTATGAAAGGCATAGTTTGAGTCTTTGTGTCATGTAGTCAGTTAGTGTCATGTGAAGTTCTAAAATTCCCTATTTCTCTCACAAATTTATCCCACTAGTCATGGAGGAGGAATCGGCGTCGGAACCGGTGTAGGAGGAGGAGTCATTAGGACAAGCCACACCTATACTACAACTTCATCTTCCCATTGCCAGCCCCAAGTCCCACCCTGCAAGACCGGAGATATACAAGGTAAGAGCTGTGTTTTCACCCAAGGAAAACTTTTTTTCAGTTTGTTCCTTTCTAATAAGGCCCTGAGACAACACGCTCTCCTAGGACATGTTATTGGTATCTTTGCAGAGAGTTACTAAGCTACTGGTGTGATCTGTTACAATGGATCCACCTGAAGTGCAAAATTGGCTGTGTCACTAATATGTTTAAAGAGAGCTCTGACTGAGTACAGCGTTGGAGAAAGCAAAGGAGAGACAAGGGGGAGCAGTAGAACTAAGGAGAAAGTTCAGGAAATGAGGCATAGAGAAAAGATCTGGAAGTAGAAGTAAAGACGACAGCCAAACAAAGCTTAGCAAAAGAGTCTGTAAGGAGTGAAAAGAAGAATAAGTCTGTAACTTGACAATTGCAAATTCCCATTAAAACACAAGTATTTAGGGGATTTCTGGAGTTTCCTGAGCTGTCTGCCAACTGTTCTTGCTTAACAGAGTGTATTCTTAAAATAAGGGCACTACACAGACCAAATTTTTGTTATTTGAAGGATTTTATCTCTGTTCCAATCAAATAATGCTGCTATATTTTTTTTCCAGTGACCTGCAGAAGAATTTGTGATTAAGGAGGAATGGACTAGAAGATGACGTACAGAGAAACCCACAGACAAAACAAGAACACTCAATGTTCACTGCACGCCTCTATGCAGAGATAGTAGAAGTAACTCAGTGATGCTTTGCTATGTACCTAAAGGGGCTCTCGGGAGCCCCCTTTTTCTCTGTTCTGCTATTCTGTTCTGTAATGCTGTAATCTCTAGAAATTACTTGAGTTAGTCAGGATCACTAATGTACCTGCTGGTGAAAACATTTCTCTAATAAAACTTTGCTTCTGCCTGATGCAATCAAGAAATCTGTGTCTGGAAACTGAGTTCCTTTAGCAAACCAGTTGCTGACGCAGGGGCAAACCACAACCTCAGCCGGGCTGGCTAGCCTCTGCCATGGCCCCAGCAGGAAAAGCTGGAAAGCCACGCACAAGGGTCACCTGAACTGGTCAGGATCCTGCTCCACTGGGAACAAAGCTGCTTTGCCAGTGGGGGCCAGAGAATCGCCTCGCTGGCCTTGCAGGTCTTGTCCACCTCCTCCCTGTCAAAGCCCGTAGCACACGTTGCCCGCTCCTGCATGACATCCTCCATGATCTACATGAACAGCCAGTTCAGGCAGATGCCTGTGTGCTTCCCACAGAGCATTGTGCTTAAATTCATTGCAGAACAACAAAGGAGGAGGTAAGTGGAGCTGGAGCTCATCAATGAAAGGAGAACAGAGAGATCAGTGACACAAATTTCCATGACAAATCCAGTTCAGGATGGTGTATAGACATACACAGTTATCAGCTCAGCAGCCACCCCTGGTGATCATTTCAAGCTGCTTTCCAGATGTGACACATCTGTGAGCTGTGTTGGCTGCTGGGGAGTATGATGTCAGTCATACATGTCTTAACAGGTCTGCACTGCAGTCATCTGGGGAGAGGGAGGTGTCTTCTGACCTCACCTGTCTTCTGGACTTCTGTAATGCAAGCATGTCTGAGTGAGCCTGCTTCCCTTGCAGAGCAAATCCCATCTCTTCGGTGTCAGACAAATCACATCTTTCCTGTGTCCGGGGAGGGGGACCGTGCAACGCAAGTGGCTCTTCCCTCGGGTGACTGTAAGCAGAGCTGAGAGCAGGTGCTGAGATGACAGCATTCAAATTTTATCGTGAATCTCCTCTTGAGACAGCCAAGGTGTGGTTGCACATCCGTAGCTGTGCAGAGACACCCACAGGATGGAAAAAGCAGATGGTCTGAAAGTCCTTCTTACAGCCATATATCATGGCACAACCATTTCTCACACCTAAATACATGTCAAGTATTTTGGAGTCCTTTGCTGAGAAATTAAGAAAAAATATTTGAAGCATAAAAGCAAGCGCATTTCCCCAAATCCCACTCCTGAATATGCCACACACCTGGAAGAGCAGAATTTCTGCCTCTGCTCATGGTCACTTTATGTGATGCAATAAGCAGGGACGGGGCCAAAGGGAAGATATGGTATTTTGGCTTTGAGGCAAAGAAGCAACATGACTGACCCCTGGCAGGAAGGCTATGAGGAGCCGTGGGGACGTGGAGCAGTCAGAGCCCAGAGGCACCGCTGGCTCCCGGTGTCTGGAAAAGAAATGCCAGCAAAGGGCCAACACCATGTTTCTGGCTGATGTGTCCCTGGGGAGGAAGAGGTTAAAGCCAGCAGCACACACACCTGCTATTGTGCCAGGTTTGCCACCTTGCTCTTCCCAGACTGTGATTTCTCCTGGGCAGCAGCCACGGTTGTACAAACCCTTGTACAAAACACCCCAGTTCTGCAGATGGGCCACCTCAACTGCTGCTCGCTCCTCCCAGCGGAGGATTTTGGCTAAACAGCATCAGTCAAAACCTCCCTGAAGTCAGAAATGATTTCTCACCAAAACTAAAATCCTGTGAATTTAGCATCTGAGTTTTCACTTTATACTGCTGTTAGCGCTGGCATTTCCCTCTTCCCACCACAGAATAAAATATCAACCTGAAGAGCTTGTGAAAATATTTCTGCTGGGTTGGTTTTGCTTCTTTTTTTCTTTTCTTTTGGTTTGTTTTGGTTTGGGTTTGTTCTGTTTTGTTTTGGTTTGGTTTTGGTTTGTTTTGGTTTGGGTTTTTTTGTTTTGTTTTGTTTTGTTTGTTTTTGTTTTTGTTTTGTTTTGCTTTGTTCAGAGGAAAGAGAAATTGAAGGTTTGCCTGAGAACACTGGGCAAAACTGGTAGTCTATCCAGTTTGTACCAAAACTCAAGCAAAAGTTTTTTACGAGCACTGTATTTGATTTCAGATAAAAACTTGAGAGCAGCTGGAATAATAAATTTTCACTACATGCAAATGCTGTTTGTGCTGAAGAACAAGGAAATGGGAGAAAGTGCTCGGTAAATACCGGCAGAGCAGACACCCTGGCAATTTCCCGATCTCTCCATAAGGTGTCAGCTCTCCTTAACTAGCAAAAACCGACCTGCCAGCCTCCTGCTCCCAAGTGCCTGGGCTGGCACAGCCCTCTCCTGTTCTGGAGCATTCCTGCGGGACGTGAGACAGGTCTGCTACTCTGCTGGAAGTGGGACTTACATTTGGCTAAAAGGCCAGGAGATGCCGAGAAGTTTGGCTAATGCTCTCCGCGGCTAAATGGAAGTTGCTGTTAGAGTGTACAACAAGAGTACAACACTAAGAAATTAAAATACTATTATATAAAATGTAATGATACGTATTATACAGTAATTTCAGGACTGTCCAGGGACACCTGCACCGCAGCGGGGTGGGGAAGTGTCCCCTCCTGCCACCGCCGATCCCTGTACCCATGCTGCCAAGGGATTCAGACACATTTTGCATTTCACTACAGGGGACGTTTGGAGATGCAGGAGGAGATGGGCACAGCCGGCCTGTGCCAGGTGCTGCCGCCTGCTCTCAAGAGGGCACTCGGCTCTCACCGAGCCTGCCAAAGGGTGCCCAGGGGAGAGGCGTGTGGCAAACTCCTCTCTGATCGCTTGGCTAACCTTCTTCGAACAGAAACATTTGGCTAAATAGATGAAGTAGAGACTGCGGTATGTGCTGGGGAGATCCTGCGAGCTGAAAACACAGAACAAGTTATCAGCCCTGGCATCTTGCTCCAGCTCACTCATCTGTATTTAATGGTCACATTCATAGTGAGGTTGATGTGACCTGATTCTGTGTGTGTGACTATCGCAGGGGGTGACGCGGGCCTCCTCCATGCCTCTTTGAAGACCCCAGCTGTGGGCTCCTGTGTGTAAGTGCACAGAATGGATGCCAGGCTGAAACTCCCTGCACCAATTTGTTAATCATACCTGTTTATGTTTTTCAAATGGCACTGGAATATTTTGCATCATGTTAGGCAGGAGTACAGTGAAACCCAGGCTCTCCATAGGGGTTGTAATTGTGTTATAATGACCCTTTGCTGATGAAGGTGTCACCAATGAAGTAGCATTAGCTGAGACCCCAGAGTCAGCTGTGCAAGGGGCTGTTTAGACCCAAAATTAAGAAGTTCCCAACCAAAGGGTTTGTACTCTAAAAGCCTCTTAACAGCTCTGACTCACCTAATTACTGTTCCTATCATAATCACCATCGTTCCGTTGGGTGGTGGATCTTTTGAAGGTGCCCTTTAATGTTTCATCAGTACTAGTCTCTGCAATAACAAATGAGTAACAGATCAACTATAATGTATGCAAGAATTATTTTTTTCCTGAAAGAGAGATGTTTGCTGGACTGGATACTTCTAACTACCCTTACCTGGAGGGCAGCAGATCACCTCCCAGTGCTGCAGTCCAGTTTTAACTGACAGGCGGGTGAATCTGCTGCATTAGGACCATCAGAGGTGATGAGGGTACATTCCAGGGATATTCCCCATGACCACACATCTTGGGGTGTGGGTACATGCCAAGACCTACACCCGGTCTTGCAGAAAAGTGCAGGAGAGGTGGGGTGGGGGCTTACTCTCTCACTTCAAAACAGGTATTTTAAAAACCTTCACTTTTAAAAAAAAACTAAGTATGTTTTTCACATGCAGAGAATGAACATACACAGATGGTTTTCACAGAACTTCACTGAGCTCTAAAACCAGACTGCTTTTTTTTATTAGATGTGGCCATAAATATACACAGGAAGAAAGAAAAAGAATGAACAATACATCCTGCATACTGTTCCACTAAGTAATGCTACATATATTTGAAGATGTTCCCCCTGGGCACCGGTGGTTCCTGACAGTTGTATAAACTGCTGTGGGAACAAACCAAAGTCCACCTGTTGAGGGTCCCACTACTAGGAGAAGAATAAGGCACAGTTTTTTGACAGAACGATTTCTGATTACAAAAATGCATTTAGAGAAAATCATACTTTTCAGTGGAATTAGTTGGAACTGACAGTATTTTCAACCCCAAATACCTCTGGATGGAACTGCTGCCAGGCATCAACAGCTGAGCTGGTGGGAGAAAAGGATTCCAAAGCACATTGTGCCCTTGTTACAGAGTAAACAACTGGGAATCGTTAGGTGGGAATTACTTTTTGTTTAGAACCCTCAGTTAATCCACTATTAAAATAATAAACATGATTGAGCCCTAATACGTTTCAACAAATCTGAATCAAATTTTCTCAGATTTTTCAGGTTTCAAATATCTAGATTTTTACTGAGGTAAGAAAAAACCCTCATCATTTACATTTTAGTGGAGAGGAGAACACTTTCATGCTGTTCAGCAGCTGAACCTCAATGGGAGGAAGAGCAGTGTGCATCCTCAGAACCATAACAGTGTTCCGCGTCCAACACACTCATACTTCAGGGACTGGATTTCTTCTTTACTATGGAAAAATATTGTTCTATGGGATTATCTGGTGTTAATAAAATTGCTTGATGATTATATAATGGAAGTTTGTTTATAACGTATAATTACAAGAATGAGTCATATTCCCCAGATAGATCTTCCACAGTTTTTCTCTGTGTAGCAACATAAGCAAATTGAATTTTCCTGACAAGACTTGACCAAAGTAGGAAGGATGGAAGAGGATTCATCACCGTGGAAGCACTGAAAAGGGTGGGTAACAGTCCAGTTGTACCCCCACAAATGTGCTCAGTGGCCTCAGCGGTTTCTCCCAAACACATCAGTCCAAAGGAGGCTGTGAATGCAGAGCAGGAAAGGTGGTGCCATGGGAGCTGAGAGGAGCTTGTATGTGCTCTTCCCACACACGCTGCTATCACCCCAACCCGCCACGGAGGCTATTTCAGCTTCGCCCCTCACTGCTGCCACACACACCCTAAAGGGAGAAGACTTCATTCTCGCCCAGCCCCTGCTTTCAGCCAACACACATCCGTGTTGCTGTGGAGCACATGGTAATTCTGCCACTTCAGGGCACTGGCTGAATTCATGCCCACACTGGCTGAGCCTTTCGGGCTTAAATAGTCCACCGTCCTCCTCTGGGCGTAACAATTTCATCACAGGAAAAGGGAAGAGGCCTCATTGCAAACAAGTATGGTGCCATCCGCCCCCGAGGCACCTTCCTCCTTCTCCTCCACCCCCTCCTATTTTGCCTCTGACCCAAAGCACATCAGTTAATGTGCAACGGTAGGTTTTCCTGAATGCCATCAAACTCTCAGCTTTGAGGGTACACAGTGACCCATATGGTCTCTCCATTAGTTATGCCCGGTGCAAAAAAAAAAAAAAAAAAAAAAAAAAATCTGTTTCAAAACCAGTCCCATGTTTTAAATCTCACTTTCCTGTTCAATTCACACTTTTTTTTTTTTTTTCTACCAGTGTGAGAGGCAGAGGTGATTGCAGGTTCTCTGGAGCAGCCTTTCAGAGGTCTCTCAAGCAGAAAAGAATTGAAAAGACCTTTTTAATACTCACACCAAATACACCTGAGGCTGCACCCGAATACCTGCAGGCAGCCAGGGCCAAGGATGCACAACACAGAGTCTGTAAGAGACCTTCACTGGTGATAAATGAAGACTCCTGCCTTGTCACACTGTTCAGCCTTTCCCTAAGCACAGCCATAGCTCCCTTCAGCCCTTGCTCATTGCAGCAGCTGGAGTTTTCTCAGCTTTATTCATCTACCCATAGCTGAGATCTGTCCTCAGTGTGGTCAGAAGATGTATCAGTGCCTGTTTCCAGTGCTGTTAAGCCCGCTGGGACGGGCAAGTAGGGGAAAGTGAGTTCAGGTGCTCAGCTGATCCATGAGCATCGCATCAGAGTGGTGCCAGGCAGTTCTGAGTCTGGGCAATGCCAGAGGAATCCTTCACGGCTCCTTGTGCTGCGCTCCCTGCACTGCAGGGTGTGATAGCAAATGGCACACCAAAGGGTGGATGTGCCTTGGTGTGTTTGTGGAGCAGCAGCTTGATGCTGCAATAAGCAGCAACAGCCCAAGATTTCGTAATGTTTCACTGTCCCATTTCGCAGGTTACTATTGGGGTTCCTTGCAGTTCATTGAAATCTCTCTTATGTTAAGGTTTTCCCAGCCCTTCAGGTTTTCTTTTGCAGCATTACCTTTGGGTTTTGCTGGAAACATTATCTAAGATCATCTAGTTAGCTCAGTTTACTTGCAAATGCCTGGACAATCCTACGAGACACATAACTGCAGAGAAAACTATTCTCTCATAAAACAGCTTCCATCTTACAGCAAACTGAAATAACACATTCCTTTCAGGAACCATTTGTTCCATAACTTCTATCTCTGATCCCAGCCTGTCATTTCCAGATATACTGCATCTATTAGGCTTCTTCAGTTTTAAGGAACTAATCTTCACTCTTTGAGGTATATTGCCTGCATGAATTCTAGGAGGAAAATGGCATTAAATCTTCCTTTCATGTATTAAACATGAAGCTGTGAGGTATGTTGCACACAACTGTCTTTTTTGTGTGAACTTTGATATTCAAACTATCCAAACATGTTCTTTTTGTGAACAGAAGACATGAAGCTTAGCTCACTTGAAAGGAATGACTCATTCATCATTGCATCAAAGGATGCAATAAACATCTTTCCAGAAAAAAAAAGCTACCAAATCCTTACCCTTCTGCAGAATTACAGAGAAGCACGTAGAAATGAATTCATGTCCTCATAACATGGGTGTCAGCAACTGGAAGCCAACAGTTACACAGAATGTAACCCTATAGTTTCACAAGCCAAAGTAGCTGTTAGTACAGCAGAGAATTTCATGCACTTCAAGAGAAAAAGATTTCTCAGTGGAACAAGCTCATATTATGACATAGACTCCACTAAGTTTTGTAGTGAAGCATTTAAATTTCTACCAGCCAGAGAAGGCCTTGCTTCCTTGGACATTTCAGAAATGAAGTTGAGTAGACGATGAAACTTTAGGTGTGTCCTACTGTGTGGGTGAGGGTGTTCTGGGAGGGGCATTTATAAAAAGATGTTTCCACAAACACTTGCTGTAAACCATAACAAACAAACCTCTAAATTAGCAACAACCACCACCACAGAGGCTGAGCAAGAAAACAATATACCAAATCGATACAGGAAGTTGGATGTCACACAGCTAGTGCCACGTACAAAGAATGATAGAAAGCTAACAGACTGCATTTTTCTAAAGATATGTGCCTGGGAAAGAACAGACGTGAGAGGCAGTCAGGAAAGAAATTTCAAATATTTGAAACAAGTTGCTGTAAGAGCTCAGAAGGCAGATGCTCAGCCAAGCCATCTACTGCTATGCATTTGAAAAAGATACAATCTTAGAAGAAGATGTAAGATAGCAAATATTTCCTACTTTTCATCATGCTGTATCCATGAATCGAAAACAAAACTGAAGGGAAAATGTTATTTTGATGTACAACTTCCTGACTTAACCCTGAAACCAGGCACTTAGCTTTTCTCCCTCTCCTCTGAGTAAGTATGTTTCTATTTGCAGTGAGTAAGGAAAACATCCTGACTGACATTTTGAAATGCCTTCAGGAGTGAGAGAGAAAATTCTCTCTCATATCCACAGACATCTCATGAGACTAGCCCAGAGCCAGGATGCTTTCCCAGGTCTCTCAGCCATCCTGCAACTTCATTTGGGCCGAGCACACGGAGAGTTATTCCCTGCAACAACCTGTCACACTTCCTTTCCTGACAGTCTTACACAGAGCCATTATCCAGTTGGTGTCATATAATTTTTCATAATTAAATTGTTATTTATAAAACATAATTGTAGATGCATGTTTGGAATAAATTGCTGACAGGTATGTTATTTGCCAACGTTCACTTAGTTTTTATGAGAAATTACAAAGATGTCAGAGCAGTTCAGTGAAACCACAAAATATATCCTGCGATGTTTTCAAAAGGCATAAAGCAATAAAGGACTAAAAATAAGGAGCATACAGCATAAGATAATGATAAACTACAGCTTATTAGAATATCACTTAAGTATAAAAAAATCAGCTGGGATTCTTGACAAATATCTGAAAGGGGAAAGAGCATGAGGAATGACTATTAAAAATTAAAATTAAAATTTTTATTTAAAAAATTAAAATTAAAAAATTTAAAAATAAAAATTAAAAGAGAGATTCAACAATGTTCATTACTGTCCCATACTATGACAGTTTATTGTTGTGCTGAAACAGATGTGAACAGGATGAGGTGAGTGGGATGAGTTTAATTCAGATGACTGTAAGTCAGTGGACTAGATCGCAGAAAAGATCTACCTAATTCAGAGCCACCCAACAGAAATTACATGTTTTGTATCAATAAACAAATGGTCATGAACACTTTGAGTATGGGTTAAGCTTCCTGACACTGTCAAACATCTCTCTTTGGCAAATTACCCTTGGCAGAAAAACTATGGCTTGCAAATGCACATGGAAAGAAGTTACTCCCTTTGACGGTGCCACCCACTATCTCAGGTATAAATGCAGACCAGGCAGGGTAGAATTCGGAGCTATGATTCCAGAACAACTGTGAGACCAGCTTTGACTTTTAACCTGAGTCATTTGCTACTGCCATTATGAGCTGTGGCTCCAAGCAGACCTCGAAAAGCTGCCTGCGAGGGAGCAGTGGTGGCAGTGGTGGCAGTGGTGGTGGTGGTGGAGGAGGCAGTAAGTATTCCTCTGCCTCCTCGAGCAGAATCACTTCTAGGACAAGCGGTGGTGGCAGGATTTCTGGCAGCAGTTGTGGTGGAGGAAGTTCCAGGAGCAGCTGGGGAGGGGGAGCTGGCGGTGGCAGTTATGGAAAGATCAGGCGCAGTAGTTATGGAGGAGGAATGAGCAGCGGTAGCTGTGGAGGAGGAATGAGTGGCGGTTATTATAGAGGGGGAATGAGCGGTGGTGGCTATGGAGGGGGACTGGGCTGTGGCAGCATGGGAGCAGGCTTTGGATCTGGTGGTGGTGGGTTTGGTGGTGGTTATGGAGGAAGCTTTGGTGGAGGAGGTGCTGGTTTCAGTGGTGGCAGCTTTGGCAGTGGTGGCTTTCATGGAGGGAATGTGGGAATTCTCTCCAACGATGAAAAGCTGACCATGCAGAGCCTTAATGAACGACTGGCTTCTTACCTGGATGTGGTCAGAAATTTGGAAATGGAAAATGCTCAGCTTGAACAGTTAATCAGGGAGTGGTACCAGAAGCAAGGTCCCACTGGTACAAAGGACTACAGCCACTACTATGGAAAAATTGAAGACCTTCAAAATCAGGTAGGATATTCTTTGTCAGAGAAGTTTAAGCATTGACAGACTTCTTGCGATTGAGTAAAATGTTTGAGGCACCCAGCACGGATACTTCTCAACTCACTGTCTTTCTGCAAATGCCTCTTGCACTTGAAATTCTGCCTTCTGTGCATGCATCCAGCACTTGAAATTCTGCCTTCTGTGCATGCATCCAACTATCTTCAACCAAAGGTGAAGGAACAATGCACACACCCCATAGTACACCCCACAGACTGTTTGTTGGCAGCAAGTGAAGCCTCTCAGAATGCCTGTAGTGGATTTTAAAGCATAGGAAAAATGGTAACAATTACCCTCTGGGATGTGCAGTGCCTGACATTTGGGTACAGCTCAAGGCCCATGGGCATGGGAGGTGAGACACAGCAATGGTGGTGACACCAAGCCTCCTGAAAGGACTCTTGGGACTCACAAAGCAGTTTTTACGGTTCTGGTCTTATTTTCACACAGGTACCTCTTTGTTTTGCACTGTAGAAGACCATTGCAGGCCTCTGTATGTAGGAAACACCGTTCCCCTCAAACACCTGGGAACTATAACAAAGATTGCATTCGTATTTCTGTCCCTTTTGCATACCTGAGAGATTCAACGGGAAAATTAGCATATTGTGTTCTCTTCTAGCTGGTGACTGCAGCTGTGGAAACCAACAAGGTACTTTTGGACCTGGATAACACAAGGATGACTGCAGAAGACTTCAGGATAAAGTAAATACATATTCCTCTTTTCCAGGCACTGACTTCCTTTCTCCTGCTTTCCTCAACTTAGTTTCATAAATTCATTCCATAAACAAGTATCAGTCCACAGAGACTAGGGTTTGTCCTGGTTCCATGGCAGTGAAACTGAAATAATTTATAAGACTTCAAAATTCTTCATTATTTCTATAATGATCTTCAATGGGAATACTCCCTATTGTTGTGCAGTCAAAGTTTAAAAAAAGCCTTATTTTTAAGGAAATAAAATTTGGGATTTTCTCTCACTGAAAGTCAGGTGAAACAGACAGATGAAACCTGCATAAAGTCTACAGTAAGAAGAGACAACGAAAAAGACCACATAATACATTTGAATATTAAAGTATTAATATTAAAGTACTGGCTGCTGATTTCATCATTCTGCTGGTTGAGAGTTGCTATGTGCTACAAAGTATAGACACAAAAGCAGACACTGAGATACTGGAATATGTCAACTTTTCCACAAATAAAGTCAGTAGGAAAAGGACTGAGAAGCCAGGGCCAGGGCTGACCGTTCTGCACTGTCCTTGGCGCAGGTACGAGACGGAGTACGGTCTCCGGCAGAACGTGGAAGCCGACATTAATAGCTTGCGACCCTTATTGGATAACCTGACTCTGAACAGGTCTGACCTGGAAATGCAATTTGAGTCTCTAAAGGAGGAGATGATTGACCTCAAGAAGAACCATGAGGAGGTAAGAACTGGCTTGAAATGCAAACTGCGGAGGAAAACCAGAACACTTACAGTATCTGAAATGGGGGGAGGTTTTGCAGGGAACATCCTCTGCACTAAATAGTCTTCCCTCTCTCCTAAGGTGCAGCAGCTTGGCCAGGGGCCTCCTGAGACAGGCTGCCAGGCCCAGTCTGCTCCAGGGCACCGCTCAGCACGGGCCCTCTCAACAAGCAATGACTGGGAAGTCAAGGCCAAATAACTGCAACAAGAAAACCCCCACAACACACATATATATGTTGTTGAAAGGATCCAGGATGGTTTATGATGTCAGAGCACGCTAACTGACTCCAGAACTTTTTCACTAAGTAATTGCACCATTTTTGTTTCTTTGCCTTGGGGCTGGGTTTCCTCTGCAGGAAATGAAATCACTGCAAACACAGTCCAGTGGTGATGTGAATGTGGAGGTGAATGCTGCTCCTGGAGAGGATCTGCTGAAAAAACTGAATGATATGAGACAAGAATATGAACATATTATTCAGAAAAACCGTGAAGAGGTTGAAAGGTGGTATGAAAACAAGGTAAATGATTACAATTTGAATTTTCACATTACAAAAGAAAAATGATACCAACTTCTGGTAACACCTTCCTGTAGATGAATGGCACTTAGAATGACAACATCCATTGCTTTCAGGACATAATGGTAGAATCTCTTTGATTAAAATAAAGAAAATCACAAGTGGGCTTGAACTGCACTGGCAGAGCCATACAAGCAAGTTTCAACAGCCTCCATACTACAGATGGACAAGTGGCCTTTCTTCAACCTGTGCTGCCTGATGCTTCCATGATAAATTACCATGTTGGCATTGTAAGTAAACCTCAAAACCTCCAATTCTGTATATTAATTTTTCAGATTGAGGAAGTGAGTCAACAAGTCCAGTCAAGTGGCCAGGAAGTGGAATCAAGCAACCAACAGATCTCTGCACTGAGACGTGACTATCAGAGCCTGGAGATTGAACTGCAGTCGCAAATCAGCATGGTAGGCAACAATTGCTTCTGATCCTCTGATATGCAAAGAGCACGTAAGTTCTGGAATGGCAGCAGATCAGCTATAGCTAGCACTCCATTTAATGGAGATGATTGGCACATCCGACACCCATGTAAGATTTTTCTTATTTTGGGTGTAAGAATGATCTAATCCTGCCACATTCCCATAACGTGCCACATTCCTATAGGTATTTTTTCTATATCTCTGTTTTTCCTTTCATTCTTAGCTACAGTCTTTGCAATCCAACTTGGAAGACACAGAACGTCGTTACAACATGCAGCTGCAGCAGATCCAGGGTATGATCGGCCCCTTGGAGGAGGAGCTGGCCAGCATCCGCTGCGAGATGGAGAGCCAGAATGAAGAGTACAAGATGCTCCTGGGCATCAAGACCCGCCTGGAACAGGAGATTGCTCAGTACCGGGCACTGCTTGAGGAAGGGCAGCATGATATTAGGTACGTACATTCAGATTCATTAACATGCCATCTTTGCAAACAGATGAAGATGAAAGTAGCAACATTTATATTAGGAACTACTGGAACTGATTAATCATCAATATATTTACTATAATCACAAGAATTCACATAGAATCTAAATCTTAGCTGGCAGGGTACAAAGCTTTATTATTCTATACTTAGTATGAACTGGACAAAATGTTTACAAAACTATTTAGAACTGTAATCTGCCATTTCTTCTCCTAAGTACAATCAGGAAGTACAGTTATATATGAAAATGAAAGGTAAGAAAGAAAATAACTGCCTTTCATAAATACTCAAAGTACATATTCTGAAAGACTCCTAAAGCCATCCATTACCTTTCTTTGTTTTCTGTGCAGACCAGTTAATTTGCCCTTAATTACAATAGTTTAAAACCAGTTCTCTATAACATGTTTCACACTGTAGTATTTTCTCAGTCATACAAGGAGGTCAGAGGGAGTCAGAAAGTGGCCTTGATCTAGCTGATAGGATACCAGACACCAGTCATATTGCTATAAATCTTACATATACATTCCCTTTCCTCACAGCTTCTCACAGGGAGGAGGTAGCGGTGGATCTTCGGGAGGAGGAGGTCATGGAGGAACTAGCTGGTGTTCTGGAAGAGGAAGTAGTGGAGGAGGAAGTAGCTGGTCCTCAGGTGGAGGAAGCAGTGGAGGAAAAACTGGAGGATCCTACGGAAGAACTTCCTCTTCTGGAGGTGGAGGGGGCGAGAGTGGAGGAAAAATAGGAGGTGGAGCCTGTGGTAAAACTTCAGGTGGAGGAGGTAGCAGTGGCGGCGGAGGAGGAGGGGGCAAATCCTGCCTCTCCCGCTCTTCATCTTCCCAGTCTGGCAAGTCTTGTGAAAGCCCAGGTAAAAACTGGAATAAAAGAGTACATCCTCCCACTCACTTCTCTCTCTGAATAGCAGGAAAGGATATGACAGCTTCCTTCCTTATTTGGAAATCTGGAGACATTTTTACTATTTTTTTCACGTTTTAGGTCCACTTTGACATTTGTTCTTATCCAGTAACTTACCAAGGTGGTAGTAGTTTCACAAGTGATTAGAATGAAGAGGACATTACGAAAAGTTGTATCAGGGCATGCAGAAAGAGGAAATGAAGGGGGAAAGGGAAAAACAATGCCCAGTGCAAAGCATGCAGGGAACTAGAGAAGTCAGTAGTTTTGGAACGAAGCCAAATGTTAGAAATGTAACTGGTATTAAGGGGAGAAATGGTTAAAGCAGGGATGGAACATCCAAGCCATTTAAAATACAAGGGGTATTAGCTGCAAAATCTTGAAGTAGCAAAAGAAGGAGAATGATCAGAAGGTCTTCTCCATGCCTGATTTCATGGCTGTGGTTCCAGGAGGTGCTGAAAACATGAAGCTCTGCCTGGAGGGGAATAAAACATTGGAGAGAGGAGCAACAATGGAGGAAGTGTCTGAGGCCATAAAAACGATGAGATTGGGTAAGTCTCCAGGTCCTGACAGCATCTCAGACAAATGCCTGAAAATGTTGAAAATGAACAGGAAGTTATACTTTTTTAGAAAGGTTCTCACCCACTTGTGATCTTTTTTTTTAAAAAAAAGATGGAAAATGATCCTGCTTTGGGGCTTCCACTTACTCCTTCTAGGTAAAGATGTAGCCTGTCTCACAAACATGCTGTTTTCCATCACAGACTAACATTTGGTCACGAAAGTATTGGCTGTAGACTGAAAGGCTTGAAGCCGTCAATATAGAAAGTTAAGAATACTGCAGAGACTCTCTTGCTGCTGAAAACAAAGGCAGCGAATTCAGAAGGCTTTTGTGTAACGAGTAAGATTTTTTGGTAAGGTTTGGTGTTGATGAGATCCTAGTTTCTAAAAATTAATAGTCTTTGCCAACTCCTCCATAAAAATGTATTCCTTTGATAAAACAACCTACCTGACTTGCAACACTCCTACGTATACTAATGCTTTGTAGGCAAAATTGAAATATAGTATGCGCCATCCACCTTTAACTTATAAAAATTTGTTGTAAATATCCATACGCACATAAATACGGATTCTAAGTTTGTCTGTATTTGATTTATACTGCTACAGTGTCTAAATTTAAAGAGTGTTTTACACTTACACAGTTGAGAATACAAGCAGGTCCATGTATTTAGGATGATAAAGCTGCAAACACCCATGCTTGTACAAATGTAAAATCTAACACTGTTCTAATCTTTCCAGAATGCTGGAGAAAAGATCTAGCCCATGAACCGCAAAATCTATAATTATGAAATAAGAAAAAGATTAAGAATGCTGAATGAAATAACATTTCTTCAAATAAATTCTTGCTTCCCTTCATCTTTCAACAGGAAGTTTTAGAAAGTCTGAGGAGTGATTGGCAAAACCAGCATCTTCCACTGCAGGATCCTACCAGTGGGCTTTAGACCAAGCAAGACGATACTGATCATGTCTGATCACGCCTCTGTGAAGAGCAAGAGCAAACAGTTGTTAAGTTACTCAACACTGTTCACTCCAGGGGGCTCATCAGAACTCTCTGGATGGCCTACCTGCTTCTTCCATCTGAATTTCTGTTCCTAATCACTGTTACCTGAGTTAATCTCTACTGTGATTGGTATTCTGTAAGGGGGAAAAAAAAGGAAAAAAAAAAAGAAAAAAACACCCACCCCACCCCCAAATGCTAATAAATCTTTGCTTCTCTCTGATGCAACTAGAAAGCCATGTCTGGGAGAAATTTCCTTTAGTGGACATTTTTGTTTGAATCAGTTACAAATATCAAGCCCCACCTGTGGAATACACAGTAACATGTCAGATTATGCAGATAACCCAAAAGCTTGCAGCAACACATTCACATTTAAGATTAACTGGGCAAAACTTTGAAGAATGCTCTGGTGGTCCCTGCAATAGGAAAACTCACAGTCAAAAGCCCTACTCATTTCTGCTATTAACTTCTTTCAGGGAAAGAGAGGGTGGGTTTGAGGAGCTGACTATTCCCCAGAAAGCCTCTAAAAAAAATATTCTTCCTAAGGAGTTACTAAAATACATTATGAACCTTCTTTATCATGGAATTTAAAGATGGAAATTTTCAGCTCCCAGTGCCAAACACCCCTGAGTGAAGAAGTCAGATCATGTACAATTAATTATCCAAAATGAACACAACCCCAGTGCTACCTGCTTGGGTACACACTGGATAACAAGTGGATAAAAGCTGAGTAAGAAGATATCCCTACTTTGTGTCAGTAATTATCTGTACTGTAAAATAAATTCATAAAGCTGCAGTATGAACCAAATCGCATGCACATGGTCTCACAGAAGAATAAATTCACAGGTTAGTTTTACTGATGATAACCATGCCTTGCTGTCTGGTAGCTGTACAATACCTGGTCTCTTCTATGTATTTCCACTCAGAGCATTTCTCATGTCTCAGTATGGACAGGCATATGTTTTACAAAGAAGACTGGCAAATTATGTATATTTAGGATGTGATTTTACAAAACCCAGTGGTAGACTGAGAGGAGAAAAAAAAAGATATCCAAGAGAAAAGATTCCCAAACTAAGTTACTAAGTTTAAGGGTTGCCTACAGATCCCACAGTAGAAGGACTGCTCACAGTGATAAGGTTGCAAATGCCCTAAAATGTAGAGATTGAACTTTCTCTCTTTGTTTTAATTATAGCCACGTTTCCTTCCTTTATGCCCTGGGTACCTGCTCATCTTGGGTAGGTGCTCCCCAGTGCTATACCCCTTATAGGGCTTCTCACTTCTGCTGATGCTAAATTAAGTGTGGGGTCCGGGTATGCAGGCCCCCTGTGGGCTGAATTGCTGAAACGTACTACATGGGGTATTTGACATGACAATAATTCAGAGAGCCTCTTACATGACACCTGTTCACTAATACAGTCTTTATCCCTTGCATTTCTCAACTCATCTGCTTAAACACAAACAAAGGGAACCAGACAGGAGTATCACTGCTGTGAATTTTTCTCTCTCAGTTTTACAGTAATGAGTTTTGTTTTTTCACTCTGAGGAAGGCATCACCCACTGGAGCAGGTTGAGAAACACAGATTGAGTGGGAGACCGTGGGAACGGGAATCCTGAATGCTTGAGTTCTAGGCAGATCTGTGTCAGTGATTCACTGCATTGCCTTACGCCAGGCTCTCAGCCAATGTGATTAGTATTTAAAAAGAAAAAAATCTATGAAGAGAATTTTTTTCTGACCAGTGTCTCTAGGGGGTTCTGAGGGACTGGCTAATCTCCGTGAACGATTACTTTATATATAAGCATGCACTGATGCCCCTGAGCTGACATGTAAAAAAGGCAGTGTTGATTAAGTTTGCAAGGACACCTCCATCTCCCTCCTATTGCAAAATTGCCTACTTAATTTTTAAAACCCTTGAAGCATCACATCATACTTGTCTCTATATTGCTAGCTGTCCTTTACACCTAGCTGATTGCTCTGCTAGTTTTACACCTCTTGCAGGCTGTGAGAATTCTTTCTTAGACCTGTCTATTCAGGATACTAAACTAACAGCCCAAATTAAAGCATACTCCCAATACAGGAGCCATGCTTCTCATAGCTCCTCCAAGAGCCTCCCAAGTTAATCTCAAAAATGTTTCTGCTGAGTGCATGCTTCCTGGCTTTTATAGAGTGATTTACAGGCCATTGTCTGACCTCTGGCCTTATAGCAACACTGGGGAGGCTTAGGTTAGGTACAATTTACTTGGAGTAGCAGTCTGTCTGTGCTGGAGCTTGCTGCTCTGCACCATCGTAGCAGCTCTGAGGGCTACTGATACCTCTTGCTCCTGTCCTTCTTTCCAAAAATATAACTTACTTTTAATATTTTTACTGCCAATTATCTAATCATCTAACATCTATGCACCTACCCTTGCAAAAGAAATTCCACTGAAACAAATCCTTGTTTCAAAGAAGAATGAAACTTGCAGAGTTTGAAGTGTGGGAAGGAGAATCCGCATGGAAATGAGGCAGTTCTGCCCCTGAGAAACCCGTACTGCAGCACCATGTTGGTGCAACCTTTGGAATGTGCCGTACCACGCTATTGATCTGCTGCCGATTTAAATGCTTGCAATGATATGTTACAATCACACACAGAGATACGTAAAAATTTCTGAGCAGTTAGGATAAATAATATAATATTGCTACTACAACTTTCACTACTCAGCACTGGTTGTGCTGTTTTCTTCCTTACCTAAAATCTGTACCTTTCTTAACAAGGTGTTCTTATAATGTTCCTTGCATGTAATGAGTCTGCACCTTTAATGCAAATAAGCTTCATAATAAAGTTTATTTGCTACACGTTACAGTATGTGACAAAATAAATAGAAACCACCAATAAACTTAAAAAAAACCAAACCTACTTAATCATGTCACTAATGCTCATTACAGACAATAAGAAGACTGAATGTAGATGGTTTCTTACCATACCCTGGAAGAAAATGCCAGTTTCAGTATTCTTTTCTTTCTCCATTTTGTAAATGCAAACTCTGCATCTAGGTTATCCCTAGCATTTGCTTACTGAGAACAGGCTTGTCATAATAACAAAGATGCAAAAGAACTTATGTGGAGGAACAGAGATAGAAAACCAAAACTATTGCAAAACAGGAGTAAGAAATACAAATATTGTAGTGTCAGGTGTCAAAGCTTAGGGCACGTTTAAAGTGGGACTCCAGCAATATTAAGAGTAGTGAGGAGAACCTTGCACTTCCTATTTGCATATATTTTGTTAGGCATTAATCAGCATAATAAGCTTTAATTTTATGAGCACAATATGTTGCAATTTGGATGCTTATCTGATGTTTCCTATTAGTGCTCTGAGAAGAAAATTGTAGTACGTGTTAGAACAAGACCTTCAGAACAACCTTAGGCAAAAATACATGTGCACACACACTCCTGTGTTTGGCTTCCGTACTCCCAGAGCAATCCATTTGTCCATTTGAAGGCACAGATGTAATTTTAAAATTGCCTATGCATATATTCTGCTGATCTCTCTTTTGTTTAGCATTAATTGTCAGCCCTATTTTGTCAAATGCCTAAATTGTCGAATGCTCACAGGCTGTGTTCATGGGCTACGGAATTAATACAGCAAGGTATGCCATGTCACTGCACCGTTGAGGGGAAGGAAGAAACTAGCAAAGCTTTCTAGAACGCACTCATCTCAACATGAATGTCCTAGTGGTTCTTCTTCGCTTTTCTGGGGGGGTAACACAGGTCACTTGGGCAGCCATTTGTTTAAAGTGTTGTTAAAGAAGTATTTTTGTGACAATAAATCTCCGTATGGACACACAAGCAGGGACCAGATCCCCAAAGGCAGTAGGCATAAACAGGATTTAGCTACACGTAGACTAGCTGAAGTCCATAGCTCTGATTCGTAAGTCCTGGCTCGGTGGGGATTTAACCACCTTGAATTATTACATTCACTAAATCTTACTTTTTGACTAGCGAGTTCTCTAGGCTGCTTCTGTACTTGCTCAGACCAGGCTGAAGCGAAGGAGAGCAAACACCAGCTCCTTCCCACGTCCCCGTGGCACGCAGAGACCAGGCAGGTGCCCCTTAAGTGTGTAATTCCCGCCCCCCCCAAGCTCAGCCCAGCGCCATGCCTCCCCCAGGCCAGCATGACCTTCCTCCTGGTAAAACAAGAAGAATGGATGCCTTTTTTTATGCAACATGAGTTGTAGTAACAGAAAGTGCAGTATGTGGATTAGTGCCTTTGCCTGCTGAGATTCAAATCGCTATGTTCTATCTCGCAGGATACTGCAGTAATCAACGCTGCCAAGGGGACAGAACTATTGTAGATGCCCACAGCCTGGAAGGCATCTGAGGTTGCTTATCCCAAATGGACTGAGGCACCTAAATTCTAGAGAAAGGCAGGAGACTTTGTTGGCAGATGCTCTTATCGTGCCCTCCAGCTGTTATAGGCAATATGAAAAGCACTGTTCCATTTTAGTACCAACAAAAAAAATTATTCCAATTGAATTGAATACCCTGTAGGAGACCACGGTAATCACAGAGGGCCAGCTCTCTGATTCTGGCTTAGAAAGTGACAGAAATGATAACTGGCAGCCACAGGCAGTAATTAGTAGCCTGTAAACTGCCCATCAGCTGTAGGGCACGAAAGCCTTGACCCAAGACTGTCACATCCAAATGACAAAAATGGTCTGTACATTGTCAGGATCTAAGCGACAGGCATTCTTCCCACCAACCTACTTGCTTGGAAGTTCCAAGTTATCCTGCACAAAAGTGTGTGCTAGGGGAGTGCTAGAGGTTTTAAACCTCACAGGCAAGCTCACTGCTGCCTCAATAGTCCTTGTTTCCTTTGCTGGGTCTAATCTTAATTTCTCTGGAAATTATTGTGATTTCACTAGAACATTATGAGATGAAGTAGGAATGAAAAGTGAGCACAGACTCCTAGGTGAAAACAGATCCTCTCTTACAAAAATTTCTGGGAAGAGTGATGGGAAGAGATTACTAAATAGATCAAGAGAATAAACTCTAGCACTTGCCTGAAGCATGGCTTCAGAATGACACTGAACTAAGGGGGAATGTTTTAATTTTTCGGTGCATAGACATAGAAGTGAGATTACATTTTCTCCAGGTCTGTTTCAAATGCAGCAGCTCCAGCCTATTGCAAAAGTCTTCCAGTTTTGCTAAAACGTACAGCAGTGTGGGCTGCTCACAGAGTTCATCTTCATTCTGATGCTAGGCAGTCACTTCTTTGATATGTATCACAGAGGCCTGATTAAAAGGAAAACAGTAACAGAGAGAGAGAAAGAATGTCAGCTGTACTTGAAATGTGGCATGTGCTGCACATAACAAGAAGCAGTACGCAGTGTCAAAACATCCAAATACTCTGCAGGCTGAGTAATGCTTGTAGCTGTGGCAATAAATGTCTTTATTCTGATTTGATTTTGAAACAGCAATGTTGTATAGCATACTGGATGCTGTATCTACACAAGAATATTCATGATTAAACTGTGCATCACATAGAGGAAAGAGATGTGAAAAGGTCCTAAAGTTGCCAGCCCCTTTTAGGTAATTCTGTAACTTATAAACTTTACATCAGCCATATAACACATTAGCAGAAAGCATCAGAGAACAAAAATTTTTGAAGGCTCTTTATAGAGCTCAGAAAGGAAAAATTCATTCTGTCCACAGAGTAGATCTTCTCTGGTTTGTAAGCATTTGTGCAGTTAAATATTTAATAATCAATAAATTAAAATGTGCCAGGAGGTAATTCAATGTATGCAACTTTACAGGAGGACGAAGTACTCATAGTTCACCTGTATTTTTCAGGTACCTTAATATTATACTCCAAAGAGACACACTACATTTTTGAGAGCATAGTGACTGTGAATATAACAAAATACCACAAGGGAAAATTTTCAGCTGGTAAGAATAGAGCATAGTCTAATAGCCGGCAGGATTTCTATAAAAAGCACCAAGACTGAACTAGTAATAAAAATGAAATAATAGTAACAGTAAAGGCAAGAGAGGAACAGCCTATGAGCATATGACTGAAAAGCTACCGAAGATCTAAAGACAAAAACCTGTGTTCCTTTTTTTTATATAAGTAGTGGCAATAATATAGAACTAAAATGAAATATTGAGGCTATCTAAAGTTCTCCACGCTCAATGGCTTGACTTTTTCTTTTCTTTCATTGCTTTTGTTTTTTAAAGTACTTTCCAAGCATACAATAAGATATGCCCTTATCGGAAGGATCTTCCAGTATGGGCAAATCCCTGCTGTGAACAAATACATACAGAAAAAGACAACTGATAAATAAAATAGGATACAATGTTGGTTCTCAGAAAGTACATAAACAGAATAAGAGACTCCTTTGGCAATACTACAGAGATTTTTTTGCTCACTATCACTAACAAGCGATAGATTGTTCTCGCACGTCTATGAAAAGCATCTATAAGGACTATCATCGGAATCACTGATGGAAATTTGAATGCAATAATCAATTTTACTTACCATAATGGAATTTGTGAAAAAGGGCCCCCATTGACCAAAACGACATTACACAGACACAAAGGCAAAGCAACACTAAAAATAAAAATCATTTTGCATATAGTAAAATGCATCTTTCAGCACCAATAAGAGAACATGCAGAAGCCCAGAAACTGTTTATGCTGCTGAGGTGACACTACCATCCTCCAGCTGTGAATCAATGAGAAATTATCACATCATCAAGCTACTTGAAATCTTTCATCATCTTTGAGCCTTTGAGTATATCAAATAGCAAGATAAAATCAGAGAGCTTTTGAAAGAGATTGCATAAGCAGCAATAAAGCAAAACTGGCAAAAGCAACAGTGCAAAGGACAGGACAATGGATTCAGTCAGAAAATGTTAAATAATTCTCAGTTTCGCTTCAAAAAGACCAGAAGTTAAGAGGCAGCAATACAATTTGTAAAAGAATCATGCACATGGAGACTGACAGCAGAGTGTAAAAACCAGCAGCAACATACAATCAGCTCCCAAATCAAGGTGGCCTTTGGAAAGCAAGGAGTGCACTGCACTGTCACCTCCCAGAGCGCTTTTTGAAGAAGGTCTTTGAGAAAAGGACAGCAGACAACAAATGGCAGCTCCTCAGATGTGCCCTTCTTTGTTCCCTGCACCTGAGGTTTAGGGGGAGGTTGCTACATTTCATAAATACCTTACAGTCATTAGAGGATCAGTAATCAGAGAGGAGGAAAGGCAATGAAGACATTTCAGTAACAGAGAACAAAACTGTCACTGGAAAAATGTTCACTTTCTTCCAAGCAAATTGTAAGTTTGAGGTCCATCGGCAGCAGGACCACAAATGCTGATGTTTGCAACTAGGCGGCAGGGACTGGCTGTTTGCATGAATGAAGTTTCTACTGTATTAACAAATAAGATGAAAATTTGTTCTAAAAGCTTGAAGTGGAAGAACAGAGCTAAGGGGATGCTGAGGAAACCAGATTCTGTGTTGGAACCAGACTGTTTAGTTTTCACCCAGGACAAAGATGAAACATTGTAACACAAAAGTGTCTTTGTAGATGAGAGTCATCTGGAATCAAAAAGTCAGTCAGCACCGTTTGCCCAAACTCAGACTCTTCTTACAGAATTTTCAGACACATGCCATTCTGTCTTCAGCTACTCTGCTTTAGCATCAAATCTAACAGTTGAGGATGAAAACTGCTTACAAGGCCATCTTGGGTAAACTTCTGGGAAGCAGAGCAAGACTGAAGTATGGTGTAATTTCTCTTGTCCTCTCAACAGTCTGATTTCAATTGACGTGTGCAAGAAGACATCAACTTTTCTCTCAGGATACTATTTCAGAGTCTTAAGGATCTCTGCATTAAAAGCCATATATATAATTACTCTATCACCTGTAATGCATGACAGAGTAACAACAGAGGGAATGAGTAGTTTAATATAAAACTGTAAAAGGTCTTCTCCCACACAGTACTTTGTAGGTCATTGTCTGCATTAATACAGCTTCTAACTGTGCTGCAATTGACTTTATAACACAGTTAAACTATCCTTAATCTTCCTACTATTCTAGATTAAATAGCTCTTTGGTGAAAAAAATCCAATTTTTTTTTTTTCCTCTTTGAATTCTAGGGCCTAGCTACCTAGTGTGCTGTCTTAGCACTTTCTTCACAAAGGAAGGATTTTGATTTTTAAATAAGAATCCCACTGCATTGCTTGCAGTGATGATGGCATTACTAAGTGATGGCAGGGACACACAAGTGGGAAAATCTAAATAGACAAGTAGACAGTCCTGTTAATGAAACTCTGGCACTATCATGTATAGTGAGAAAGAGAATATAAGCAGTATAGGAGATTGTAAATGCACAAAATATCAAAGAGCAAAAGAGAACAATAGCCTTTGACAACAGCAGCTACAAAAATCTTAGCAAAAAAGTAGATTAAGAATTGAACAAATAAAGGCACAGTCTAACATAAGGGATTTGGGCCTCATCTTCTTTCTTCTAGTGAAGAACTGAGAACAAAAAATCTCTCTGCATAATTCCACCAGGTACACATTATCTCAACAGTAGCTTCAGGATCATGTACAAAGTGGCTTTTCTGTCATAAAGCAGATTCAGGCTGGATGAGGTAAAATATCTTTTCAGAAAAAGTTAAATGAAAAGAATGCCACCCCAAAGAAATTAAACGTTCACTCTTAAACAAACACAATAAACCCAGCAATGGGCTAGATTGCCTGAGATATCAGCAAAAAAATATTGTTCAGCAAATTATTCTTGGCACAAACAACAAGGTTGGTAAATGCCCTGGGAGAAAGAAACACCCTGATGGTGACACCCACTGTCAAAAGTATAAATAGAGAGAGCTAGGGATGAAAATTTACAGTCCTGAATCTTATCAGGCTGTGCACCTAAATTTGGGGTTGCGGTTAGACTCTCACCTGCCGCCACTATGAGCTGTGGCACTAAATCTTCAACTAGTACCACTAGAATTAGCAGTGGAGGTGGTGGTGGTGGTGGTGGTGGTGGTGGAGGGGGTAGCAGCTGTGGAGTGCGTAAGTCTGGTGGATACTCCTCTATGTCCACTAGAAGATACACCTCTTCTGGAGGTGGTGGAGGCTTTTCTGGGAGAAGCTTTGGTGGAGGAGCTTCCAGGAGCAGCTATGGAGGGGGCTTTAGCAGTGGCAGCTGTGGGAGGATTAGCCGCAGTAGCTATGGTGGGAGAATGAGTGGCGGCAGTTATGGAGGAGGAATGGGCTGTGGAAGCATGGGAGGAGGATTTGGATCAGGCGGTGGTGGTTTTGGGGGAATGGGAGGTGGCTATGGAGCCAGCCTCAGTGGAGGTAGCTTTGGCGGTGGTGGTTATAGTGGAGGTGGATTTAGTGGCTTCGGGGGTAGTGGTGGCTTTGGTGGTGGCAGCTTTGGTGGTGGCAGTGGTGGCTATGGTGGTGGTAGTTTCGGTGGAATGGGGTTTGGTGAAGAGGCCGGCCTGCTCTCCACAAATGAAAAGTTGACCATGCAGAACCTTAATGACCGCCTGGCTTCTTACTTGGATAAAGTGCGACGCTTGGAGGATGAAAATACTCAGCTTGAACAACTGATCAGGGAGTGGTATAAAAACCAAGGTCCCACTCAATCCAGGGACTACAGCCAATATTACAGAACAATTGAAGAACTGCAAAACCAGGTACGTTGCAATTTGACTAACTTTGAACAGACTGTCATTAGAACGGCACTTGCCTCCTGCAGCACAATATCCGTATTTGGGGAAATACATTCCCTCCTTTGTTTTAGCCAGGAAGCAGACTGATGTGGTGACAAAGCCTGACTGCCAGTTTGTCTTGGCTGTGGGTGATGTGTATATGCTGGCACACTTGTGTCTGGCGCAGGTAGCAGTGTGTGGTGAGATGGCAGATCATCACTTGCACACCCATTACGGGGCCTGTCCAGTGCTCTCTTCAACACTTGGCTATTGCTGGTTTGTTCCTCGCTCTCTTGAACAGGAGATATAATCACTGCTTGCTTATGTTGTGCTACTAGTGGCATAATAATTGCACCTTTTTGTGAACATACATGTTGGATGAGCCAACATGTGCATTTAGTCTGATTCCAGCCCTCAGCCATTTAATAGTCTTGTATCTCCTACATGAATATGCCAAATGCAATGGTAATTATGCTTTTCCACTGTTTTTTGAATATAGGGAGTTTATTTAATTATTCTTTCCAGCAAGGTATTTTTAATAAATATTTGTCAATCAAAACTGACAGCCAAGGCACTTTCTTTTAACTGGAAGAAATAAACTCTTCTCTCTATACATAGCTCCTGCAGCACTAGTCAGGCTTGACATTGCCATGAAGATATTCTGAAACGTGTTTCTGTACAGGTATTTTCTGCCTCTGTGTGTCAGACTGAAAAGACAACTGACCACATAACATCTGCCCTCTCTCTTTCAGATTGTTGGTGCAAATGTGGACCTTAACAAGATCCTTCTTGACATTGACAATACCAGAATGACTGTGGATGACTTCAGATTGAAGTGAGTCTTTCCCTTCCTGTCTCATTTCATCTTGCCTCCCTTTACCCCCCAATGAGTTCATATTGCTGATTAAACTTCTGAGGTGCTTAATTGGAGCCTCTTGGCTCCAATGACAGAATATACAATTTTGGGGGAAAGCACTCTGAGAACGATTTTTTTATTATTTTTTCATCACTATTTTTCGCCGGACAAGTTATTGAAGAGTGCCATTTAAAGGATGACATTCTAAGTTTCTCTATCCTTCCATGCAGATTTATAAGCATAATCCTCATCATATAAATCTCATAGACAGAAATTCTACTGAAATCAAACAAACCTATTAGAGATGGAAAGAGAATTAGGTAATTTCTTTAAGAACTGAGCAATGAGATTAAAACCCAAAGAGGTACTGATGGGAACTGCTCGTAGTCAAGATAACGAACAAAGAGGTCTGGCAGCTCTTTTACTGTCTTTCTCATCTGTCATTCAGGTATGAAACCGAATACACTCTCCACCAGAGTGTGGCAAGTGATATTAATGGATTACGTCCACTTTTGGATCAACTGACTCTAGCCAGATCTGACTTGGAGACACAGTTTGAATCCCTAAAAGAGGAACTGATCTATCTTAGGAAGAACCACGAAGAGGTAAGTTTCTCCACACCTTAAAATAATAATAACTAATGAAAACTCAATACTCAGAGAATTTCCTGTGGATTTCTTCCACTAGCAGTAACCAGACTCTGGCTGCTGGCTTTGATCACTCAATTTGACATAATCTGGCTTTGATTTTCAGGAGTATGTAGCATCCATAGCTGCCCACAACTGATGTAATAAGACACCTAGGTCAACATGTGCTGAAATGAGACCAGGGAAATGAATGGCTTTCAGTACAAAGTACAATTCTGTTGCTGAACTCATGGAAGGAAAATTGCATAGAACATATGGAGGAGTTAAAAGAAAATATTTATACTATCTGCAATGGTATTTCTCATTAAGAAGAAAAATTCATAAAAGGATTTTCACAAAAAGCATGCTGCATCAAATTCCTTATGACCCTGAGGAGAAAATATCAGGGTCAATGTGTATGTGGTGCCTGGCTATTGTTCACTATAAAGTTTGCCTTAGGAATGGCAGAATTGTTCCCTTTCACGACCAGGGCAGATGAGGCCCCCTTTGCAGGAGTGATACATCTGTGTGAGGATTTGTGTTTCTTTCTTTTCCTTTATTTGAAACTATGACATTTTTCTTTACCTTCACCCTTTGACAGCATGGGGGGGTTTTGGTGTTTTTTTTTCTAGGAAATGAAAGGACTGCAAACACAATCTGGTGGTGATGTCAATGTGGAGGTCAATGCTACTCCTGGCATTAATTTGATGGAAAAACTAAATGAAATGCGTTGCGAATATGAACGGCTTATTGAGAACAACAGGAGAGAGGTGGAAAGCTGGTATGAAACCAAGGTAAAGCATGGGGGTTTTTTTGATTACTCAGTCTTGCACAAGGAGCTGGACCAATTAACATCCAGCAGAGGAAAGGCAACTTATCATGAATTATTTAAGGAACATTAACTTTAAATAAATGTAAGCAGTTTACTGCAACAGGTCAGTTCTGGAGTATTGAGGTTATGTAGTAAAGCATGTAGAATCTCTGTGTTCCAGTAGCAAGGTGAATTACACAAGAGTGAGATAGCAGAGTGGCATGTGGGAAATATACACAGTCACTCTACATTACATCTTTCTTATTAATTTCTTTCTCAGTGCTTTTATGTTAACGCACAATGTTTTCTTGTTATCAAAAATGCCTTAATTTCATATGTGAATTTTTCAGATGGAAGAAGTTAATCAACAAGTCCACTCAAGTGGCCAGGAGATACAATCAAGCAACCAACAGATCTCTGAGCTGAGACGTGAATATCAAAGCCTGGAAATTGAGCTACAGTCACAAATCAGCATGGTAAGTAAAGAGGTTTGCTTCTGCTTCACCTGTGACACAGGCTGTATGAGTCACTGGAATGAAAGAACGGTTAGACCTAAAAAGTACTCCAGCTGTAGAGAATGGGATACTGGATTATTTATCTTCAAAGATATGCTTTCTTCTGGTTTGTGAAGATCTCCAGTTTTTCCACAAAAATGTGTTAAATTTGCCACATTCCTGTAAACATTCTGTTTTGTTTTCCATTTGCAGGTAGACTCTTTGCAATCCAACTTGGAAGACACAGAACGTCGTTACAACATGCAGCTGCAGCAGATCCAGGGTATGATCGGCCCCTTGGAGGAGGAGCTGGCCAGCATCCGCTGCGAGATGGAGAGCCAGAATGAAGAGTACAAGATGCTCCTGGGCATCAAGACCCGCCTGGAACAGGAGATTGCTCAGTACCGGGCACTGCTTGAGGAAGGGCAGCATGATCTTGTGTATGTAAATCAACAAAAGAACAGAGCGTTGTGTGAAACCCAGGGTGGCTAGATTAGCCACAAAGACAGGAAATTAACAGTCTAGGTTTGCAAAACAGATTTTGTACTGAAATGAGGCTAATTCAGCTATCTTGACCACCTGCCTCCTAGGTTTGAGGTACTACGCATTTCTTGGCAAACCTGTTCAGAATATAAATCATATGAAAAAACTTAATGCTGAAATTCTGAACTACCAATTTGAGGTTGGACAGGGAAACCCACATACAGAGACTTACCTTCACCCTGGTTCTAGAAAAGGCCAGGAACTAACAGACAGAAATCACCTTGCAAAAGACCATAAGCAGAAAAATGACCATAGTTTTCCAGATCTTCATAAAAGTCTCAGCATGCAACATGCTGAAAGTTCAAGCTGATTCAGTCTCCCTTATGCAGTGAGCCTGCTTCTGCTTTTAAGTGGTACCTGAAAGAAGAGCTAAAGCTTCATGTTCTGCCTTTCCAATTTGGAGCGCAGTGACATCATACACTGATACAGCAGCAATGCTAAATCTTGCAAGAAATATCTGAGCAGAATATGGGAAAAGCAAAAACTCTGGCATTCAAGCTGAAATTGAAAAAAGAGGTTGATTTTTGGCACTGCATCAGTTCTCTTTTTTGGCACTGCATCAGTTCTCTTGCTGATCTGTGCTAGAGTCTAGAAAGAAGTACAGACAAGGGAAGTGCAGGCTTCTGCACAGTATCTGTAGATAGATTTTCTTCTGAGGTCAAAAATGCATTTGATTAATTTTTTTTCTCCTTCTTTCTCTCTCTTTGCAGAATCCCAGCAGGAGGAATGGGAGGAGGAATGGGAGGAGGAATGGGAGGTGGTAGAATAGGAGGTGGTGGCTATTCTTCTGGAGGAGGAAGGGGAGGAGGAGGTAGTAGCATGAGTGGTGGATATGGAGGTGGTGGCATTTCCTCTGGCAGCGGAATGGGAGGAGGAATGGGAGGAGGAAGTGGTGGAGGAGGAATGGGAGGAGGAAGTGGAGGAATAGGAGGGGGAAGCAGCGGTGGATGCAGTAGTATTGTTGGAGGAGGAGGAGGAGGAGGAGGAGGAGGAAGGATCTCAGGAGGCGTCAGCAGTTCCCACTCCTACTCTTCGTCTTCCCAATCACAGTCCTGCAGGAGTGGTGGTGAAAGCCAAGGTGAGAACTGTTGCATGGGCACACTGTTCTCAGTCCCATCCTCAATAATTCATACACTGTACCAACATAGGAAGTAAACAGTTCTGAGGATAAACTGAAATTTCTGGAAAGTGTTAGATTTACTTTTACTAACAATTCTTTTCTATTTGTATGCAAAGGATCCATTCTGCTTAAGAAACACACATTCAATTTCTATTCAATTTTGTGGGTGACATCAGCTAATCATGTAGTTAAAACCACAGCCGGTTTTCTTCATCTCTCTTTGCAGAACCTCATAAATACTGCTGGTTTTGTACCATGCTGAAGTTTGCCTTTATGCTTTTGGAATGCTTATGGTCACCTATCACATGTCAGTACTGAAAAAATTAATGTTTGTTTTATTTCCAAACAGGGTATGGAAGAAAATCTTTTGACTAAGCATACATAATAAGGATCCTACAGTGCAAGACCTTTCAAAAGGAATTGGTCCAAATCCTCTACATTGCCCATGCTCCCGAGGAACGACAGATGCTCTTCATAGTTCCCCAATGCTGCTGATGCCATCTATCCAAAAAGGCCCATCACAGCTACTTGGGGGCCACCTGTCCACCACGCTATGCGCTTCTTCTGCCTGGAATGCTTTGTGGCTTCAATCATTGGCACTTGAGCTACTTGCTTTAGAGATTCAAGCTGTTTGTTACTTGGGTTGGGCTGTATGGGGAAAATGTCGCTAATAAAACTTCATTTCTGTCTGATGCAACCAGAATCCTGTGTGTAGGTTTTCTTCCATTCCATAGATGTAAACACATAAAAAGAAAATACAAAGCCATGCCAACACATGTGTCTAGGTAGAAAACTTGGTGATCTATTACAATAGTTGATAATGAAATTTAGAGTTAAAGCACAATGTCTGAGCATTCAGGGCAGCTCATAATTTCTTGGAGCATCCTGGGCTGTGCCCTCATTTTTTAATAATGCGCCAGATACTGTTGTGGAGCTGAGCCCTAAGATTCAATAGCAGTTAATTATCAGACCAGACCAGACTGCAGAATCCCAGCGCTACATGAATGCTAATAAGGTTGGCATCAAAGGAGTGCCCACCCAGGCCCGACAGAGACACATGAATGATTCCAGAACCATGATTGTAAAATGAAAGGAATATTTCAATTTGTGATTTCACAAAAACTTAACTGACACTTTTTGGTTTATACTGGAAATACACAAACTAGGAATCTGTTTTTGAAGAGACAAGAAAAAGAAGTTAAAAGGGAATACAATATACAGGAGCTTTACAACGTTCTCCTCCATAAAACATTAATACTAACAAGAATATTCGCCTTCTACCTGTGACAAATGAAGCATGTGTGAAAGTACCTGGAATGTTTACTTTTGGATATAGGAAGAGCTGTACAATGAAGAAAATTACTATAACTCTTTCAGACACACCTAACTGTTACTTAAAAACATTCCTGACTACAACTTGTGAAAAAATGTGATTGCTTGGCTGCTGCAAGAGCTCGGAGCAACTCAACAAACAAATAACTGGAAAGCACTCTCTTGTTATTAGCTATCTTTTGGGAGTTGCATTTGCTTCTGTCCAGCTTTTTTATACCCATTATTTCAAAAAAATTACAGTATAGCTTTCTCCAGTGACTGGGACAACCTTGTTCATGAAAACAAACAGTAGCTTGTTTGATTGTGGTCCACCCCTATGGATAAAACCCATTTCCAGAGACAGTTGAAAAAAATAACTTTGCCTTCCAGAAAGTAACAAATTCAGAGATCAAAGGAAATTAACTGTATCGTCCTAGACCCTTCAAAGCAGTCTCTTGTGCACCGTTTGAGGAGTCTCAGGAATTTCTGCATGATATTCTGGAGGAGAGGGCTGCCAAAGTAGACACATTACAAACCACAGCTTTACTAATTTTAATGAGAAGTTAGCATCTGAATTCCTCAGACTCATTTGAAAGTCTTAGTACATTGCACACCTACTATTTGGACAACACAGAACAGAAGTCAATTATAGGCTGCGCAGCTGGCAAGTAAAACCAGCAGCGGAAAACCTGGAAAGGAACATAAAATACTAGTGCCAGCCCAGCATGCCAGGCTCCCTGTAGTTCTTCCCTGAGGCAGGTTCAGCTCATACCGCTGTTTGCAGAAGGCCCGGTTGTAACTCCGGCCCAGACAGGAAAAAACCTAAGTGAAGCTAAGTTTTTTCCAAATGCATGCAGAGGTCCTAGCTCCAAAGGCTAGCGGAGTATACTGGTCAGACAAGGGCCCAAAATTTCCCTGAGGCTGCACAAGTGAGGGCTCTGCTTCACTTGGACGTGAACTTGGAGCTTGAACCGCTGCTGCAGGGCTGGGTGCTCAGGGAGTGGCCTCTAGTGGTGAATAAAGAGTGAAAGAAAACGGGGGGGTTGTGGAAATAGAGCTAGAACTAGCGAGTAAAGGTAAAAGAGGTCGACACACAAGGGTGTGGATCAAGAGAACAGATGCAAAATTAATTTCCAGAAATACAGGTCATATGGCCGTGCAAACTTTCTCAACACTTGGAAACCTTTCAGGGAAATAAAAATACTTGACCTACACCAAACCAAAGTCTGTTGTTTTGTATTGTGACTGCACGAACTAGGCTTTGCAGACATGTTAAACTGACTTTGTGCCACACCAGTACTTCCAGTGACACACAACAGGAAGAATGAGAGTCCAGTAATGCTGATTTCTATTTCTTTGTTTTAGCTATTTGGACTACACACATCATCTAGAAAGATATATGATGTTTATAGCAAATGGTATGTGGATTGTTTCAAAGTAATCAACTGTGCTTAACGCCAGAGCCCTCTAGAGGGTACTACACCGTTAACTCCTGCACCTTGTACGTTACATCACCTCCACAGATAGCAAGCTACACTTTAAATTAATATTTAAAGAGTATTTCTTCTCCTGTCTCACAATTACCTTGCTGCCCAACAGGCACTAAGTGCTATGCATCGGATGATGGTGTTCAGAAAGGGTTAAAATAGGCAGAGTGGAGACAGCACCTAGTAAGAGAGCCAGTTAGAGGGAATGAAGGGTTCTCAGGAGAAAGTCACTGGTGTGGCTAAGGAAATTGGAAGAGACTATCAGAGGGGAATAAAGAATCTCACTGTACCTTGAGCAAAGACTGAGGAAAATCCTGTGGATCTAGGCAGGATCTTCTCATTATCCTACTCTGATGTGATTGGTAATAAATTAAACTAATTTCCCCAAGTCAAGTCTGTTTTGTCCATGACAGTAATTGGTGAGCGATCTCTCACTGTCCTTACCTCGACCCATGAGTCTTCCCTTAGAGTTTGCCCTTAGGAGGGCAGGGATAGAACAGCTGGGGTGGGCACTGGCGTCCAGCCAGGGTCAACCCACCACAGGCACATACAGGCACACTGTCGTCAAACTCAGACAATGCTACTCCCTCCTCTGATGCGTACCTTCAGATGTAAGGTGACTCAATCCCTTCTCACTCTTCTTTTGCTGATTTTAATGAGTTTATTTCTTCTTCTGTTACATGAAATCTCTTCCTAAAATACTTCTAGGTCGAATTAATCCTCCCTCACTGTGGATAAGCTGATTTTGAGGTGGTAATTCACAGCAGGTTCCACGACCTCCTTGTGCTGCCTTTGTACTTGCCAAATTACTCTTCCGTGGGAATTACAGTGCCCATATTTAATGCACAGCTGGAAACTAGAGAATTTGTTTCTATTCAAGGCTTTTCTCAGTTTCATAGAAGCTTGATTAGCAAAGATGGAAAAAGCAACTCACTGAACATCCCATATTGCATAGGCAGTGGAAAAAAATACACAATTGTTTCTTACTCTGTGTTTTGTGTTGCAAGATATTCTCTCACGGCTGGCAAACACAATTCACTGTAACAACTTCAGATAATGATTATATTACTTCAGATCTAATCTTTGGCAGTGTATCTTTTCACCAAACTTATTTTTTACTGCACTAGAAAATTCAAAGACATATTCTGAGAAATGGCTATTTTTAATATGATTATGAAAATATGAAATAGCAAACATTTCTCCTCTCAGTTTCCTCTGAGTCTGCTTAAAACAGCTAAAGTAAAATTAATAGCTGTTTGATAGGAGAAGATTTAATGTTTTCCTTTGCAAAATACAACTCTTGTGGCTGTCAACTGGTTTTCTTCAATAAGAAAAATGACCGCAATTACCATACTGCACTTTCAGAGAAAGTTAGAAACCAGCAGGACCTTCCTTGATATAAGCAGTGGCAACAGACTGAAAAATTAGTATTAAGTTCTCTTCTATAACAGACATGGAAATGAAATTTTTAAAGTTAATAATTTATTTCAACAAATTAAAGTAGACTTCTAAAGAGCTAATGTAAATTTTGAATAAATTAATGAATGAAGAGCCCCTTGGAGACTGCTGGTCTGAACAAATCATTGTCTGTGATCACAGGAGAAAGACAAAGCTGAAATACTGAATTTCACCACACGGAAGACTGAAGGCGACAGACAACAAGGTGGAGCCTTCATTAACTCCTATTACTAGTGAGATATTGCCAGATTAATAGCAGCTATGAGATATTGTATTATTCAACAAAATACCCAACAAAGAGCCACCCACATAAAATTACAGTGCATGCTTCAGGTGAATCAACACAGACATACTTGAGCAGAATGGTAATGCGTTTTACTTACCTCAGAAGAAATTTCCTTAGCACATCACTTTTGGCATGAGCACTAAGGCTGGCAAACTTCATGGGAAGCTGGACTGCCTTACAGGTGACACCCACCAACAAGGTATAAATAGCCATCAGCGAGGACAGAGGCTGCAGTCTCATTTTCTGTATCAAGCTGTGCGGCAGGCTTTGCATTGGGGGCTGGATATCTGATTCCTTCCACCATGAGCTGCAGCATCAAGAGAACATCTAGTACCTCTTACAGGAGCGGGGGAGGTGGAGGCGCCTGTGGTGGCGGCAGTGGCAGGAGCTCCTCCGTCTCCTGCAGGAGATATGCCTCCTCGGTGATAGGCGGTGGAAGCTATGGTGGGGGAGCATGCGGCACTGGCTACGGAGGGGGCATGAGCGCTGGCAGCCTTGCTGGTGGCTTTGGTGGAAGCCTGGGAGGAGGCTTCGGTGGTGGCCTGGGAGGAGGCTTTGGTGGTGGCTTTGCAGGAGGCTTTGGTGCTGGGGGAGACATGCTTCTGGGCGGCAATGAGAAGGTCACCATGCAGAACCTCAACGACCGCCTGGCTGCTTACCTGGATAAAGTGCGAAGGCTGGAGGAAGAAAATGCTCAGCTCGAGCACCACATCCGCGAGTGGTACAGGAAACAAGCTCCCAGTGCCTCAAAGGACTACAGCTCCTACTACCAGACCATCGAACAACTCCAGAACCAGGTAGGACAGACCCAGCTAACGTGGCTCCACCTCCCGCGCGCTATTCTCCTTTGCAAGGAATTTGTCCTCTCTGGCACTGGCTCTAAATGGGTGGGAGGGACCTACTGGTCAGCCTCGCTGGTGGCACCGCAGGCAGAAACCTGCTGAGTTGCGCCTCCCGCCTCTTGGGTAAGCAAAGCCCCACACCACAGCACCCCACAAGCGAAAGGGATGTGTTCTGAGGGCACAGCCCAAGGCGCCAAGGAGCGCTCCAGCAGGCCCAAACATGCTGGCGCACGTAGCTGCAATCCCACGTTGTACAGGTGGCTCCAAACCAGGCATCTGCGGTTTCCAGTCCTTCACTCTGCTCCCACCCGGCTCAGCTGGATGGAGTGCAAAGCCAGAGCACCCGGAGTGCAATATCACAGCTCCTCTTGTCTCTGCACACTCCTACCTAGGCCAGACAGAAGGACCAAGGCCTTCTCTTGCAGTCGGCTTACACTGGTACCAAGAAAACTGGGTAAACAGACTGTGAAGGAGTGCATTGCAGAAAAAGGGCTGAATACATTCAATACATTCCTTGGCACACATGGGAGAAACTTTAGCTTGAGAAAGAAAAGCAAAGACAAGGGATTTGGGAGGATGGTCTGTGATAACCCAAGTCTCCTTGAAAAGTAAATTTGGACCATTAGCCTCCCATATGGCCCCTGCATTACAGCAGAAAACAAGCCCAAGACACACAGCAATGCCCTACCAAAGCTTTTCGTCTTTTTTCTTCTTCTCTTGGATGTCTTAAACACAGAATGACCCTTCCCCAACTTCACCTTTTTCAGATCATTTCTGCCACTGTGGACAATAACAAACTGCTTCTGGACATTGATAACAGCAAGATGACCGCTGATGACTTCCGAATGAAGTGAGTACCTCTCTGAACCTTACATGTCTTTCAAACCACACTCAAGACCTCAGGAGACAAGGCAGCACTGCCCCAAGTAGTTTTACTGAGTCTTCATGTTTTATTGGGATATTGAACCTGAAAAGATGTGTGCCATTGAATGTCATCATCATCTCATTTCCCCATTTCTCTGTCTCTCTTGTCTTCGGCAAAGGTATGAGAATGAGCTGGTCATCCGTCAGACTGTGGAGGCTGACATTAATGGCTTGAGAAATCTCTTAGATGATCTGACTCTGGTTAGATCTTCACTGGAATCTGAGCTGGAGTCCTTGAAGGATGAGCTGATTGCTCTTAAGAGAAACCATGAGGAGGTACAATGCAATGATAAATAGTGTGTCCAAGGCATAATCTATTGATACGGCTTTGCTCACTGTCCCCACCACAAGAAATGACTTGTGCTCCTTGTTTCTCTCTTTGGACTCTGCAGGAAATGAGACAGCTGCAGTCTCAGACGGGTGGCGACGTGAGCGTGGAAGTCAATGCTGCCCCTGGAGAAGACTTGACAAAGATACTGAACGATATGAGGAACGAATACGAGCAGCTCATCGAGAAGAACCGCAGAGAGGTTGAGCAGTGGTATGAAGTCAAGGTACGCAGCAATGCACAAAGTGGAGTCTCCTGCTGTGGGAAAACCCAGGCACCCTCGACTGGGCACGCAATGCCATAGGCTAAAAGGGGGAGGCTGCTCACCTGCACCACACTTGCATGGCTTGGGGAACGGGAAGGGAACAGCTGCTGGGGAAAGACTGCAGTGGCAGAGGGGGAGCAGGCCGAGTCTGATGTGCACAGCTGGGTGGAACATCAGGATCTACGGAGCAATGACTAGGTTGTCCTCGATGAGGACAGGATGGAAGGGAGAGGCTCCCTGGCTACATTAGCTCTCAGTCAGCAAATCTGCTCCCTGAGAGGATCGTCTCACTTAGAAACTGTGTTTGGGGTTTGACTCCTGCAGATCGAAGAAGTCAACCGGCAGGTCACTTCTAGCAGCCAGGACATCCAGACAAGCAGCCACCAGCTCACTGAGCTGAGACGTGAAATGCAGAACCTGGAGATCGAACTGCAGGCGCAGCTCAGCACGGTACGTGGGGCAGGACCGCTAAGAGCCCTTCCCTCCTCGGAATGGGCAGGGATGGGTAGAGCTCTGGTCCTAAACTCCTGCCTTTCCACTTCCAGAAAAGCTCTCTGGAAAACTCCTTGGCAGAAACCGAAGCTCGCTATGGCTGCCTGCTGCAACAGATCCAAGCGCAGATTAACTCTGTAGAGGAGGAGCTGGCCAGCATCCGCTGCGAGATGGAGAGTCAGAACCAGGAGTACAAGATGCTCCTGGGCATCAAGACCCGCCTGGAACAGGAGATTGCTCAGTACCGGGCACTGCTGCAGGAGGGACAGCAAGACATTGTGTACGTATTCCATATTATAGCAAAGGTATAAAAAGAAATCCTTGTGTGCTTAACTGCTAATAGAAACTTCTTGTCCATGGAGCTACAATAACACCTTTTTTGACTGAATATCCAGTGGTTATGTCTTTTTTTTGTGAATTAAGTATTCTCCTTTTACAGTGCCTCCCAAGGAGCTTTTCAAGGTGGTGGAAAATCCTCCCATTCATATTCTTCTTCCTACACTCATTCCCAGTGTGGTGACATGACAGGTAAGACAACACTTTGTATGGATATGCTTATTAGTGGGTTATATCTAGCCCAATGACTACAGAATATTTTGTCTGAAAAAGAGTTTAGTATTTTGGGCTGGGCAAGATTCCCAGGTCCAGTAGTCCAGGAGTCAGAGAACTTCACTGACTGTCACAGAATAATTAGGCGTTAAAATACAGTAAGTCTTTCCCTTCCCTCTACCTAAATACAAAATACAGATTATAAACTTTACAGGATGGGATATGCTTTTTTGCTCATAGGAATAAAAAAAATATACAGTTCTGAGAAAGTGCCTAGGGTATTGCAGGGCTTGGAGCTTTTGAGCTTCTCTTGCTGACACAGCATGTTAGGTGAAAGAATTCAGTTTATCGGGAAAGATCAGATTTCGCCTTAAGGCAATTATCTGTTTTTGTCTTTACACAGGACAGTCAAGAGTGTGCTAGAGCAATCGCAGTAACAGTGATGCTGGCATCCTCCAGCTAAGATGCATTGAACATGGACAACAAGAAACTGAACCAAACACTTCTGCAGCACAGCTGATGCAACTGGAACAATTTGGAAAGTGTGCCTGGTCACCTGCCTCAGCACCCCTTCTTTCATTCTGCAATGCTTGTCTTTGTCAACTGGTTCTTTGTTCAAAAGCTTAAATAATGCTGATAACACTGCCTCTAATAAAACTTTACTTCTGCAATGCAAATAAAACAAATGTGTCTGGGAAATTTAATTTAACAAAATTTGAATGAGTATTTATCAAGCTAACCAATCAAATACAGATTGCCCAATCGTACTTTGTAAAATAGTCTCAGGACACTCTATTTTGCACTAAGAAAATGGACACCATTCCAAGGCCTTATCACTCAGTAAAAGGAAATGTCACAAATTCTGAACATGGCTGTACGAAGGCTGTGTGAAGTGTGACATCTTCCAGGCTCTGCCTATGGGAACTGTCAGTCAGGTGAGACTGTTAGAACTCTCTGCTTCAAAGCAAGAGATATAAGGTTGAGAACAGATACCAGTTCTTGACACAATTTTTCTCCTTCCTGTGGAATTACAAATGCTTTACCATTTTGTTTTCTAATGGCCACTAACAGATTGCTTTATGGCCCCTTGCCTTGCTGCTTTTTGCTAAAGACACTGAACAATGTGAGTGAAAGGAGAAAGAAAACAACAATGATGGGTAATGCTCTGAAGATCATTTAATTAACTTCTGATGTACTAAACTGTGCTCAATGTCACTACTATGACTCATCAGACTCCATTAATCTTTGGCTTTACTCAGCTCATCATAGCTAGGGTTCCTGAGGGAAGGTGTGACTCAGTAGAGGTTGTTCCAGAACGTATGGGTTTCCTGACATCAAGTATTTCTACACCTTTGAGTACACAGTGAATTACATATTGCTAACTTCTGTTAGGAAATATGTGCCTGTTTCCTTCAGCGTCACGCATCAAAAACAATCCTATGTTTTATCATAGAAATTTCAATTTAAATACCAGTATAATACCAAGAACACAATTTTTGTCAGTACACTCGATTGACTTAGGAGGAATGAGAGACAGAAATCTGGTCTCTAGTATTTGCTGTTTCATTTAAGAGTGAGGGTATTGCTCTGTTAGGGTCATGAAATGAAAGGATTTCTCATCATAAACAACGTAAAGAGTATTATTTAGGCTAGGTCTTTCAGTAATCATGTGCCTTGGCTCTGCCATCACAATATCGTAATTGCAGTCTGCAGTAAGTATCTACAAAGAAGAAATACTTTATATTCGTGTTGAAAACCTGGGTTTCCAAACTGACTTTTTCAGTCCAGCATCAGGAATTTGTATGAATAAAAGCCCTTTTCCAAAGAATAAAAATCTCATTTCAGGTTTTAACAGTATAGAAAGTGATATAAAGCAAATGCAAACATGACTTTCATCTCCAAAGGCTGCCAGAATTCATTCAAGTCTTGGCTGTACTTAACATAGCCAAAACAGCTTCAGAAGACATCTTTTTAAAGGCAGGATTATGGAAACTTGAACTACAGTTAGTGTATATAAATAAGCACTGAAGTTATTTTGCTTCCTTCTAGTCTTCCAGAAGCAGAGAGAAGTATCAGAATGATAAAAAATGCAGTCTTCCACATCCAGAGGACTCCAGAGAACATCAGAGCTGCCGTATGTCTTTCACCATTTCTGAACTAATTTGTAAGAGTGTAAAGTCTTTGTGAAATAGATGCTACTATGAAGAGCTTTAAGTTAAATCTACAAAGCCAAAGATATGCAAAATCTTCAGACTGAAAGGAGTGGATGCACTGCAAAGCTGCCAGTCACTGCAGCAGGGCTAGATCACTGATGTCAGTTCTGCTGCAGCTCACAGTATGATGCCTTTTGCATGTCACCACTGATTCATGAGGCACTGACCTCCACCTAAGTATGGGACAAGGGCTGTGCTGGGGAAAAGCATGGCCCATGCCACAGGCAAGCCCCAAGCACAGCGTGCCTCACCGCCTCCATCTACGGCTGGCAGATGCCCCACAAACCTTGTAGTATGTTCGATCAGGAATCTTGATATCACTGTCTGCTCCTGGCACTCACTTCACCCATGGTTCTTAGAAAAAGCAATACGGTTGCTTACTGTTCTGAAAAGATCTACAGGAAAGGAAATAAAGGGCTTTGTCAGGGAGGAATTTAGAATTTGATTTATTAATATCATGGATTGTAACAGCATATTCTAGCAGGTAGAAAGAGAACAGGAAAGGATTGCTATACTGGAAGAGCTTATTTTCTCTTAGGAATTACTTTCAAACTTTTCCTTTTTCAGTGGTAGGAAGGGCTACTGAACTAACAATTTAAATGGACTGTAGAATTAAAATAGCTCACATTTAATAGGATTTTCTGTAGGTCTACACATGTGCAAGGTATAAGGGTCTATCCCAGAGAGTCACATAAAAGAAAAGTAAGAATAGAATCTGGGGTTATGGAAATTTTTCATCTCTGAAAAAACTGAAGAAATGCACAGGTGAGTGATGCTGGGAAGTGATGGGTGAAGGATGAGGAATGCACAGATGGAGTTCCTGATGAAATTCATGGGAGTAGCACTCTTCTTACCAAGACCACAGTTGACTCATTTGTCGTAAAATGATTAATTACCAGCAATTGTTTCTGAGGTTGTCCTCTGCCTCTTATGTGACTGAAGACATATATCCAGTAATGGCATCATAACTTCTGTGAAAACCACTGACTTTTAGTTCCTTTGCCAATTTGGCGTATCTGTCTGTGGCTCTGCATCCAACTTCACCAGTGAGTAAACAGCACTTGGAAAGGATTTATAAAACTGTTACTTCAAACAAACTCTTCTGATTTACAGATGTTCACAGGGTGTATTATGAGCAAAAATCTTCCAGAGGAAGATATGATTTCAAAGCTCTAGCAGTTTCTTCAGATGGCTGAGGAGCCTCTATACCCTTTACAACAAAAAATGTCCGATCTTTTTCTGTTATCACAAGGGTTACGAACGTTAATGGAACTTTAGGAGCCCTGGCTCTTTTGGCTTGTGAAGTAAATCAGTATGTCCAAATTGACTCACCACGGCTATCCCAGGCTGAAGAGCTGTGTCCACAGGGTGGTGGACCAAAAATGAATAGAAGACATGGAAATACCCATGAGTTGCAGAACAGAAAGTCTAAAGTTTAAGTATTGTGATACAGTTACAGCAGTAAGCATAGTTAGATCACCTATTCAAAAGAAGAGAAGAGACAGACAGAGAGAGAAAAGGCATCTCTCTATGGTATGAAAATACAGCATTGGGAAATGTATGAAGTTGTTGGGTCACATGTTATGATGCAACAATGCCGAGAAGGAGATATAAAATCAACACCCCTGGCATTAACGCCGATCAGTAATAAACATCTCATAGGGAAGAATAAAGGTGCATTTCAACAATCTAACGAGGAAAATATGACTAAGGAATCACACCCTGTGAGAAAATAATTTTTAATTTTTAATAATGATGACTCAGTCTCAATAACATATGCAAAGCAACTGGTTCTGACGTGCAGATAATTAGAGAGCTACCAATAAAAGAACAATTATAATTATGAAGATCAAAGTATTACATTATCTTCAGCACATCTAAGAAAGTGTGTGTAGGGGTATCAAAAAAAAGGGTAAATGTCTTTCCATGATTCTTCAGTCAGCCATAACACGCATTAGTAACTTTTATGGGTCTCATAAGGATTGCGGCTAAGAGAGAAAATGTTGCTCCAGCCACAACTGCAAGCTGTGTGTAAGTAAGACCATAAATGAAGAAACCAACAATGAAATGAACCAGTAATTTTGAAATTCTAAATGGAGATGAAATCCCATCAAAGTTTAACTCTCATGTAAAGAGGCCCCTTGTGTTTCAGGCTTAAAATTTTATGTTTTCTAAAAGTTATCTAAAGGCAAAGTTTCATTTCCAAAGAAGGGTTCATCACATCCTGTTCTCTTACTGAAATGCTGCAACTGTACAGCAGCATTAAAAACCTCAGCAGTGTTAGACAAAATGATAGAAGGCAAGCGGGATCTAAAGGGTCATCACAGCTATCTCTACTATATGACAATAAAATCCCTACCATCAATTGATCAAGGACAATATCAAACCTTTTTCTCTTTTCCACCTGAAGCTCCTGCAATGGAAGCCTTCCAGACCCTTATACCTCCCACAGATAAAAAGCTCCTGTTAGTTTCCAGCCAAAATACACTCAAAACCAGATTATGCCCTTTCCCATGTGGACAGAAGGATTGCCCTTTATTTTAAATAGCCCTGGTATCTCCTTCCTCAAGAGCAAGGCAATCATTTTAGCCTCCATTTTGCTAAGATAAAAAGCTGAATCCTTCTGCTCTCCTCTCCCAAGACAAAGTCAGTAATGCCTTATAGCTTCTACACATCTATTTCAGTCGTAAATACTCTTTGGGTGAATGGAAATTTGCACAAAATTAAAAAAAAATCACAACTTTAAAATGACATCATTGCATGTCCACCACTCTGCAAGACATAGGATTATTTGTGGAAGTGATACTACCAGAGTTTGGTAAAAACAGAAATATCATTGCTTCTTCAAAGGCTATTCTGCTGAGATTTACCACTAAGCATAAGACAGTACTCACGATGAGTTTTCTTTGAAGAGAAGGACCGAAATTCTTAAAGATTATGTTTTCAAAAGCATCAATTACTGGCAGTTCTGCAGGTAAAATGAAACAAAGCTCATCCACAGGGTGCCTGAGTTTGTATTTCTCTAATTTTGAAATTAAAACAGAGTAACTAGGTGGTGCTTTCATCACCTGCTTTCAGGACAAAAAAATGACTACAAAGAACTATTACAATGAGTCTCACTCACTGAGTAGCCAGCAACATGTTATCTGAAACAAAATCTAACACACAGCCACCCACCCAAAATTATAGTGCATGCTTCAGGTGAATCAGCATGCAGACACAATACCTATGGGGAGGGCTGTCCCAAGCCCCAAAAGAAATTCCCCTTAGCACATCACTTTTGGCATGAGCACTAAGGCTGGCAAACTTCATGGGAAGCTGGCCTGCCTTACAGGTGACACCCACCAACAAGGTATAAATAGCCATCAGCGAGGACAGAGGCTGCAGTCTCATTTTCTGTATCAAGCTGTGCGGCAGGCTTTGCATTGGGGGCTGGATATCTGATTCCTTCCACCATGAGCTGCAGCATCAAGAGAACATCTAGTACCTCTTACAGGAGCGGGGGAGGTGGAGGCGCCTGTGGTGGCGGCAGTGGCAGGAGCTCCTCCGTCTCCTGCAGGAGATATGCCTCCTCGGTGATAGGCGGTGGAAGCTATGGTGGGGGAGCATGCGGCACTGGCTACGGAGGGGGCATGAGCGCTGGCAGCCTTGCTGGTGGCTTTGGTGGAGGCCTGGGAGGAGGCTTCGGTGGTGGCCTGGGAGGAGGCTTTGGTGGTGGCTTTGCAGGAGGCTTTGGTGCTGGGGGGGACATGCTTCTGGGCGGCAATGAGAAGGTCACCATGCAGAACCTCAACGACCGCCTGGCTGCTTACCTGGATAAAGTGCGAAGGCTGGAGGAAGAAAATGCTCAGCTCGAGCACCACATCCGCGAGTGGTACAGGAAACAAGCTCCCAGTGCCTCAAAGGACTACAGCTCCTACTACCAGACCATCGAACAACTCCAGAACCAGGTAGGACAGACCCAGCTAACGTGGCTCCATCTCCCGCGCGCTATTCTCCTTTGCAAGGAATTTGTCCTCTCTGGCACTGGCTCTAAATGGGTGGGAGGGACCTACTGGTCAGCCTCGCTGGTGGCACCGCAGGCAGAAACCTGCTGAGTTGCGCCTCCCGCCTCTTGGGTAAGCAAAGCCCCACACCACAGCACCCCACAAGCGAAAGGGATGTGCTCTGAGGGCACAGCCCGAGGCGCCAAGGAGTGCTCCAGCAGGCCCAAACATGCTGGCGCACGTAGCTGTAATCCCACGTTGTACAGGTGGCTCCAAACCAGGCATCTGCGGTTTCCAGTCCTTCACTCTGCTCCCACCCGGCTCAGCTGGATGGAGTGCAAAGCCAGAGCACCTGGAGTGCAATATCACAGCTCCTCTTGTCTCTGCACACTCCTACCTAGGCCAGACAGAAGGACCAAGGCCTTCTCTTACAATTAGTTTCTTATTAATGAGATGAATTAAAGCATCAGGGACAAAAACTGTACTTCCTTACAAACCCAGAGAGCATAAACCCATATGTCCTTGCATAAATGTTCAGTATTCTTTCCCCCAATAACACATTGTTTTATTAGTGTGTTTGGGGAAGTCAAAATCTTGCTCACACCAGTTCTTGTGGCATGGCATTTCAACAAGTTTCTGTGGCCCCTGCATTACAGCAGAAAACAATCCTAAGACACACAGCAATGCCCTACCAAAGCTTTACGTCTTTTTTCTTCTTCTCCTGGATGCCTTGAACACAGAATGACCCTTCCCCAACTTCACCTTTTTCAGATCATTTCTGCCACTGTGGACAATAACAAACTTCTCCTTGACATTGATAACAGCAAGATGACCGCTGATGACTTCCGAATGAAGTGAGTACCTCTCTGTGAACCTTGCATCTTTCATGGCATGAATTTTATCAGGTTAATGAACGCAGGTGATGATACCCTGTCCCAAGTGGTATGACCAAGCATATGCATTGTAATGAAATGAATGACTAATCCTTTTTTCATTGGAAAAGGTATGAGAATGAGCTGGTCATCTGTCAGACTGTGGAGGCTGACATTAATGGCTTGAGAAATGTCCTGGATGATCTCACTCGCACACGATCTTCACTGGAATCTGAGCTGGAGTCCTTGAAGGATGAACTGCTTTCTCTTAAGAGAAACCATGAGGAGGTACAATGCAATGATAAATAGTGTGTCAAGACATAGTGCTTTGATTCTTCAGGGTTCCCAAAGTTACACATCAAGTCCGTTCAGCTATAAGTCACATGATCACCATTCGTTGGTACCTTGATACTGCTTTACCTACTGTCCCCACCACAAGAAATGACTTGTGCTCCTTGTTTCTCTCTTTGGACTCTGCAGGAAATGAGACAGCTGCAGTCTCAGACGGGTGGCGACGTGAGCGTGGAAGTCAATGCTGCCCCTGGAGAAGACTTGACAAAGATACTGAACGATATGAGGAACGAATACGAGCAGCTCATCGAGAAGAACCGCAGAGAGGTTGAGCAGTGGTATGAAGTCAAGGTACGCAGCAATGCACAAAGTGGAGTCTCCTGCTGTGGGAAAACCCAGGCACCCTCGACTGGGCACGCAATGCCTTTGGCTAAAAGGGGGAGGCTGCTCACCTGCACCACACTTGCACGGCTTGGGGAACGGGAAGGGAACAGCTGCTGGGGAAAGACTGCAGTGGCAGAGGGGGAGCAGGCCGAGTCTGATGTGCACAGCTGGGTGGAACATCAGGATCTACGAAGCAATGACTAGGCTGTCCTCGATGAGGACAGGATGGAAGGGAGAGGCTCCCTGGCTACATTAGCTCTCAGTCAGCAAATCTGCTCCCTGAGAGGATCGTCTCACTTAGAAACTGTGTTTGGGGTTTGACTCCTGCAGATCGAAGAAGTCAACCGGCAGGTCGCTTCTAGCAGCCAGGACATCCAGACAAGCAGCCACCAGCTCACTGAGCTGAGACGTGAAATGCAGAACCTGGAGATCGAACTGCAGGCGCAGCTCAGCACGGTACGTGGGGCAGGACTGCTGAGAGCCCTTCCCTCCTCGGAATGGGCAGGGATGGGTAGAGCTCTGGTCCTAAACTCCTGCCTTTCCACTTCCAGAAAAGCTCTCTGGAAAACTCCTTGGCAGAAACCGAAGCTCGCTATGGCTGCCTGCTGCAACAGATCCAAGCGCAGATTAACTCTGTAGAGGAGGAGCTGGCCAGCATCCGCTGCGAGATGGAGAGTCAGAACCAGGAGTACAAGATGCTCCTGGGCATCAAGACCCGCCTGGAACAGGAGATTGCTCAGTACCGGGCACTGCTGCAGGAGGGACAGCAAGACCTTGTGTATGTATTTTATTTGCAAATAAGGGCATAAAGTCTACCACAATCTTTTTTCTATTGGGACTCAAAGTCAGAGTAGAATGTTTCACCAGTCTGTATTTGAAATCTAAATTTTACAGAACAGACCTTTTCAAAGCATCTTTATTGAAATGTATATATCATAAACTTAATAAGCACATGAACCACAGAGGGAAACAGCATGTAGTTACTGACCTATTTTCAGTTAATCAGTTCCACTTGGCCTGCTTGTGCTGAGTAAATTCCATAAGAGGAATCACCATGCAAAACCAAACTGTAGCATACTGTGTTCTGTCAGCAGATGAGCAAGCACAGCTGTAATGTGAGAGTAGAAGAATTATACTTGTTTTGTTATTTCTGCTTCTACAACTTTCTAGGTAAATATAGCTGAAAGGAATGAAATTAAAAAATATAAAGAAATATTGGCAAGGTGCAGGAAAAGCTGTGCTGTAATATGTACTGCACATCATGTCACAGTATGTCTCTTTATGAATGTATTTCTGTATTTATCACTGCCTTCATTAAAACTCCTTTCCTTGCACAGAACATCTCAAGGAGCTCTCCAGGGAGGGGGAATATCCTCCCACTCTTATTCTTCTACTTCCTACTCTCACGGTCAATCTTGTGACAAGACAGGTAAGAAGCATCTTCCAAAGAGGATCCTAGTTTGCCTTGCCCCCATGCCTTTCATATTTTATGTTTCACTGCAACAGGAAATAAACCATTCACAATCAAATCTCTCAATGTCAGGGTGTCTTAGCTTCAGTTACAGAAATGGGCTAAGCTCCTTTCTCACACTTTTGGTAACATAGATGGACATTTAAATAATGTATACATCTGAAATGCTAGTGCTGCAAGAGACTTGATTTCCCCATCAGAATAACGGTTTCTTCTTTTGCTCCACAGGGCAGTCAAGAGTGTGCTAAGATACCACCGATGCGTTGGTCTCCCTGATCTCCCTGCTGCCTTGTGAGCAGCCTAGCCTACAACATGAGAATACACACAGCACACACACTGTGTGCCTACCCAATGCACAGACGGCTCTACAAATGTTACTGATGAAGTCAAGATGAACAATTTCTAGGACTCTCCTAAAATGATCTACTTTTTCCTTTTCATACTGTTCTTCCTATCGAATCACTGTACCTACATACTCTTCCCTGCAGTGCAATTGGTGATCTACTTTCTGCTGATAACAGTTCCTCTAATAAAACTTCAGTTTTCTGCAATGCAAACAAAACTGTGTGTCCAACAATCTATTTGGTATATTAATATAATATTTAAATTTAGGTGGAACAAATGAGATATACCTTCACGGAGAAATTATGGTTGGGTGTAATATGTAATATGGCCCTAAAGAAAATTGTGTATCCTAACGTAATCTGATGATGTCTGGATAAAATATTGGAGATGAACAAATACATTCACATCAAACTCAAGAGTGACACCTATAGGGATGGAAAAAGGATGAGTGAAACCCTTTTTCATAGTGAACATCGCAAGGGATGTGCAAGTAGTCAATTTGTCAGTTCAGCAGCTGAACTGAAACAATCAGGATTAATTAACACCAACTTTTCATGAAAATTCTGCTAGATCAAAAATATTTTCCTTTGGGTCACTGAACGAGAAATCAATCATATTCAGACGGCCACCCCTCCCAACTCTGAGATGAGTGCTTTATCCAGTCTTGTTCAATAAAAACAAAGGATTAGATCAGGAAATGAGAGATGAGTATGCAAAGTTCTCCTTATAACACAAAGTTCAATTGTGAGGCTTATTCCTCCCAACATGTTGGAAGATCTGAGCTCAGGTCTTTTTTCTGATGGTTCAAAATGAAGGAATTGAGTTCTCTTATTTCATAAGACAGCGTTCCTCGCTCCATGGCTGTACAGTGTTCTGGACAGATGGGTGGAGGATGGTGGGGTGCTGGCAAGGTTCAATCTTTCTTACTAGAACTGCTTCACATTATTTGGCCTTGACCAAGGAAGAAAAACTAGTGAAATATCTCACTCATTTAAAACTTACAAATCTGTATTTCAGCCTTTGATTTGCAGTGGGCTGAGAAAGCAGCTGAACAGGGTCTACCACATATCAAGTGAGTGATTCAGCTGCCAACCTGTAATAAATCAGGGTGGGTCTCACAAGCCTTCATTGTTCTCTGGACAGCACATAAATCACTAACATTTTTTATTCTATCAAATAGCTTTGTATTTGCACTTTAGCTTGCAAACAGATACAGGTCAGGTAAAATATCTTTTTTTGGATAACAGTGTATTATTTAAAAAGGCACCAAACTGTCTATGTGTTACAATCCAAAGCCAAATTCCCAGCACAGCAGAAAAAGAGATGAGTCAGAGAAATTATTTCCCTAGAAAACAAAGATTTGTAACGTCAAAGCAAAAATACCTCTCCCTTTAGTCACAACAGGACTCTCATGCTCCCCTACAAGCTAACACGGACTCATGTTCTGCCTTATGCTCCACTCCTCATATCAACCAGTGTTGACTACCTCAAAAAATAAAGTCTAAATCTCAGCATTAGCCACCTATAATGGTCTTTAGGGTGAAATACTTTATTTGAGCACAGTTCAAATAGAATGTTTCTGATCCCAGAAAGAAGCCAGCTGTGTTCTAGGCTGTCTGTCAGGAACAGTACTGAGTGTCCTGCTTCCCTTCTGCTGTCTCTCTCAAGTGGGAAAGGGGAGAAACCTCCATGCTGGGTATGCTTCCCTCAGTGCCTGCAGAGCATTGTAAGGGTGATGAACCGAGGGTGCATCCACCGCTGAGCTGAGCTGAGCTGAGCCGAGTGCATCCACCCCGGGCTTTCCTTTGACTTTGCCAGATGGAGTTATTAGGCAGGACTTACCAGAGCATAATTTGCCCATCATAACATCAAAGCCCATCAAAACAAGATGGGGTGAGCTGAAATCTGTCTACATTTGCAGTGTCGATACAAGGGAATACTGTACTCTGCCCTTTCGTGGCTCGGTACAGCTCTGTTCCTTTGGCTAACCACACACAGAAACACGTCCCACCTTTGGTACAAGGGCCAGGCTTTCTTGGAAGCTGACAATGCAGCGCCAGTCCGTGCAGTGTGTCGGATCACACAGCATCCTCTAGTGGCAAATTCAGAAAATACATAATAGGATTTGTGACAGAGACTGTTCAATATACTCTTAAAAATAAATCCAAGCCTCAGACCTGGGAAACAGTTAGGCCAAGGAAAGAACAGCCTAAATAATAATAAAATCAATACATTTTTCACAGAGGTAACATGGTGATACCAGAGAGGGTAATAAACCAAGTTAATAGACAGACAGTAAAAAGGTTAGAAATTAATTCATTACGAAGGACAGGGAAGAGAAAGAGAGGATGTAATGGTTTCATGTAATTCTTCCTGAAAGTTTTGAGGTAATTCCATATGAAATCAGAAAATTCAGATTGAGTCAAAACCTCCTGGATTGTTCTTGTATGCATTTAATTAGCATTGAAGTTGTTTTGTCTCTGGTTTCAACTCATTTAGTAGCAACAGTGGCTGCCACAGACAGACAGGGAGTCTGGTATTACAAAGTGAAGAGAAGGATTTTATTAAGAACAAGGTTCAATTAAATGGTGCTGTGCTTAAAAAACAGGCCTGTAGGGGGGACTGCAGCGATACCGACGTGGTGCACTGTTACTGCTTTCAAAGACAACCAAAGGCATTGTGCATTGTAATCTTTGGGTGTGTTTGGGTTCCTTAGTTCTGGAAATGAATCATCTCCACTTGCATAAGTTAACATTTTCAGGCGGTTAGATAAAGATGGGAGGGGGAAATAGCTGGGGAAAAAAAGAAACCAAAACAAGAGCCAGAAATTTGTGGACTGAATTCTCTGATTGGCTTCATGCTGGATCAGGACTATCATCTACCTGCAGGATCTAGACCGGCAGCAAATGTTTTCATTTCCGAAGACAGCTGTCAGGTAGGAAGGGACAGGTACAACAGCCCATTGCTTCTAAGTCTTGCAGCTTTGTGCATGCTCCTTCCAGTCTCCTGCACTCTTGGCTACAAGGGAAATGGTATCACTGAGGCAGTGCCTGCAGCCAGCCCAGCCAGGCCCCTCTGCTTCAGTCTGCCTTTTGCAAGGTAGACGTCCCTCTTGGCCCCCACCATTGTCTCAAGTAATGAAAAAAGAAAATCTGTGATTCACTGTGCCTCTGATAAAAAATCAGATGAAAGGAAGCGACTTCTATGATATTTTGCACATTTACCAGCCTACCATAATAATGAAAAATCATAGCAGTCAAATTAAGCAAGTACAAAAATTCTTGTAGGCAAATCCATTCTTTCTGTATTCCAAATAATATATTTCTGTTGTTTCACGTACTACATAACATTTTGGAGGGGTGATCCCAACAAATTTCTGAATTTCTTTAAATATTCTCACACTATGACAGATGTTAAGGGCAAATGCTCTCTCATGGTTGATAACAGTGAACGTGCAATTTCAGGCGCACTGTAGCTGACTTTCATCAACTTCTTTAGTACTGCCTAAAGAGAAGTTTATGCACACTGCAATTACTCCTAATAACCCACTATTTAGGAGCCCACGCTCAGAGAGGCATTGCAAAGCCTGGCTGCAGGGAACACCTTTCCATTGGCATGCATTCCCATGCTTAACCAGCCCTGGCAGCGGGGAGTGTGACTGTGGATCAAAGGCATGTACGGCCTTATTAATCAAGATTTTCTTACAACATTTCTAATCTTAGTTCAGTTCTTTCCTAAAACCCGATGTCAGACTGTCAAAAATTATGGCAGTACTAAAAAGTTCATAGAGATTACACGCACATGAAGATTTTAAACAAATGCTGACAATTCCTTTCTGTTGGAAGTGCTGTTAAAAATCATGTCACCAGAATCTTACAGCTTTTATTAATTATTAAAGCCGAAACCATTAGAAAAGACTGAAAATGCAATCAGGAAGTACTTCAGTCAGCTTGATTTGGTGGTAGTGGGCTGCCCAAAATACCTAGACAATCGGTGCAGACCTTACTGTTTAATTAAAAGAAGACTTAAAGCTGAACACAAGCATCAGAGGCTGGTGGAAAACCCTGGTGCTCAGCTACAGCTAATGGCCAGGACTGTCCATGAAGGTAACCTACCTGATACACACAAATGCTGTAAAATTTGCCTATAAGCTACTTCTTTTTGAAAATGGAGCAAACTGTTTAAGAGGAATTAGAAATACCCTTTCCTCTCCCTAAGATGTGCAGTCATTCTGGGGAGACAAACCCAGGGCTGCAGAACGTGTTTTCCCACAAGCTGATAGTTGCTATGAGAACAAGCTGCTTTAAAAACATCTCCCTAGCAGTAGCTCTTCCAACTAGTGGCTACGGGACTTGCCCTTGTAGAGCAATACAGAGTTTGATTTTCTCACTGAGGATAAGAGAGATCTGGAGACTTTGAGGATTTATCTCAAGCTAAAACCAGTATGAAGCCACCTGTGGGACCAGGAAAGCCCAAATCCAGTTGATGGGACTTACTAGCCTGGTACAAAGAGAGCTCCTTGTTTTCTAATTTGATCCAGAAGGTGTGTTTAATGTTTGCACAGTAAAATCTCCACCCCTTACTGGAAGTCGTGGCATGTCACTATGATCAGGATATATTCTTAAAAAATCAGCAAAATAAATATAATATATATATTTCTACATATATAAAATATTCTGTATATATATTATAGCTCTATAAATACAAATATATGACCACATAAATATACATAATACAAATACATGTATGATCTCCAAATGTTTTACAGGTAAGAACAGAATGAAATAGCCCATCTCTCTTCTGTGCTAGGAGATCCATCTACTCTGTTTCTACCAAATATCTGGGAAATTTTTTTTAGTAGGAATTTTCCAAGTGGCCTATGGGAAAATGCCCTCCAAACAGCTCCAGGCCTCCTCCTTCAGTGGGAATCATTGCAGAGCTGCAGCTGACATGGCAAGCGTTCAAAACGTACTTGCTTCCTCTGAAGCCTGGGACAGGTTTAGTCTATTTGGTTTTGGCAGTGGCTTCGAAGTTGCTTATTACTGCTGCCTGCAGAAACCTGACTTTTGGAACACATCCTCTCATCAGTTAGATGTCTGAGTCTTAATAATAGTTTCCAGCCCCATCATACCTTGCTGAGATTTACTAACCAGATAACAGGTTACAGGAAGTGTAAAAATATCTAATCAGTGACTTGTCTTTCACTCGTCAGGGCTTGGTGTCCAACTGCTCCTTTCTTCACAACTTTTAAATGCTGCTGTAAGAAAATCTATTTTATTTTCCTGTCTCAGGTACTTTACTCCCTGATTTGCATTATCATTATAGTTCTGGAATGATAGAGAAGTCAAAAGTTTAAAGCTATGTTTCCCTAGGAAACAGAAACAATAATGAGGTATTTCCAAAAGTATGCACCACCTCCAGTTTCAAGTGTTTGCCAAGTATTGGCATTGTTCCTGGTTATTTAAGTGTTTCAGTTCACGATCTTTTATGTATTTTTCTCATATTAATCTATTCAAATATTATATAAATGGCAAACACTGAGAAATTAGATTAACGTCCCAATCTCACTGAAGAAGCCTGTTAGCCTGTTGCTGAAAAGAAATCCATATCTTTCAAGTTCAGCTCAGATCACTGAACCATCGTTTCTTTTCTGCCATGAAAGAACTAGGCCCCTGGACAACAACGAGTTGTCTGCATCTTACTCTCATAATTTCTTTTGAAACTGAACCTTTACATGATCTTATTTCTCATCTCTTTAGTGCAGAAACCAGGGCACCCACATGTATTTCTCTTCCCCAAATCACATTCCCTCCACTTGCAAAAATAGTAATTTTGAGAAAGTTAACAGTGTTCTTCTCTGCTCCTACCAACCCTCTTTTTAAACTGTTAACAGCTGTGCGTGCATGTGCTAGGACCTGCCTTTTCAGCACATAAACATTCTTGTCTTTGAATCTGTTGGCACGTTCAGTGAATATATGGCAATGCAAGGTTTGTGAGAATTAAAAACAAGAAAAAAAAGAGTAATGATGGGATATAAAAGCAAGAAAGCTAAGAGTTGTATCTTAGGCAGACATTCAACACAGTTATGTTAGTACCAGCTGCAAATCAGTTCTTGTTGTCACTGGTTTTTCCCACAAGGAAGTTTAAAGAAAAAATAGAAAATTTAGTGTTTGAGTTAAAGAGATGCAAACATTTCATGCCTATGATCTTCAACAGGAGAGAAAAATATACAAAGCTGTGATTTTAAGAGGGCATACAACATGGTCAGTAGGGTGGGGCAGCCAAAGTTTTGATGAGCAAAAGAAGAGATGAAGATGGAAATGTGCATACAAGAGTCAAGAAGCACATTTTACCTGATGGAAGCAGAGGTAGAAAGGAAGAATTATCAGAAGGGACAAACACTTAAAGATTTGTAAGGTAAATTCAGAATAATAACCTAACTTTGCTCATTTATCCACAGAAGCATCCATGGAATCACAGGTACCAATAAAGTAGGTTAAAATGTTCACAGAGTTCCTTTGATTGTAACTGTGTTAGCAAGCCCTAAAACCGAATTTAGCAGGATGTTAGAAGAGTGAAGTATATGCCAGTGTAACTCAAGGGCAATAAAAAATGCTTCATAGGACAATTAATAAAAATACCCTGAGACAATATGAAGAATTTTATGAAGCAGTAGTGACTAGTAAAGCAGAGTAGATAAAGGTAAAGCAGAACCAGGTCTCAGCCAGGAGCTTGGGCGTGGACTGTTTCCACCAGTCTGCTGGATGACTCCACTTCAATAAATGTGTCTCCCTTACCCTCAGATAAGCTGCAGATAAAGGAAATTCCTTTCTTTGAAGTTTCCTTATGTTTCCTTCAGGGAAAGGCTGACCCTACAATAAATTATGTTTATTGTCATGGGAGGAAAAAAGACCTATGCAGAATGATAAAAGCACCTTCTTTCTTGAGCAAATACTTTGCCATACTAAAAGCTTTTCCAAGCATTTAAGTACATGTTATCACCTTAAGGGAGTCCCCACAAAGACAAACATGCAGCCATTGAGATAAAAGAGAGGTGGAAAGTTAAAAGAAAAACAAAACCTTTCTGGAAACTTAGAATACAGTTTTAGTAAAAATGATGCATTTGGGACTGGTTTGACACTAGACACTTATGGATATATTTAAATAAGATTTAACAGTAACTCCATTTGACAGTGTCTCCCAAGCTTTTCCTCTCTCGACACTTTCAGATGTACTTCCAAACTGCCATGAAGAATTGAATGTCATTCTTGCGGAAATTGCTCCCCATATGTTGAAGCAAACCTAACCTGCTTGTAGTATATGATCAATATTCTAACAGTATAATATATGATGATTGCTGCTTTGACTCAAGGGGTTTCAGAGGGAATGCAGAAGCCTTCCAGACCCCAATTTTCATGAACTGGATCATAAAATATTATGCAGCATCATAAACGTGTGTTTTATTTTGCAAAACCCCAAAATACACTGCTTTGAGGTGCTGACATGAGAGTCTAGGGAATGATGAAGGAGTAGCTGGAGGGAAGGATGTCCCTCTCTCCTTGCAGCAGGAGACAAATCAGAGTACACTGGTAATTGTTCTCCTTTAAGCTTCTTGCATTTCTGCTCAGTAAAGAAAAGCACATGGACTTACATTCTTTATGCTCTAACTATGGACTTAAATATTAAACAATAAAATAATTGTTCTTCTGTAGCTTTCTTTTTGTCTGGAGGCAGACTGTAACTTTCTGATACTATTATTTCACTTATTCACAGGACTTGGAACAGTTACCTGCCCGGCAGGTTTTTCATACTCAGGGCTGTACAGGACATTCAGACCTACAGAAGGAATGACCAGCATGTCTCTGGCAGACAGAGGTGTTCTCTGTACCTCTCAGGAAAGGCTGCACAGTTTTACTGTTCAAGTTGGGAGAGTTGCATGAATGCGGCAGTCTCTACAGAAAGAAAAGAACTCAGCTGTGATGTCCCTCAGCTACAGCATCGCAGTCAGACGAAGTGTGGTACGTCCATTGTATATCTCAACTGATGTATCTTGTACCTGAGTCACTGCAGAATTCCTCTTTCTGATGCAGCCTCAGAATTAGATACAGGCCAATGGGGCTGTTGATACAGGTGCCTTGGCCAGCTTCCAGACTGTGTATTTGTTCCTTTACCCTCCCTATATTTGCCCTGCAGTCTGACATTTTTCTCTGTACAAAGTGAGTACAGCATTAATGTGTGGTCTAAAATACCTGATGCAGTTTTTCATGGGTATAGAAAGACTAGACAGGCCATCACACAGAGTGTGCTTTTCATTTGGCTTATCTTTAATTCTTTATTTTGGTATTCAGTGGGTTTCTCATTGAAACATCACAGCATGCATCTTGTCCTCCAAAGGTTCTGTTTGGTGGAAGCAGTTGTAGGTGGCAGAACTTCCACCCAGGCCTGGTTGCTCCCTGAAAGCTGCAAATGCTGGTAGGCCAGCTTACTCCCTCTTTCCTTAAGGAAACTTTAAAGCAGTTCTCCTGGGGAGTCCCAGAGATTTGGAGGGAGCAAGGGGTGGCAAGTGAAAGAAAGAAAATGGAAGAAAAGATGTGAGTATCCGCTTGTGTGTCAGGGATGCTCATGGAGGAGCTTACAGTAACAAAAGCAACATTGCCTTTGAGAATTCGTCTTGGGTACCAGAGGACTTCAACATTTTAGAAATAACATTTTCCTGCATCTCAAAGACCAAAGATTAAGTGATTATGACTCTTCTGTTAATTTCTCTCTCTCAGTAGCAATGAAAGGACTAAATGTATAATTGGGCACTCGTTTCTGTTGTTGCTCACTCCATCAGGTACTCAAGGAAGTTTAATACTTATCTGCACTACAAATACAGCTACAGTTCCTTGAAAAGGATTCTTATTTCTGTAGAAAACAAGACTCTTTCAGACAAGACACGTTCTCTGTCAGACTCTCTCTTCTCCTGTCAGCATAAAAGGAACTGAGAGTAAAGAAGGAACAGTGAAAATATTACTGCTGAAAGAATCTTTCTCAAGGGAAATAAGGAGCACAGAGGGTGGGAACTTGTTTTGTCAAGACCCACACATATTGTTCACCATTTGGGTTCCTTTCAAGCTCTGTTATCAGTCTACCAATTACTAACTTTCTCACTCTGTATTAAAACTCTTTCCTGAGATTACATGGAGAGAGTAATCGTGACTTCCTTATGGACGCAGCGTTGGCTGCAGCAGGGCTGTGTGCGCCCAGTCCTTTTGTTTCCATATAGGTAAAGTATAACTAGATTTATCAATGCTCCCCACAGCAGGGTGACGCCTCCTCTGAATCCCACCTTTTGCTTCAAGAGGAAACAGTCAGGGGGAGGGAATCAGCTCCCTTGCGTGAAGGTATTTGGGAAAGAAACAGCCCACATCATCAGCAACTGACCAATAAGAGGAATTGCTGTGCTGGCAGAAGGCTTAAGGCTGATGAATTCCACGGGTCTCAGATAACACATTCTGGAGACAACTCCCATTGTCACAGGCATAAAAGAGGTGGGGTGGGGGAACAGAGCACACACTCCTGCCTCAGGATCACAAACTGTGCGTGCTGCAGCTTGGGTTAGGTCCTTGGTATTTCTTATCATGGCCACTTACAGCTTCAGGCAAGTTACCTCTTCAGTGGCAGGGGGACCTAGTGGCTCCTCCCTCCGTTTCGGTGGAGGTTACTATAGGGCTCCGAGCATCCATGGGGGATCTGGTGGCAGGGGTGTGTCAGTCTCTTCTGCTAGATTTGTCTCTTCTAGCCCAGCAAGTGGCCTGGGTGGTGGATATGGAAGTAGTTTTAGCAGCAGCTTTAGTGGTGGTTATGGTGGTGGTTTGGGTAGCGGTGATGGCCTCCTCTCAGGAAATGAAAAGGCAACTATGCAAAGCCTGAATGAACGCCTCGCATCTTACCTGGAGAAAGTGCGTGCACTGGAAGAGGCAAACTCTGATCTGGAAACTAAAATCCGAGACTGGTACCAAAAACAAGGACCAGGCCCAGCTCGGGACTACAGTTCTTATTACAAGACTATAGAAGACCTTCGAGACCAGGTACGTGTTCATACTTATTTAAAAACGTCTTATATATTTCCACTTAGGAAGGAAGCAGAAAAACCCAAAGAGAAAAACTTCACTAGGACAACACCCAGAAAGCATTGCAGTTTATGGAACTGAGGATGAAAGGAATATGCAATGATTGGGTGGGGTAGATAAAGAAAGTTATCAGTATTTTCTATGTTTTTAAATGTTAGCTAAGAGAATGTACAAAACAGTCAGTCTGAGATGCCTCAGTACTTAATTCTCTGATAGCGTTTGCTTTCAATAAAGCATAGATACACACACACACATATACTGGTCATATACACATATATGACCAGTTAATATATGTATGACCATATATATACTGATAAATATAAAGAAAGCCAAACAATGACAGCAACCTGCCTATCTCTGTTACCTGCCATATAGCTTGACAAACTTCAGAGGCACATACACACAGGTTTAACAGTAAAAATAAAAATTGGTTAAATACAATTTTGCAAATGTGAAGATAGCAGCTCACGATTTCATCAACATACATTTATTTTTCTTTCACATTTCACTTACTTAAGCTTGGAATTGAAATAAGAGTGCTGAAACATTTGGCTTATGGAAAAAGGAAGTAGCATACATGAAGTAATCAATCCCGTACATACATGCAGGATTTGCCCCAATAGCCCATGGGTGCCTGATAACAGATTACTTTGAGATGATACACACCCCGGAAAACATAGGCAGTAGCTGATTAAACTATGTAAACAAATGAAAGAAAACTTGAGGTTTAGTTTTCACAGTTCAGCTTAGAGTTCATGACCGCTCCCACGCAGTTTACTTTCTCCTTGCTTCAACCCATTCACATTCTCTACTGATTTCAAAAACTGAGCTCAGGTAAAGGCAGAACTGGCAGTTAGATTTTCTCCTTTTAGTATTCTTTTCCCTCCTGTCTTTTACTGCCTTTAGTTAGGGGAGAGAAAATGTTCCAGCTGGTTTTGTGGATGACCTTATGAGTTTTAAAAGTGGTAGGCAAAAAAGACATGCTTTCTAGGTAAGAATTAACAGGGCTTATTTCTAAATAAACAAAATTTCTTTTAGAGGCTTTCATGATGTATTAGAAGAATCAATAAACACTATCCTGGATATTCTAGGAAACAGAAATACGTTCAAGGACTACAAGTGCAATATGAACCCACATAGTTTATGAAACACAAACACGTCATTTATTTTAAAACCATACAGACATTCTAATCACTTCCCACTGTTAAGAAAATGTCTAATGAGAACAAATCCTGCCAGGAGGGGTCTGCAGACTTGGCTTCCTCTGCATCTCTCCAGGAAACAGGTTTCTTGCCTCAGTCCTACAGCATCACCTAAACCCTGGCTTACCAAAGCCCTCTCCCTCTAAGACAACATAGTTTTGTCTCCCTGCGCAACTTCTAGCTAAGAGCCATTTCACGTCAGACATGACTAAGAGCACCTATCCATAACTGATAATCACGGCAAAGGTACTGTGATAAACCTGTGCTACTTTTCACTATAGATCATTGATACTTTCCTACTGAGACCAAATAAAATACACTTTTATTTTGTGTAGCTACAGATTAACTAGATTCTTAACTCTTCTATCTTCAGATCAAGAAAGAAGATAACATAGTTGTTGCAGCCTCAGTAACAAACTCTCATTGTTTGTAGATCCTTGATGCCACTATTGACAACTCGAAGATTGTCTTGCAGATTGACAATGCCAGGCTGGCTGCTGACGACTTCAAAACCAAGTGAGTAATTTCTGAAAGGAAAAAGATCTCTTGAGCAGGCAAAAATCTTTGTTGAGCCAAAGGGCAGTGGCTGTGAAATAAGAAAGGAATGCCTATAAAATCTCTGTATAAACACTAGTTTGATCCTGTCGTTGCAGTTCAGCCCTGTACGCAATTTGCTGCACCATCTGCACCACAGAATATTTTATATCATGTGCAATATGTGGAGAAAAATTTTAATGCTGGACAACATTTGCTACATCATAAATCCTACAAACCCAGATACATTTATAGTAAATAATGTGTTTCATGGTGGGCTGGCTTAATCAGCTAACCTGAATAGTTTGGTTTGCTTTTTTAAGGTTTGAAACAGAGCAGGCTCTTCGCATGAGCGTGGAGGCTGACATCAATGGCCTGCGCAGGGTCCTGGATGAGCTGACCCTGGCTAGAACAGACCTGGAGCTGCAGATTGAAAACTTAAAGGAGGAGCTGGCCTACCTAAAGAAAAACCATGAGGAGGTAATAAACCCCAAGAAACAGGTTGAAAAGTGAAATTAGAAAAACAGCATGTGGAAATGTGGAGCCCCTCAGGATTGCCCTGGGCTCTCCAACAGTGAAGAAAAGATTTCTGTGTAGACTGGGAAACTAAAGACATCGCTGCAAGTATTTGAGGGGAGTCAGTCAGACCTTAGACCCTGAAGAAAGAACAGAAGGTTCCTAATGTTTTCAGTTTATGATTGTGCTCTTTTTTGTCTTCTGCCATGCCCACATAGGAAATGAGTGTCCTAGCAGGGCAAGTAACTGGCCAAGTCAATGTTGAACTGGACTCCGCTCCAGGTATTGACCTGTCCAAGATCCTGGCTGATATGAGAGACCAGTATGAACACATGGCTGAGAAGAACAGGAAGGATGCTGAGGCCTGGTTCCACAACAAGGTAGAAAAAACTCCATACTATAAAATTACTAACCAAAGAAATCCATAAAAGTAACAAAATAACTATAAAAACACACAGAAAACTGCTGTGAAAGCCTTATAACCTCTGCTTAGAGGCCTCATATTTCTCATGTAATCTTTTCCCCATTTGAGACTGAAGAGCTGAACCGGGAAGTAGCTGTCAATACTGAACAACTGCAGAGCAGCAAGTCCGAAGTCACTGACCTGAGACGCAGCCTCCAAGGGCTGGAAATAGAACTTCAGTCCCAGCTCAGCATGGTATGTTAAAATTTACACTGCATGACCCCCTCACACACACTGAAATGGGTACATGTTCCCCTATATACAAGGAGCCCTGCATGTGGCAGCAACCTTTTTGTGGTTTCCCGTCCAATCTCTCTGCCCTCAGAAAGCCGCGCTGGAAAGCACCTTGGCAGACACGGAGGGGCGTTACAGTGCCCAGCTGGCGCAGATCCAGGGCCTGATTGGCAGCATCGAGGCGCAGCTGGCTGAGCTCCGAGCTGATATGGAGCGGCAGAACAGCGAATACAAGATCCTCATGGATATCAAGACACGACTGGAACAAGAGATCGCTACTTACCGACGACTCCTGGAAGGCCAGGAGTCCCAGTAAGTAACTCTTCTCACTGCAGAAATCCTTTTTCCTTAGCCTCATAACATTTGGCTATGCCATGGTGCTCATTTGCCACGGCACCACAGTAAACACAACTCCAGATGCTCCTGGGGTTCTAAAATTCTTAACTAATTTTTCTGGACCATGGTGGAGCTAGAAAGGTTACACTTCCCATTTACATTAGGTGAGTACCTCAAAGTTTCTAAACAAAAAGACAAACTGACAAGCAGTACCGCAGATTAAACGCAACTGACAATTAAAGTGTACCTAATCGTTAGCTGCTTCACATTCAGCAAACATAGTGAAAGTAGTAACGTTTTACAGAATATAAGGATTAACACCAAATTTCTATAAATTGCCTTTTACCAGTTAAATAGCTCTTGAGTCATAGGAATTAGTGTAGCAAAAAATATTCTGGGGAGAAGGCAGACATACTAGCTATTTTCAGACAGCCTTGAGTGGATCTCCCACACGAGAGCACAGCTATCTGTCATTTCACATAGAACCTCAAGGAGGAAAATATCGCATAGCCTGGAACACAAAAATGAGGTAGGAGTTGAAAAGTTTTGATTTCCTGTGTTCCTTCTTTTCCATAATTGTCTTTTCCCACTGCAGTTGTTTAAAAATATATTACCTACAATTCCCTCTCCTGAGCTGAGAGGGAGAGCAAGGAGATGACCATCTCTTATCTGACTATATACAAAATGTACCTGATTGACTGATTTGCTTTCACACATCCTCATCTCATGCGGCATTTGATGTGTTACCTCCCTTTTCAACTGTTCTCTCTTTGTTTACAGGATGTTTGGCTCCCTTTCTGGAACTGCTGGTAAGAATTCTTTCCCTTTCAGGAACCCTTTAGCAGTTTTATTTTCTAAAAAGACATACACATACATGGTAGTTGTGTCCATTCCAGAGACTGGGCTGCTGCACTGATTTGTGTCACAGAAAAAAAATCTAGTAGGTAACAAATGACGACTCTGGCTAGAATTTAACACAATTCAGTCATTACAAGATGCTAGACATCAGAAAAAAATCTCAGAGTATGCTACAATAAAGGCTAAGTAAAGCACAAAATGCTTAATCATTCCCCCAGATGAAAGGACACAAGACATTTAAGCTTGGCCAGCTCACTGGAATTGTATGAACATGCAAGTAAAACTTGCCTAGAGCTTTTAAAGGTCAGCTGCATTGTAAAAGTGATGTATGATTCAAATCAATGCTAGGAAGAAGGAAACTTCTGAGAAGGGAATGAGCAACGAGACATAAACTAAGCCCAGCACCCATTGCAGAGTGGTCTCATGTGTGTTATGCTTAAGTAATTGCTGTTCTTTCTCTCCACATTATTGTAGACAAAAGAGACAAGCTGGCAGATGGAAAATAGTACTGAAAGTTCTCCAAATGTCATCTTCAAAATGAGAAAAAGCAGACAACACAGGAATTGAAACAGAGAGGAATCATTCTAAACTGCTGGAAATGACTATCTTAAAGCCCACAAAAATCTTGGTCACGCAAAGTTTAGGTAGATTCATCCATTTAGATGATTAATTTGCGTATTGGGTTAGCTTTGCAATTATTTCTAGTTCTTTCACAGACTGATTTGCTGTATCTACTCTAATAAAGATCTTCTTGCAATCTAACCTCTTTTGAGTTATTGTGATATTGTTACTGAAGTTTGGCTTTAACCAGGCAGGAAAAAGCTAGCCAGCCTCCCTGACAGGTTAATGCTTAGCGTCTGTGCATGGCTTGAGCTCCATCTCCGATTTCTTCTAGCTCCTCTTGCTGGCACGAGCTCTGAATATGGAGGCAACAGCATCCTCAGCCTCTCAGAGTGGGGAATACAAGTGACTTATGTTTCTTACTACAACAGCTGTGCACTCTGAAGAGCAACAGCAGTGAGATGTTAAGTGATTTTGGTAAGCAAGAGCTGGAAGACATTTTGTTAGGGTAAAATATAAAGCTGTTAAAATGGCTTGAAGATAACTCCTACAGAAACAAATAAGAGTGAGAAAAAGCTGTGAGATCCCTTCATTTACTTTCCCAGTTCATACAGAGGTAACAAACCTTTAGCACCAATTTTAGCTACCTTCATTCTCATGCTATTGAAAGGATACTATACTAGCTGAAATTCCAAATGTAATCACTTTTAATTCAGGCCCCCAGAAATCAGTAATTTCATTTCCAACCATTCCTCTGCAAGCTTACAGCCAAGGAAACTTTTCAGGGTTTGTGCTAAAAGAAAACCACAGCCTTAGCCTACCACATTCCCACCTCCCACTGTTACAAAAGGCACATAGCATATCAACTAAGGGTGATAGTGAAACAAAAGTACACCCAGACTAAAAGTACCACAATTCTGCACTCTCCCAGAGTGGATCATCTTGCAGCCTGTGTTTCAGGGAGATATCATCAAATCCTTCAGCACTTCTCTCCTTGGACTGGAGAGGGAATAATTATTTCATCCTTTTTCATAACTTTTCATAACAGATTAATGGAGCATTTGCATAGCAAGGAGCATCCCAAAGCTATGGACCTCCTCTACAAAGGTTGGGCAATCCCCTTCAATGAAGAAGTGCTGGTGCTTAGTTGTGGTTCAGCAGTGACTCAGGGGACCTGTCAACATCAGTTGTCAAGTACTGACACAGAAAATCCCAGCTTAGCCCAGGGAACTTTAGCATGATTGAATTAGGCAGTGGCTTCACTGTCACAGGGAAAAACTGTGACAGGGAAGAAAAACAGCCACAAAAAGTAATAATCAGCAAAGAGGTATAGAGGGGAGGACAAGATGGGAAGAACAGGGGGACTAAGGGGCTACGGTGGAAACAAGCATGGAATCAAAAGGGAGCAGTGGCATGAAAAGCACTGGCATATGAGATGCAAGTGGTTCTTCAGAAGCTCACCCACATCTGCTTTTGGAAGAACAAGGGGAAGAAAGCTCTTGTGCATTAAATGCTTCAGTAGAGCTCTCCTGAGAGCTGACACACTTTCTAATTTCCAAATTTATTGCCTACAATAGTTAGACATGGAATCCCTCTCAGATAAAAGAACATACAGCTCCAGGTCTGTTTTTTAATCTTAACAAAACACATTCCCTGACAGGAATTTCTTGTGACGAAACCAGTCACAAGTCTCAGAGTATGAGATTACTGGTGTGGGTTTCTTGTGTTGTATACCTGCAAATGTGAATGTCTGACAAGAAATTCTCAGGCTCCAAGAATGCAAACTATGTTGTAAGGACACTTTGCAAATGTATGTTTTGACAAAAAGAAGGTTTATTTTCAAAGACTGAATTAAATGCATATTTAGAAAAAAAGATGTTTACAAGGTTAACAGTTTAGAAGTGTTTAAGAGTTAAAAGTGACAAGAATTGAATGAATTCATAAACCCTGCTAAAGAAAATGGGGGCTTCAGAGATTTAAAAGGATCTTGAAAAAGCTTGAATTCTTTTTTTTATAGCCCAATTTTAATTTCAGTTCATAATTTTATTGGTTTTGTCCCGTATTTGTAGGGTAATGAAGGAATTGTGGTGAAATGTTTAATATAAAATCACTCAGAGACTATAATTTTAGAGTTTGGTTCAGAAAAGATGTGTGTCATGTCTGAGTGGTGGTTTTATCAGAAAAGACTGAGATGATAAACAAGCTGCTTCTTGAATGGAACTCTGTCCTCCTGAAAGGAGAGGCTGAAGTGTGTCAACTTTGTTAATCCTGTAACAGAAGTAATAACAGGGCTTGCACAGCATAGACATGTTAGGGAATGTCCTCCAGGAAAGGTCTGTGGAAGCGTGACAAACCAAGGAGCTTCTGCACCACAGTACAACGCAGAGTACTGTGCAGAGCATAGAACTGTGTCAAGACACTGGATAAGAAATCTTAGAGTGAAGATAGTGAGAACAGAATAAAGGCATAAGCCTGAAATACTTTTTTTTTTTTTTTTTTTTTACTTCAGTAGGTTATTGGCTTCAATTTCCTTGTATAGACTATAAGGAGAAAAATTTGTACACTGAAGTTTACGTTCCAGCTGCAGAAAAGAACTAAATAAAGAATGAACAGAGAAACACAGATCTCTACCAGTACAGAGGTAGCACCAATTTGAGATGTTCCTTTAAAGTGCTAAGAGGTTATGAATCTGGAACCTCATGAATTAGAGAAATGTAACTGACATATTTTTTGAAACGATAGATAGAACATAGTAAAAATGCAGAAATAGTAATTTAAAAGAGAAATATGACTGTATTTTGGAATTCTACCTAGATCTAGAACTGAGTTAAAGACAGATATTTTCACATACTTGATCAAATTCAGATATGACATTAGATTCATCAAAACGCTTTTGATTTCTAAACTCTTACTTATGCAAACACCAAACTGTACCTAATTTTTCACCAAAGCAAGCTTTGCCTTACATAGACTATCATAAAATTCTATAATGCATGTAGGTTTTGATACAGAAGTCTTCAAAACGTAGGCAGTAATAAAACAACAAAATCTATATAAATAAATGCCATGAGGGAGTGAATTCTGAATACACACACGCATTTGCCAGCAGTGTGCTCTCAGTGTAGGGGTACAGACACATTTACTACTTCTCTTTCAGCAGAAGAGCCAATGTTCATAAGTAAGCTCTCAAAAGGGAAGTTTTTTTTCTCTTCAGGAGAATACCTGTGAAGCACAGCAACTGAAGCTGCAAATAAATGATCACCTCCGAACTTCACAGCGCTTCATTGACACACCTTTCCTTGGGTTGACCTTTGGTTGGAAAATACTACTGACAATTTCTAGTAAAATAGTGGGAACTATTTAGGAAGTAGTTATTTAATATGAAAGAACAAATAGCAAAGATGATGAAGGCAGGGATAAGCCTCAGGTCTGCAAGTGCTGCGCTCTGCATCTACAGGCTTTCGGTCATGGGGGACACACCCTAAGGATCTAAGTTCTACGGTTTACAGAAAATTGAAAAAGCCACAGAATCCCCACCACTGTAGTTTACTGAATTGTTACAAGACATAATCTGTATTGCCTGCTTGATTTATTTTTATTTTTCCCAATGGTAAATATTCTACATGAAAGAAAAAGCTTTATATCTGCTACCTGGTTTTGTAAGTGTTCATCTGATAATGATCTAGAACAACCCACAGGGCACTTTAAAAAGCAGCGAAGTGTATTTCACCATCAAGGTTCCAAAGAAATTATAAGGACTGAAAGAAGACTGAATGAAAAATCCCCAAAGTTTCCTGTTAAAGTTTACAGTGTTTTCTAGAAGTGATTTTGCTAGATTTTTTTTTTAATGGAATTTGATCTTGCTTATTGTGGGATCACTCAGAGTTCAACAGACCCTAGCAGCGTGCACAGCACAAGATATTTATATAATAGGGGTCTTAAAGAAACTTTTTTTATCTTTAGGAGAGTTTGTCTTAACTTGTTTCCTGAGATACTAACTCTTGGAGATACACAGATTTGGCAAGGTACACAGAACCATTAATCTGCCCGACAGCAAAACTGAACTGCTGTGGCAAAGGTCCAGGTTCAGTTTGAAACATGTTTCCACAACTGTGAAACACCCTGTCTTTTCTAATCAGCGGAGGAATGAGGGGACATTCTCAGCACCAGGCTGCTAAGCTGGGTATCACAGCTAGGTTTCTGGTGTTACTTTCCTCCCAAGCACACATCTTCTACTAAAAAGGCTGCACATTTCCCTGAGGCTGCATTGAAGTCTCAACTGTAAATTTCACAAAACGCCTCAGTTTATTCCAACAACTGGTTTGAGCCTCAGTTCATCTGACATCGCCCATCCTGAATTCTAAGCTCATTTTCTGTTGATATGTACTGTCAAAAACTGTGCTAAAAACAACGCTCTCCTTATTATGTTGTTAGCAAACATCTAATTTTTTCTTTTATTTCAAAGTTTTATTTTAAAATAATTTTGGTGGTTCCAAACTAAAGACCAGAGAAAGTTCCTCCTGTCTTCACTCTGTCTCTGCTTTTCTACTTCCTCTCAAGCCCCCGTTTCCTTAAAACATTATGTGCCTCAGTACCAATTTATTATCTTACCATACCCCTACTTCTTCAGCTGCGACTTGTGGCTTTCTTCTGAGGAGTGTCACTTGTTGTGCAAAGAGAATGGGGCTCTTTTTTTAAACTCCACACTATTGCCACACTCTCCACATGCATTATCCCCAGTGACACACCCCAGCAGGGCAAACAAGCAGTTAATACTTTCTTTAAAATCTCCCAAATCTGTTTTCCCATAACTATGCAGTATTGAACAGAGCTGTATTACTGAATTGCTGCATTTTTAATTTCATCAGCAAATTATTAGATCTAAAACATACTGGTGTTTCAGACTCCCACTTCATATGAAGGATTAAGATGACTCTTCTAAGTGCTTCTCAAATCTTATTTTCAAGAATTACTTCATTTCATAATGCATATTGGTATTAAACCCATTTATTGCTATCTGAACAGTTTCATCTTAAACCCAATTCGTTTACGTTTTCCAAAAGTAACAGGAACTTAATCCTCCCACTTTTCTTCTTTTAATCAAATTATTTCGATCGCTTATTACCCTTCTTGACTATTTCACAAGCATTAGTAAATTAACTATGCCCACTCTTCCTTGTACATTGATGGATGCTAATTGTTTCTCACACAATGCTATTATTATACACTTTTTTGCACTAAAAATTCAGACTCCAAAATCTAAACATTTGTTCCAAGCAAAGAACAGGAATCAGAACCTATCAAATTCAATTCCAGATTTTTAACGGGAAAAAATAAAGACAGAAAAGAAGAAGTAATGGTGAGATGAACTAGTGATTGCACATCTTTAAAGGAAAGGAGAACTTTAAACTTCATTTTTAGAAAAAGCTGATTTTATCAAAATAGCCATGGTGGTTGCTGTAAATGGGTAAGTGGGTGTGGTTGAACTAATTTTTTCATTCTTAAATGTCAGAGAAGTAAACTCCAAGTTTCAGAACTATAGCCTGAAGAAAAAACACTCATCTGAATCATCCCTTTTGTTTAATTAAAAAAGAAAACCCAAGCCCTAGCCCCTGAGATGTACAGCCAGCACTGTTTGTGAGGAATGTCATCATAATTGGCCTCACCTCTAGGGAGGAGAAATTTTGGAGGGAGGGCTGCAGGCTGAGTTTGCCTCCCAACACCCTATCTTGAGGATATAAAAGAAGCACGGGGGCAGTGAAGACACATACTTTCCTCTTCTGCACCAAGCTGAATAACTGACCTTAGTGTCTTCTTGTGCTGCAGCTATGGCTACTTCCTTCATCCAGAGCTCTTCTTCTACCTATGGTGGTGGCTTTGGGGGTGGTGGAAGCAGGAGCTCTCGCCTTTCTTCAGTCCGAACAGGAGGAACCTGCCGAGCTCCAAGCATACATGGAGGATCTGGTGGCAGGGGTGTCTCCATCTCCTCAGCTAGGTATGTCTCCTCTGTAGGAGGTGGATATGGTGGTGGCTTGTGTGCTGGTTTTGGTAGTGGTTATGGAGGAAGCTACAGTGGCTTCGGTGGTGGTGCCGCCTGTGGCTTTGGTGGAGGGGCTGGCTTTGGTGGAGGGGCTGGCTTTGGTGGAGGTTTTGACATTGGTGGTGGCTTTGGTGGTGGCGATGGCCTTCTCTCTGGAAATGAAAAGATAACTATGCAGAATCTGAATGACCGTCTGGCCTCGTACCTGGACAAGGTACGAGCACTGGAAGAGGCAAATTCAGATTTAGAAGTTAAAATACGAGACTGGTACCAGAAGCAAGCTCCCACCAGCCCAGCCCGGGACTACAGTAATTATTACAAGATAATTGAAGATCTCCGAGACAAGGTATGACATTCCTATGTAAAGGAGTTATAAGAATGCATTAGAATCGTGGAACTGCATATTCCACTTCTTTAAAATAACCTAAAATAATTACAAAATAAATATTGGATTCCCAAACCCCCAATGTATTGCAGTTATGAGCATTCTAGTGGAAAAGAGACATTTTTTTCTCAGTTTAAAAACCAAATATGTTATCCTGAAAATGTGACGTAGGTTGAAATTAAAGCACTTGCTGTAAAAGTTAGCAAAACATGGCAAAATGTGTTTAACATTACCAATGTATTTATTCAGTAATGAAATAGTAAAGAATGTGACAGGTAGGCCTCAAAAGTTGAAAAAATAATCCTCCTAGCGACAGATAAGATCAGCTGTTGTACAAATGTACTTTCTAATTGTGTTTCTAATTTGTGTTACACAAGGTAGCTTAGCTCTCTGATTCATATGGAAAAGAGCTTAGCGTTTTTAGTTTTTCCTTATGAAAGCTGTAAGACTTACAGTGTGACCACAGAGTAACATAATAAATTGAAATGGCTACTGCAAACCAAAAAGCGCGTCTGACCAGTGACATCACAAGAGTCCATATTTATTAGTTCTTTGATGGCCTACAGCCTCAATAACTACCTACTATGTACTCAGGACTGTGATATTTCATGAGTGTTCACAGGAACCTTTTTCTGTGTTTCTCAATTGCCAGATCCTTGCAGCTACTATTGACAATTCCAGAGTCATTTTGGAGATTGACAATGCCAGGCTGGCTGCAGATGACTTCAGACTGAAGTAAGTTTACCTGAAGCACATTTTCTTTCTCTGTCTTTGTCTCTCCCTCTCAAAACAGTTTTCTGAAGTTTAGTATTACTATTTATCTAGAAAATAAAAAGTTCTTCAGTCACTGAAGGACACATTTCAAAAGGATGGATAGGTATTTTTCCTTGATAACTTCTGCTGAAAAAAACCCTGGCAAACAGAATCAATGTGATGAAGGATCAAATTGGAATATAAACCTGGTAGGACACAGTATCCAGATTACTGACCTGTTTACATAATAAATTATAGTTTGTGTTTTTGTTGGGGTATTTTTGTGATGCTCTTAACTATTTTTACTAGCCTAAAACACAGGGGGAAAACCCAACAGGAATAGGCTGAGATTTTCATTTAAAAGGAACAGATTGGCGTGAAGAGATCACTGTTCGGTTGCAGAACTTCTCTCTCAGAGTCTGAAATTTAGAAAAAAAAAAGACAAAGAGTACTTTGGGGCTTGTCCAGCTCACAGACTCAGCAGTACATCAGATACTGCTGAAAGGATGATAAAGATACTTGCGCAACTGATCTATCTTGCAGTGATGCACCTGCAGGTTTGTATTATCTCCTCTAGTGCCCTAGGCAGAACTGGGCAATCTGTGCCTTCCTTCACACCAAATTTGAGAGGACACTGCAAATGGACTGTCCTGTGTGACAGCTGCTGTATTGATGCTGATAACCATGATTAGGTTCTGCAAAGTGAAATGTCATGTACCTCTCAAGAATAAAATCAGATGCCGATGCATGTACTTTCAGATGTCACAGTTGGATGTTGGAAAAAAACATTTTTACTCCCTCTCCCTTTACACTTCCTTTCAATATATATTTTTTCATTTATAGCCCACTGTTCCTCCTATATTCAATATAAAATTTCAGACTTGTATAGCTTTATTGAATACAAACTCGTACATATTCCAGTGCTTGTTTCTTTTTTGAACTGCAGATATGAGAATGAGTTGTTCCTGCGCCAAAGCGTAGAGTCTGACATCAACGGCCTGCGCAGAGTCCTGGATGAGCTGACTCTGTCCAGAGCTGACCTGGAGATGCAGATTGAAACACTGAAGGAGGAGCTGGCCTACCTCAAGAAGAACCATGAGGAGGTGAGAGTCCTTAACAGTGCAGAGAGAAAATTACTTCCCTTTGGAATTTATATCTCTCAGGTGGGGAGGCAGAAATTCAAACACAAAAAAAAAAAACCTAACCCAGAATGACAACATTACAGCTTAATAAGAAGAGAACTGTAATATTAGAAGAATCCAAAGGGTGTCCTGGGAAGTATTTCTCCGATTCCAAACTGTTCAGACCTATTAGTTTCAGTTTGACATCCATAAGCACAACAGGTCACTGAGATAGTTAAGCTGAGTAAAAGAAACATATACATAAGTTACATGTAAATATGTGTGCTGTGTGTAAGTATACAGAGAGTAGAAAAGCATGTGCAATGAGAGATAAAATTTGACAAATGTTTTTATGTGTGTTCCACCTATAATACTTGATAATAAAAGTCTTGCGTACCACTGCATGGATTGCTGATGGCAGGAAATATATCAAGAGGAGAAAGCCTAATCTTTTTTGTGTCGTCTGCATTCTACCCATGCAGGAAATGAAAGAGTATTCCAATCAGCTAAGCGGAACAGTCAACGTGGAAATGGATGCAGCTCCCGGCATTGACCTAACCAGAATTCTTTCTGAGATGAGGGAACAGTATGAAGCTCTGGCTGAGAAGAACCGTAAGGATGCTGAGGCCTGGTTCTTCACTCAGGTATAGTTAGATCAATAAACAGCAAACTGATGCATTGCCTCATTACTACTGCCCCAGCAGATGGGAAGGGCCCTCCCTTTCTCCAAATAATTGATTTTTTTTTATATAATATGTATGTGATTTTACATGTGCTTTTTTCTTTCAGACTGATGAGCTGAACCGTGAAGTAGCCACCCATACACAACAGATACAGACCAGCAAATCGGAGATCACAGAACTGAGACGCACTGTCCAGGGCCTGGAGATTGAGCTCCAGTCACAGCTCAGCATGGTATGGAGCTGTCCCAAGCACATCACAAGTCACTACTGTTACACTCTCCCCTTCCTCTCTCTCTGTCTTGCCTCTCCTTAGACACTCTGTGGGACAAATCTGCATGCTAACCTATTCTGACGTTACTCTGCTTTAGAAAGCTGGACTGGAAGCCAACTTGCGTGACACAGAAGGGCGATACTGCGCACAACTGGCACAGATTCAAGCCCTCATCACCAGCGTTGAGGAGCAATTGAGTGAACTTCGATGCGACATGGAGCGTCAGAACCAGGAGTACAGAATGCTCATGGACATCAAAAGCCGCCTGGAGCAGGAAATTGCCACATACCGCCAGTTGCTGGAGGGCCAGGACTCTCAGTACGTCACTATATATAAATTCTATGATGATTGGATAAGGTTAATAACATGACACATTGTGAAGCAGTAGTTTCTAGTTGCTGAACTGTCTCCAGATTACTAAAATACATTCACTGCATATGTAGCCTTTTCAGTAATGGCAAAACAGATGCTTGGCAAAATATCAAGCATTACTATAACTCAGGCGAAATCTCCAGATCAATTGTGCTGATGATTTGAAAACAAATGCAACATTTTGACTATGACAAATTATAGAAAGCACCAGGCACCATATGTATGCATGTCTTATATAGTCCTCTTGTTGCACTGGAATAATAGCCTTCAGCATGAAATAACCTATAAAAACCTGTTCTTGTTATGTCTTTAGCTCTTGGTTTTCCACACTTGTGCACAGAGGTGAAAATATCATCATCATCATACACCAGTACTCCCAAACAGAAAAGAATTTGGTACAGATCATAGCTTATTTTAGTAAAAATCTACATTTTTGTGCCCATTTCTCATATCTGATCCACACATGGAATTACTTCTGATACCTGATGAGGAATCAGATCCTTACATTGTTTCTAGATCATGGTATTTTGAGAAGTATATAGGGACATATCAGGATCAAGAACTGGTCTGGCTGCTGTTCTGTTTCCTATCTAGTGCATAGGAGTGGCCTTCAAAGCAGAAAGCACCTTAACAATAACACCAGTAACAACACACCTGAGAACCAACCCATTGAAAAAAGCAGTGTGAAACCATGGCTATTCACATGTAGTGGTTCCTAAACGGATCAATGGTTTCAGTGGACAGGGTCAGTAATGGCTGTTAATCAAATATTTCTTCTTTTCTACAGGATGTCAGGAGTGAATCCTAAGGATGGTAAGAAAAATTTTAAAGTTTTTTATTTCTCTTTAGGGGCTGAAATGAATTGACAAAAGAGGATTAAATAAACCTGTATTTTTGCTCAGGATTTCTTCTTTCTAACAGAAACTACATTCTCTCTGCAATGACTACATTATCATTTAGAGACAAAAGTATAATATTTTATCCTATATTATGTGCACTTTTGAAACCAGCAGCTTTCCAAAATAATTGCATGAACTCCTCATGGGATTCTAAAATATCAAAATCTCCCAAAGATTCCTAAGTTCATATTGAGCTGATTCACACAAAATACAAGATATTTTCAAATCTGACATGTGATGTGCACTCCTAAGGTTTACTGGATGAGGACCAGTAGGGAGAGAAGGTAAGGTGTAAAGGCAGTTCTCCCTTTGGTAGGTGAAAAAGATCTTGTGAGGACACAAACAAAAATAACCCCATCACACAGCTCTTCAGGGTGTAAGCTGCTAGTTGAATTTCCTTGCTGAGTTATTTTTTTTCTCCTACATCAGCATTTCTGAGCAGTGGAAGACTTCGCACAAGCGTGGAAGATGATGGAAAACCTGTTTCTACTCGTGAAAGGAGATTCTAATAAAGAAATACTGAATCCTCTCTTGCATACAACACCATAGAAGACCAGTGCAGCCTACAAACTGGCTAATGCCAAGAGAAATATCCTTTCACTTTCGCCAAATCAGAAGAATGTAATCCAAGAATGTGCAACTCCTTCCTTAAATTTGCTCTCCCTTTTTGCATAATCATTTGGCTCTATAAGTCCAAGATTACATGCTTGCTTTCTATCAGTAGCTATATAGTTTCCTTACAAACGAACCTACATAATAAAGTTTCTATTCTGCTTGTGCAAATACATCCAGTCTAATGTTGTTTTTTTGAAGTGAGTATGGCATCGCCATACACGTGATGATACAGCCTCCCTAACACGGTGCTCCCTGTAACCCAAACCAAGAGAAGTTCAGTGGATAACAACAATAACAATAATAACTTTAATAATAATAATAAAGATGATGACAAACGGACAGATATAAAGTGCCATTAAATTCTCCCAGGAATCTGCTAATATCAGTAAAAATCCAAGATCATAACAGAAAAAAATCCCTAAGCTCTCTTTTCTGAATTCAGAGCACAAAACATGACTACAATCAATGCATGAATAAAACGCACCTCTGAAAAAAAATAATATTTTCCCATATATATAGTGTGTGTGTGTTCCTGTACTTCCTTAAGCAAAAAGGCAAATTCCCTTAGCTCTTGAGGAAGCACTAGGCAAGGTCCAGGCAAAACGAATTCCTCAGGCCGTTTGCTGTGACTACTTTGGTTTTCATACACAAGGAAGAAACCCACCTACCTGTGTCTTCACTGTAGCTGTTGTATTAGCGACACTGCCATTTCTTAGCAGGAAGTTAGCCTGCAAGTCTACACCAGTGCAATTGAAATGAGATGATTACAAAGATTTAAGAGGCTAGTAAATCCCAACTTCAGAAGCATAAAAAACATTTACATAAATCCTGTATTTTGCACACATAATCTGTTTAGAAGATGGTTGTTAACTTCATTGCAGGGTATTTCAATCAACATAATAGTATCTACAAAAATTGTATAATTCTAGAATTACATGTTTTATTTTCCTTCCAATCTTCTTAGAGCCACTATTTTTATGTCTTCTCTTTCCTGACACTTAAAAAAAAGTATCTACATTGCTAGCATCAGCCCCACAGTTTGGCCATGAACAACGCTGCAGGATCATTGGTATACCACTGTTAGGAAACACATATACTGCCGATTCCCACTGGAAAGAACCAAGACAAGGTTCTTGCAAACTTCAGCCAAGAAACCTCACGATCTACCAGAAAGGAAAAACTAAACAATACAAATTATATTTTTTCCTGATCCAGAAATCACGTGACTATCATATGTATCAGAGAGCAAGAGACAGAAATTCTACAGCCAAAGGCAACTATCCATTTGTATTTCAGGTGGAGGAGCTGAATCAACAAGTGACGGTTGCAGGGTATTTACCTGTAAAATGTAGGTGTCAAAATGTTCTCCCTATAATGAAATGGCAGCTTATAAATTCAGTTCCGTTTGCTTTTCATCTTTCAATTCAGGAAAACAATTATGATTCCCAAATAAAGCAACTTGGGACTATGCATTCCTCTGCCCCTGCTAGGTGGGGCCTGCCGAGCAGCTCCCCAGCTTGCAGCAGGGGGAGAGAAGTCCCTGTCTAATGGTGCCATCTGCTGACCATGTTCTACCTTTGTACCGAGACCTTTGCTTTCATTCTGTGCTCAGTAGACTAAATAGCTGACTAAAACCAAGTCCCACAGTGCCAGCCTGACAAAGGAGAGCTGTAGTTTTGGAATAAGTTTTTTTGTCTTTTCCATGGATCCTCAACAGATGTTGATGAAAACTGTGTGGTGCCTTTTCCAGTTTGAAAAGGCTGAGCTTTAGAGGAAACACTTCCTATCTGCCAGATCACCTTCGTTTTGTATTACTTGCTAGAAAAAATAGAATTCTGTTTTTCATGATGGCATGATATCCCATGAAACTCTCAGGGAGTAAGACAGAGGCTATTCTGTCTCACAAACTATCAGTTTTGCTGCCAGGCATGTTACAAAGCTCGCTGAGCAATTTCACATGAAACAAAGGATTCCCTTCATTTTATGTAATGTTATGTACTTATGTATGCACGTATATTTTAATATCTTATAGAAAATTAGCTTGCTGAACTGCCAGGCTAAAAAATTCAGTCTGAAATTAATCTCTGGTGAGATGAACTGAACAGCAGGATACCACTGGTTCTGTTATAACTGGGGTTTTTTTCAAGTTAGACCTTCACTTTTTGTCTGGTGCTTCAAGCTTTTCTCACTCTCAAGCAGCAGGGCAGACACTGAACTGTAGCTATTAATAGTAGATGTTATCAGAATATTTTGTGATAGGCATAGCTGGTACTTACTGGAAACCCATATCTTCAATGATTAATTTCTCCAAACAATTCAAAATGTTAGTATTTCTATACAATGAAGTGCATGAGGAATAAGAAGGAATACACACTCAGTGGAAACATAACTGGTAAAAAGAAAATCAAGAGGTAGGGAGTGGAGTCAACACAGACCACAGGGAGGAGCTCAAAACCTGCCCTGACCAGGCAGTGAGACCCAGGAAGCATCCCAGGAAAGGATGACGTGCAGCAATTCTTTATTACTGAAAAATTTTAAACTAAACAGAGAAAAAGAGATTCCCTCAGGTTCCTTCCAGGATAGTGTAATCCAGTTTTGTACAGTCTCTTTGACCCCACCATTCAGAACGAATAACAGTGCTAAGTAAGATCTTGTTGAAAAGTTGAGCCTTCAACTGCTATAAGGAAAAGCCGTTGCACCATTTCCAAGACAGCCCATGCCCACTCAGCTTTCCAGCTCTTCCCAAATCTTCTTCCTCTACCCCATCCCTCAGCTGCCATCCAGAACTACTCTGAAAGACAAGGCAAATCCAATAACCTCAGCTGCTGCCATGGGAATGCTTCACAATTTACCTCCTACTCATCAGCACAAGGAATAAGAATCTCTGCAAAAGCCAGACTTGCCTGTTCTATATTCGATGGATGAAGTTTGACAGAACATTACTGAAACTTTTGAGAAAGACTATTTTCACATGATTGCCAGGTCAATTTTTAGGGCTGGTAGCTTTAAATAATTACTTGAATTTTTCGAGTGTTGTTAGACTCATATTCTAAATATTTTCTCTAGTACACATGTAAATGCCTTAATAGTATTAATACTAGTAACTGCAATAACTGCAATAAATTCCTGCATTAGTATCTGTTTCAACAAGACTATTGAAATATGACTATACCTCAAATCGTGAAAAAAATCAGCAGAAAAGATTGTTAAGTACTTAATTCTCATGTATTTTGCCTGGAAATGCACAGCTGAAGGCAGTAACTGGGCCTTACTTGGGACTGGAATTTTAGTCAAATGACAGAGGCTGGATAACTTCATTAAAGCCTCATGTCTCATACAGGCTGAAGCTGTTTGGTACGTTAATGACAGCCTGATAGGACATGCTGCGTTTCAGGACTCACAGACTGCTGTAATTCTAAAGCCTGAGAATTACAACAGAAAAAAAGTATCCTGAAAGACCCATCCCTTCTCCAGCTCCCACTTCTTCTATAAAGGACAATACTCTTCCCCTCATAAGCAGGAAAACATATGATATTAACTGCAGGGTTAGAAAAATGTTTGAGGCAGAGCTGATCCTGTTCCACACCTACTGATTTTAGCCACACCTCACTATTACAATATGAAAAGAAAAGAGAAGAAAAAAAAAAACCAAAACAACCAAAAGGAAAGCAATCTGGTATGTGGCTGTGCTTCCAAATAACAACAGTGTGTGCAGGCTCATAAATGCTTCAGAATTGACCAAGAGGAAGCACGTTTCATGATGACACAATCTTGTTGCTGTAGTCATTCATCGAAGGGAAACTCCCACAGGAAAAGGCATAAAGCTGCTTGGAGAAGGCTAAGGAGCTGCTCAGTGCTAGTCAGTCAAACATTGGGTTAGATTCACAACAGAGCTAAGTATGAGCACCAGCCAAGGCCCTTTTCAATTTTTTTCTGGGACCCTCGGGGGTAGTTCAGGGTGTGGTTTGGCCCAGCAAGGAGCTTCTTACAGACCTTCAAGTGCAGATGGTTGTGCCAGCAGCACACATGCCTCTTTCTCCTCTGCCAGACCCCTCTGGCTGGCTACTGGAGGAGGGGCTCCTTGGGGAGGCTTCGGCGAGCACCATGGGGAAAGCATCTTCCTGGGTGGGAATGAGAAACAGACTATGCAAAACCTGAATGACCGTTTGGCTGCCTATCTGGACAAAGTCCGTTCCTTAGAAGCAGCTAACGCTCAGCTGGAAAGCTGCATCCTAGAGTGGCACAGGACAAAGTCTCACGGAAAGAGGCATGACTTCAACCAATACGAGCAAAACGTCACTGACATGCAAAGACAGGTAAGTCAGAGCTATAAGTGACTATGTCATTCTATGCTCTTTTAAGGAATCTCATTTATGTTGATGGCTTTCCTTTAAAGAAAGTTGAATAAACACTTCTAAATGGTAGAAATACTAATGAAAGTGGTTACAGGACCTGGGCATAAGCATTCTTCATGTTCAGAAGGAGTAGAATGGGGTACAAGAAAGGCTGTTAGGAGACAAGGGGGATTCTGCAAAGACTGGTGTAATAAAGGGATTTATATGCTGCCAAGTGTTTGTTTCTGTGCATGAAACTGTGGTTTGAGTAACTATGTCTGGCAGAATCTGGTCTTTTTGACTGCACATGTATTCAAGTAAATTACAAAGCAGGCAAACTGAGAAGACTGCCTTCCTTCACACATGCTGTCCTTAGACATACTGTTGCACTTCATTTCTTTGATTCCTGTGGTAGCAGACAATGAAACTACAGGAGTTTTGGGTCCAATGAGCTTATGTAATCAGATGGAAAAATACTTCATTGTAATTAAGAAAATAGCAGTGACAAATTCCTTGTGGATGTTTTCACTATAATTAAAAGAAGAATTTCTGGTTCCTGCCAGTAGTTAATATTAACGTTCAACAGTAACTCTTTCAATCTCCTGAACTCACGTGTCTTTAAATTTAAGCATAATATTAATCTGTATTCATAATGAACATATTAGCACTGTAACCATCTGTGTGACTAATCAGTGTAATTGACTTTACATAGCCATATGGGGCAAAACCCAAAGCTATTCCAAATGCGATGTTGTAGTTTTCCCTCCACTTTTTATAATCTGGTTACCTGGCATTCTCCAGACCCTGTGAAATTTTTTTCAAAAGGGACCGGAAATAGTATTATCCTGCATTTTCGCTGACTGCGGCCAGGGACTTAATCAAACTCCCTGCTCACTGTTAAATGTGTTGCCTCCAGGCAGAAGATGAGGCACTCCGACCACAGACAATGTGTAAGGAGAACCAGAATTGTCATCACCTATTTCTCTTTTAAGGATAACGAAAGGTCATCCATCTCCAGACCTACCACTTCAGCACTTTTTTTAACTGATCCAGAGATAAAAACTTGTTCATCAAGAATATAAATGTGCTTGCACTGATCTGGAATTAATAAATCAGAACTATTTTGGAAGACAATAAGATAAAAACATAACGCTGATTGGGGTGAAGCTCTCACTTTTGAAGAGGTTGTAACCAAAACACTTTTTTTTGACAGTCCTCACTTAAATAGCTATCCCTGGCTACAGGCACCTCTTAGGCTAATGGTGGTCTCAGCCAGTGCTGAATGCACACTCATAGTGGGGAGGAAAGGCTAGTAAAGGATTATTTACAGGTGACAATTTAGTGATTTAATGCAGAATTTTCACTTTCTCTATAAGTTACTGCAATTAGCACCATGACTGTCAGTAAAACAAGTGAAAATATAGCATCTATTTATTAAATATAATTACATTAACTGACCATGAATTGAAAAGGTGAAAATAATTCAGCACCTAAAATGAAATTTAGATATAATTTAGGATCCTAGATCAAATAACACAGAAAGTCTATGATATCCTGGCTGTCTAAACTTGGAGGCTTATAATCATTTGGGTTCTACATTTTGGACCTGAATTCTGGATGAACACGCCAGATGGAGCAACAAGTTGCTTTGCTCCATCCTGAATCCTTTCTAACACAGCTACAAAGTAAAATAGCACCAGTTCTTCCGGTAAATGTCTCATTCAAACACCTTGTACCGCTAAATAAGCAAACTGGTTTACAGAGAATTCAAGGAGACAGGACAAAGGACACAAGACATGCTGAGGAAGAAGTTAATGCAGGAAGCCTTCTTGAAAAAAATCTAGTTTGAGAAGGAATTTCAGTGTGTTTCATATATAATAATGTGTGAGTTCTTAAGTAAGTTATCTGTAAATTTGCAGATTGGTATTACTGATATACCCATATTCATGATGGATGTAGTGAAGGACTCTGTAAAATTGTAAACAGATAAATGTCCACATTTGAAATGCACTGCTAACTGGCACAGCAATCAACATCCTACAGCAGCTGGCAAAACACTGACAATTGTTCAGATTGCACAGAAGGAGTCGTAAAGCATTTACATAAATGTGTTGCTGTGTTGCACGATTATGAAATGGCACTAAGTTGAAGAACTCATACGTTGCTTTCTCATTGCCTTGTTACCTTCTATAGTAAAAGTTACTACTCTCTTAAGTATGTATTCAAGAATTGTCTCTTCTCTGACATCAAATTCCAGGCAGCAACACATTCAGGGTACTGTTATACTTCCGCTGGCCTTGATCATGTCCCAGGGCAGTATCCAAGGTGTGCTGCTAATTGCTCAAGGATGTACAGTCTCCTAACAGATTAGTTAAAACATTCCATAGGCACCTTCGTTTTTACCATGAGCAGTAAACTTTTGACACTTCAGGACAATTTTGCCATTTCCTTGTTTCTTTGTGATTCATTTAGGTGTGGGAAGTTTTACTTCAAGGTGCTGAGAGCTCTGAAAACTAGCTAATGATTTCTGTACAGCCATAATGCACCTTGTTTTGCTCTGTAAGTGTTGAGTGAAGACGGCTGTTGGAACTGCAACCATGCTTCTCTTTCCTCTTTGTTAAAAAAGGACACAACGTCCCACAGTTATTAGCTCCTGGTAATTATGTATGAGTTCCTGCTAGAGTTCTTTCAAAGATTTTAAATGGAATACTGAGCTTTTCATATTCAGACCTATAGTTCAAAGCTACTTCATGTTAACAGGGACTTATAACTCTTTTCAGTGCATGCTGAATACACTGAAGGAATGATGCAGTGCACTTTCAGGGCAATTTTCAACATCCCAAAGCAAAATCAGAAACAAGAATTAATCACTCCGTGCTGCTGGATGATTCAATACAGTTATAGGTTAATAACTGAATGGACAGTGACAGCTAGATGCTATTGTTACTCTCAAAATGATAATCCATGCAGCTCCAGACTGAAGCACATGGTGGATTTGAGGGGCCCTGCTCACAAGTTGCTGCTACCATCATGGTTACATCTCTGCACCACAACACTGATTCAGCAAGGTGTTTATACACATGCTTACTTTTTAGCATATGATTAATTTCAGGTTTTTGATTGTACTCAGACACAGCTTAATGGTTCTTACTGAAAATTGCCCTAGAGATGATCAAGGCTGCTTTTCAAGCAATGCTAACCAGAATTAAAATCAGTTTACAAAAAAAGAAGGAAGACAGTGATTGTTATGCTGTAATACATCATGAAGTTTGTGTAATACTATTCATATCCTCTACCTGGCCATAAATAAGATGAGTCCTCCTGCTTCATATCCAGAAAAGTAAGATAAAGTGAAAAGTAAGATTATGGACAAAAATTGCAGAAGCATGTAAGTGAATCGGAAAACTAAGCTCTTTTTATTCATGTTCTCTCCTTAACATGGGAATTCTACAATTTAAATACTTCCTACAAGCAGCAGGGAGTCTAAAACATCACAGGTTATTCACCACCACCATATGGCAACACTGAGTCTCCTGTTGGATTCTCTGTTTTCCAGATTGAGGAAGGCAAGATCACCAATGCCAGTATCCTTTTACAAATTGATAACGCTAACATGGCATCTGAAGACTTCAGGCTCAAGTAAGCTCTTCTATGGTTTCCTGATTAAGTTTGAAAGAGAGTTAAGCAAAATACTGCTTTTTCTTGATAATCCAATATGAAACTGATTTTACTGAGGTTTTCTGGTGATACTGGATAAATAAAACCAATGTAGAACAGAAAAAGGAAAAGATAAAACCCAGAAAGGATAAAAAGGATGTAAAAACCACAAATGATTGCTGAACTATCTTGAGTCACCCTGTTTATGATACTTGGTTCTGGTCCTGAAGAGCAGGTTTTACAGCAGACACTTGATACGTGTGACAAAAGGCATTTAAAACTGCCATCTGGGAATACAAATTAACGCTTCTCTGCCCTATGCTTTCCCAGTCCAGCCCAAATCTATTTCCTGTACTTACCATCTTTTCTGTCCAGCTCCGCAGGAAATACCCATCTTTTGGTATCTTCTGCTTTGGAGCCTCATGAATTTTGCCACAGTGAATTTTTGTTCCAAGGTGACACAGGGACCAGTCCTCCCTCAGCTACCAGAACGGTTTGTTTTTTCAGTACACTGTTGAAAGACAGTTCTCAGATCAACTAGAAAGCCAAAATGTTCGGACAGAAAACTTCCAGGCAGATCTTTGCAAAGGAAATGAATTTACATTTCTGTAAGTTAGACTTCTCAGGAATGAGGAAGATCTGTCTTATTTTCAACAGATGATGATCAGCTATTAAAAAAATCTCTCAGCTTTTGGTAATATCGTAAAAAACTCAAAGACCTTGAACACTGTAGGCCTTATCTAGCCATGCCTTTCTTTCTTTATCATTCAATACTGTCATAAAAAGGAAACAGTAGAACTACTTTGAGAGACTGGAATCGTAGAATGAGTCTAATACATTGAATTTAGAAACATCAATAGAGCCCATAAAAAATGAAGTTAAGGGCAAGATTCTGAGGAGCAAAAGTGCTTCATGTGCCCCAGGGAAGATACAAAAGTGTCCTTCTGTCTTTGGCTCCCTACAAATGGCAAACTGCAAAAGGTTAGAGAGAGATGCTAATAACTGGTTTCCATGACATTTTTCCTGTTTCACAAACGACTGAAAAGTTATCATTTTGGAGCATTGCTTGTTGATACTATTTTTACATATTTATTGGCAGTTTTTTGAGAATTGTATTTTCAAAGCTTTCACAACCTGGTGAATATATTATTAAAATGCAAAAAGTAAAATGAAAGAGCGAATAATGGTTTCATACCACATAGAAGTTTTAAGGAAGAAAGAAAAACAATAATTAAACCCATCTTATTTTTAAGACTGTTCAAGAATATTCAAAGAACAAATGCTAGAAACAGAATTTGTTTTCTTGTTTTTTTGTTCTCTCTAGTTCCCTACATAGAGGACTTAAGCAAGTCTACTTCTCTTTGGTCTTATACAAGAGGCTAGAAGCAGTCTGTTCTTAACAAGCATGCTCTATCTTCTTTTTCCTGATAAAGGTATGAAGCAGAGAAGTCTCGCAGGCAGGGAGTGCAGCTCGATGTTGAAAACCTGCGTAAGGAGCTCGATGGCCTGACCATTATTACAACAGATCTGGAAATGGAAATTGAAGGTTTGAGAGAAGAGCACATCCTGAGGAGGAAAGACCATGAGGAGGTAGAAAGAGTTCCACTTGGTAAAATGCTATCACACAAATCTTCGCTACCATGTAATTAACTTTGAGTAAGATCCACAATCTATAAATGGGATTGATGATTCAGAATCTAATCATGTTTCTAAAGAAGCCAAAGAGTCAGATGAGGCACAAAGTTTGTGTACTACTTTACCAATTAAATTGGGATTTCAGAAAGGGTAACAAACCGCTGTATTTTCACCCACTCTTTTGTAGCCACCTACCCATCTGTCATACATAGCTAATAATAACTTATGTATTTGACAGAAATATTCTCAGAAATACTTAGATATAAATAGACAGAGATTTCAAGTAAATAGGAAATGTTATTGGTTGCTGTTGAGTTTTACCCATCACTCTCTTTTCCCTCAACTCTGGATATCTCATTTCACAGCATCATTCATCACAGCAGCACAGAGTAGCTGAGGTTGGAAGGGACCTCTTGAGGTCACCTTGTCCACCCCCCTTGCTCAAGCAGGGTAACCTAGAGCACGATGACCTGAACTAAACAGACCTTGAATTCTTGAAGGTCCAACATTAGAAACAATAGTTGGTGAAGCCAAGTAAAATTACTTATTCTTGCAAAATCCTAAGCACGATAGTTAGATAATTGTCAAAAATCATGCTGCTCTGACTTCTTCCAGAGCTATGCCACAGTGGTCTCTGCTATTGCCACATAAATAATACCACTGCCTGACAGCACGCTGTTTTCATTTCGCCTGATCTGATGATATTTTCTCTTATTACCTAATGCAGAACTAAACACCCTACTCTGTATCTGTGGATTATTAAAATGGAAAATAGAAACACAAGGGTTACACAGCAGTAGATGAAGAGGTCTTTGGCTGATCCCTTATAGCCAAGGATACTACTGAACAGCTATAATAAAACAGTTCTTGGAAGCAGGGCAACCAACAGAGACATCAGTATGTCCAGTTGATCTGCATTTTGGAGGCCATGATGTCATACCCTGAAATGCTGCTTTGCCTAGGTGCTTTTGAAAATGGTACCTAGCACATAAGATTGTGCTACACCAAAAGGAATGTTACCATACCTGCTTGACTTGTCCTGTAATTATGTTGTTTACACAGTAATTATATGCTTTAATCCAATTATTCCTTTAACAATTACATAGAACTTTTACATTTCTCTCCTGTAAACTTAGTTATAGTTCCATAAATATTAACATACAGGGTAAGAAAGACGAAATTACTGTTAGATTTTCATCAGAGCTTTTGGGTTCTAAATAGATAAATAAATAAAAACGGTCAGTGCTTCTTCATTAAGTATATAACTCCCAGAACATTATACAAAAAGATCTTCTCACATGTTTTTTACGGAGTTCTCTAGCACAGTTCTGCCACAGAAGCAGATATGAATCATTGCTTTAAGTCACATCATAGTATTATCAATATATAAATTTGCAAATAGTGTTAACTGAATATAGATAACAATTAACCTACCATAATGAAAAAAATATTTTGGGTATTGTGAAAGGAGGGAACTGAAGAAGCCAAGACAGGAGTGAAAACATTCCACTTTCATTAACAAGTTTGCTTGTTTCCTCTGCTAATATATGAATAGGATATGGAAGCAAATCGCTCATCACAAGACTTCAAAGTCAATGTAAAAGTAAATGCAGCACCTCCTGAAGACTTAGCCAAGATTCTAGCAGAAATAAGAGAAGATTATGAAGCCATAATTGAAAAGAATCGTCAAAGCCTGGACACTTGGTACAAAGAACAGGTAACAGGTATTTTCTGCTCATTTCAAAGATCTCTGTTCTATACACGACTAACCAGAATCAGAAGTTTTTCTCTTGCTTTTGCTTTATAGAGCACAGCTATGTCTCTGGCAGCAGCCCCTAATCCAGAACAGATACAGCACAATGAGAATGAGATCAAGGATCTAACCCGTACTTTACAGTCCCTGGACATCGAGCTGCAGGCACAGATGAGTAAGGTATCTATTGTAGACATCTCTGGCTGGGCACTGTTACTTCACATATTCTCAGAAACTGTCATGGACCAATTCTTCATTTAAATCCATAGCCTAGCATAACTATTGTAGTTATTAAAGTACCTGTGAAACTGGAATTCGGACTATGCTAACTTTGCCAGAATACGCAAAATAGATTCAGCAATCACCACCAAGAAGAGAAAAATCTCTGTCTGTCCTTGGAACAAAATATGGGGTGTGAAGAAGAGATGGGATAGCTGCCTCCATGATCTAGAAAGAAAAAATGTCCAAGTAGATGGATAGTAATACAAAAGTCATATTTACAACCCCTGTTATAATGCATGAAATATATGAACTGAAAAATGTTGGCGGGGAATCTTCAAAAATATTACTCAGCTCTTGCACAGGTTAAAGCTCATATGCCCATGACTTGGAGACTTTGGAGCAATTCTGGACAGTAAATGCAGAACTGACAAAAGAGTTAACAGTTACAGGAGCACAGCTTTTGAGCAGAAAGAATATGGCAGGGATAAATTACTCAGGTTTTGCCTCTCATTATGCACACATGACACAGCTTCATGATTCTGCTGTCTTTACATGAACAGTCATGCAAATGCGTGTGTGTTTAAATTACCACAGTCTTAATTTTGCAATCTTCTACCTAGAGACCAAATTTTCTGGCATTTCTGCATTATATTTACCACATAAATAATAAACATAATATTGGTATTATCTGCTGTCTTAGAAACGCATGCTGGAAGACACTTTGGCTGACACTCGGAATTACTATGCTGTTGCACTTCAAAACATGCAGCAGATAATCTCCAAATGTGAGGAAGAGCTAACCCAGGTTCGTTGTGACATTAAGCAGCAAAATAACCAATACAAGGTTCTTCTTGGGATCAAAACCCGCCTGGAGAAGGAAATTTCCACTTACCGCCTGCTGCTGGAAGGGAATGTTGACGGGTAAGGCAAAGCCGCCCTGACTGGAATAGATGACAAGAGAGTTCTCATATTTGTGTTATTTATTTGTTTGTTCGTTTATGCTTAATCAAAGCTTGTGAGTTCCATACTACATCAAGGGTTGGTATTTTAATGTGATGGATCATAATAAAAAGCTGAAGCCACTTAGGATACAGAGAAATGTGTATCCATGTAATTTGGATTACCTAAATTAACATAACTTCTTATTAAAAAAAAAATAATAATCTGTATACCCACAGTATGCCTGTCTCAGTATGGGAAAAAATGCCAATTTCAGTTAACTTCACAGTTATTTCCTATCTGCAAAACAAGTTCTAGATCAAAAAGAAGCCTGGAGACAAGTTTAGATCTTTTTCGGTCAGCCATCTGCAGTTACAAATACCAGCACACGAAATCTGTACTGTGTGCCCCTCTGCTGATGGGTTGTTTGGTTTCCCTTGTCTGAAACGTCTGCGTTCAGACACCTTTGGGCCTCTATTCTCTCACCTCAGATACAGAGTAAGTCTTACTTAAACAAAATGAGAAAAAGGAAGTTTAGCAGCCTTTATAACTGAAAATCTCAGGGAGGCAGGACAGTATGGCGCTAAGTACGGAGTTATCTGTCAGAAGTCAAAACAAGATTGACTTAGGCAACTCAGAATATATGAGAAACAATGCAGCTGTCCACAGTAGAGCAATAATGAATGTACACAGGAACAGTTTCAGCTGAGAGTGTCTGTACCTAAGACTACCAAAGAGGAAAAGTTTTCATGGTATAAAAACAGAATTCTTTTTTCTTTTTTTTTTTTTTTAATCTCTTTTTATAGTGGTATCAGGTCTCCTTAGAATCAGTGAGAAGAAGAGGATGAATAACTTCTTGAAATTAGCATAATAATTATTTTTTCTGTTTTATTATCTTCACAGGGTAGCAAGAAAATCTGAATCAAAAGCTAAAGGTAAAAGTCCCATATTTTGTTCTCTATAGTGACTCTTAACCGTTGTCATTTCCCATCAATTTTTACTCAGAATAATTTTAAGCTTACTTGAATGAGCTATGAAAGGTTTGCACAGCAATTAATTCTTGTGGAGGCCATATTTGAGAATAATTTCAGTGATTCATTGGTCTTGTGAACAGCTGGACTTCAGAGCACATTCTGCTATGCCTGCCCCCTGGCAGACTGCTTCAGACTGACCTCTGTTAGTCAACTACGTTGTCCAAAGCTCAGACTCGAGACTAAAGCTTTCATGGTATATGAGGAGGCATTGAGACTCCATTTGGTGACTAAAACAGTGTTAGGGCTTGAAAGCAAACAGAAAATCTGCATGTCTGGAAACTCATATTCTGGCATGAGCATGACCTACAGACATTAGGATAATCTGCTCTGAAGTTAGATTTGCATTGGCTGGGATGTAGCTGTATTATTCATTTGCCCTGACCTGGACAAGACTCAGGGTGACTTTCTGGCAGTACATTTCAAAAAGAGCAATAGTAACTATTGACTTAAAGGGAAACATGTAAAGATAAATCAGCTGAGGAGGTAGCTGGTAAATTACTGTAAATTAAGGTTTCCCTGCATCATCTTTTCTCAGCATTGCTTCTTGTCTAACTTGTCTAATTAAGCTTTCTTTTTCTTTAAGAACACACGGGGCAGACCCATCGGAAGATCAAAGCAATTGTCCATGACAGTGTGAATGGGCAGGTGGTATCCTCCACCATCAACGAGATCCACCAGCAAGCCTGAAGTAAAAAGTTCTGCTAACTACTGGCTTTCCTAGCAGGCTAAGCTCTGACAACCCTTCTGTGCAACTACGTGCTGTATGTTCGTCTCCCTGTGTGTAAAATAGGGATACTATAGCAAATGTTCTCCTAAAATGATTTGCAGCTTAATAATGAAAAGTGCCATACAGAGCTAGGTATAGCTGATATTACTAGTTTAAAGAGCTTTTAGTCATCAGAACACTGAAGAAAAACTATTCCATCAAAGTGACTGGCTGAGCTGGTAATACATGTATTATACACATCTCACTGGGGCATGAATCTCCATCTGTGATTCATTTATTGCTCTACAAATTAACTATAATTTAAAGTGAATAATCTCTCAGCTTTTCTCCTGATTTTATGTCTCTCATCATATACCAATAAATTCTTTTCCATTACTTTTTCTGGTGGTTGTAGTTTCTGATTTTGTTTTTTCTTACATACGCACCAGCCCAAAGTGGCAGTGTTACTGACATGGGTACAGACTGCAAAAGCCTCATTGTTTTAGGAGGTATAAAACCGGAAGGACACAAAAAAGGAAAAAAGAGGTGACACAAGCTACAAGTGACATTTACATAAGCAAAACTACTAGATTTCCCTACATGCAACTTTTCAGTGTCACTGTTTAAAACCGCATTATCAGTAGGAATGTTGTGAAGTACACTTTACTAAAATAGTCACCCTAGAAACATCTCTTTATTCTTCAGCTTTAGAGATATTTTAACTGTCTTTACACACTTTCCTTCAAGGATTCTAAGTACTTTCCCAGATCCTCTCATTCTTTCTCAGTGACCCATTTAATTCAAAAAACATTTCAGTTATTTGCTTTCATATAATGTTTATTGGTTTTGCTGACATGTTCTGTAGTCAGGATAGACTGGTGTGTGCAATGCATACTAACATAAGAGGCCCAAGTTCTTTAGGCAAATCCAAGCTCCCCATCTCACTCCAGCCCAATCACCCACTCAGCAGGAGACCCTAACAGCAACAGCAAAATTTCCATTGATACACAAAGCTAAAAGCTGAGCAAGAAAGCCTGAAATATTATTAGGACTGTTTAGGTGAGGAAGGCTGTAAAGCAGAATGAAGAGAGACAAAATGGAGCATAATGAGTGCCTGTATGGATTTGCATTCCAAAGTCAATGTCTGCATATAAAACAGTGTGTTCAGGGCAGTCTCATATTCATGAGTGGATTGTCATTGTGCTCTTTCATACCTACTCATAAGGGACTTTCATAAAGGATTCCTGTTACCTGCTTTGCTTTGAAACAAGGCTCACCAAAGAAAGTAAAAATTTCAAAGAAAATGCAGATTTAAAATAAATAAAGTCCATCTCTATGATGCAGTGTTTTTTTACTGGCATGTTAGGACCAGTTCAAGATTCCCCTTCCCCCCTCCCCCTCCACCCTTGTTGCACAAAGAGATCCCAAAAGCATTGAATGGATTACCTAATGGTTTCTTTAAATTGGGTAAAACTTGCAATACAGGATTAGTAACTCTTGGCTAATAAACAATGTCCTTCCTTATGGCTTACCAGACCCAACAAGCCAGACTCAGTGATTGTAGCATCTGGACAAAATGTGCCTAGGTTTTCTTGAACAATTTTCTGTGTTATTTAGATACTCATTTATCAGATGTACAGAGCATAAGTGCATTGCTGTGATATAAATAATTCTAAACCCCCCTAAGTAGCCTCTTATTTCTAAAACAAAGGGAAGTATCTATGCTTTGTGCTAGGTTTTGATTGTGCTGAACTACAAGGAAAGGAGGAAAAACGAAAAATTTAAGTGCTTTCTAGAACACACCTGTCCTCGTTTCACATTCTTGAGCAATGCATTGGTTTTATTCGTGTCCTAGTGTCCTCTCACGCAGCAGTGAGAGATGCACACCCCGCATTCCTGCGTTACGCTCAGCTGTGGTCCCAATGGTACTGGCTAAGCCGCAGCAGTTACCGTTGCACTCCACGGCTCTGATGATTCCAACCTTCTCCTACAACTGTGTCATTGCATTCTGTAATGGTCAGACCAGTACAGCTCACAGCACTGACCTCAGAGGTCACTCAGTTTACTCACATCATCACACATCCATGGCTCTAACACATCCATTCAAGTTGCTATCTTTTAATAAGGGAAGTAAACTAATTTGTCCTTACACATATAAATATTAATTACACTACATGACATTTTCTAAGTGAAAGCAAGTATTCTATGGCAAAAAACTGCTTATTTCTGGAAAATTTTTCATGGCTTTAGAATGCAACAAATAATTGCAGATTTCCTTTCTGTTGAACAGCTTAATGATACTGCGCCACAGGCCATATGTTGCCCTATATCTAGTGGCTATTCATTATTTCTGAATTTGTGTTCTGGTAAAAAGCTATGCATTTCTAAATGTATTTAGGGTAGGTCTGCACCCTAGAAAATAAATAACGATACTAATATTTACTACTTGCATGCACTGTAAACATTATATTCTAACAACATGCTGAGCGATGAAGTTAGGGAGATAATGAATGGGGGTAGTATTATCATTCCCATTTTATTGCTTGAGAAATTGGAAAAAAGAGATGACACAACTTGCTCAAGGCTGCAAAGGAAGTCACTGATAGCGACTAAATTAGAATTCATCACTTCACAGCTTCTACTTACCCCAGCTATTAGATAATACAACTTCCGCGAAGAGCTCTTCTCTAGTTACAGCAATCCTTTCTGTATCTGATCACACTGAAGAGATAATTCAATTGATTCATTTCAAGTGTGTACTGCCGGTCAAGACCCTGCACATACTTTGATGGTGTTCTTCAATTTACATATGCCTATAGCCCTACTAAAATTAGTCCTGTACAGAACACTATGGCTGGGTGTCTTTGGTGATTTTGTAGTATTTGGTAAACTTTGAAAAAAATGATGACACGTGCCTTTTTTGCTCAGAGCAGGAAAGGAAAACTTCAGGAGTGTGAAACTATTGCTTGAAAAATTATTTCATTCATTCATTGTATTAAAACTGATTGAACTCTGCTAGCTGGTATCTATTCTACTTCGGTATTAAATACACACAGAAGTGCTGTTTCATCATCAAGGAAGGCCCAAAGAAACTGCAATGCTAAAAATATGAAGTATCATAAAAAATAACACGAAGTGACTACATTCTATTTCCCATAAATGGAATAGGACAGTAAAAAAATATCAGTAGGACAGAATACCATTTCTAAGTCTAAGTGAATGATGTAACAATACTTTTGCAAACTAACAAGACACAGGAACTCAGTCTATAAAAGGAGGCTGAAACCATCAGCATTCACAAATCACTTCTTGTAGTTTCACCTGCCATTTAAGGAAGTCCCGCACTAAATAATCCTCCAGCGTGATTTGTAACAGACTTGAGCACACTCCAGAATGTCTATGAGTCATAGCTCATTTCACTTGTAGAAATGTTAAAACTTATTAAGGTATATTACAATACGCAGCTTTGGTAAGTGAATTGTTGATCCTCTGGAAGAAGTTTGCAATGAGGTAATGCAGTAATGGTTTGAGCTATTAATCACACATTCTTTCTGGTGCTGCGGCCACACATTGGCAGGTTTCTTGCTTATTTATGAACAAGACATTTCTGTAGAATGCAAAATGTTTGCTTTCTCCCTGCCTTGTTAATACAGGTGCAAAATTAATGAAGCCATTTCAGAAAGAGAAGAAAAGAAAATTTAGCATTTATAACACTGCTAAAAACAGTTTGCATGCTATTATTGAAGTAGAGAGAATAGGTAGTAATGAAGTCATTTCAGAAAGAGAAGAAAAGAAAATCTAGCATTTATAACACTGCTAAAAACAGTTTGCACGCTATTATTGAAGTAGAGAGAATAGGTAGAAGAGCTGGTAAAACATTTCATAATGTCCACACCCTGACCTATAAAGGTTTCTAAAGTTTTGCTGGGAGATGCCTGTTCCTGTGCATGAATCATTTAGAAAAAGGGAAGGATCTATAAACAGGAAAGCTAGGAAAGAATAATGCTTGAGAGGCTTGCGCCCCCCCCGTCCTCCCCACGTCCTGAATTATACAGCAAAAGCATCTTAATTATTGACTCTGCTTGCACGTTTGGCTTTGTGAAATCACAAGTAATTTTTTACTATGTATTGCTTTCTCATAATTCCTTCCTCAGTAAATTTTTTCATTTTTTTAGGTTGAATTTTTATTATATTTTTAATTGTATTACTATACCAAAATGATCTACTTAAGTCACACATCTGGAGGTTGGCATGAAAGAATTGTTTGCCAAAATATCACATTAAACAGAAACGTGAACATATTACAGTTTGGACTGCCCTTATGAAAGAAGTGCATAGCACCAGATATGACCTAATGGTGAAACAGGTGCATGGTGCATGGCTGCTTCTTCTGGACATACTCATTTGCCTTTTGAAAGTCTGAATATGCATCAGAAGCTTAAAGGCATAAAATCATAACATCAGCTGTGGCAGAGACACTTTCAATAATTATCTAGACTTCAGGGGTAAATTCTTTTGCTTTCTAACATCCTAAGGACCAGCCAAAAGGAGTTAATTTGATAGGCTGCTGTTAGGCTCTATAGCAAGCAACAAAAATGAGGAATATAATTTGAGAAAGTATTTCAACTTAGAGGAATAATTATTTGGAGCAGGCAGGGAAAAGAAGGAGAAACAAACAAGCTGAAGTAGTTGACAAACTATATAGTACTTCTTTAGAACAGAAGTTTATAGTCTGCTATTTTTAGCAAGAAAGTACCAGTTTTGGCTTAGATCTACACCCTTGAATCATGCACAGAAGAAATTAAAGCATAAAACACATAAAAAAATACACTGGAAGCAACTCTTGCCTGAGTAGTTTCAAAGAAGGAAATAGATAATGTTGCTGCAAGTAGACAGAAACTGCAATTTTAAAGTTACCAGTGCAGGAAAAAAAACACTCTTTCATTCCTTATCAGTGAGACAAATCAATTTTTGGAAGCCATTTCAGTGCCCAGGCTCTCTTTCTTAGTTAATCTCACCACAGAACAGTCTCAAGCCAGTTACCAAGACATTTTGTGAATGAACGTGTTCCACTGGAAATAACATTGCTACTATGCCTGCTCTCACCCCTACACCCCACCCCCAAAAAAACACCACATAAAAAGCCAAAAGAAACCTTTTCTTTAATGTCTAGAGTTTATTGCTGTCTAAAAATTAAGGTACTCAAGCATCATAAAGAAAAGGGCATAATTTAAAGGGATAATGAACATTCCTGTCCTCAAAAATTCAGCTTTAAAGATTTAAAAAGATAGTTAATACTTGTTGCCATTGCTTACAAACTCATTGCCACACACGCTAAACTCTTGTAATTACAGCTTGTGGATGTGAAGATAAATATTACTTTAAACAGTTGACCACAAGGGTTATGCAAAAAATTTTTCTTCTGGATACAGGACCAGAAAAGTGGGTAATATGTGAAATTTTGTTATGTAATATGTAACTTTCATTAACCATGTCCAGGTTCCAGAATGGATTCTCCCGTTGTAGTAAATAATAGGTAGATTTGGGCACGTAACTCTTTTAAGAAAGCATGTGGTGGCCTCTAGTGACAAACAGGTATCTGCACATCACGCCTGGGCCCCAGCTGGCATGCAAATAGCAGGGCCATGACTAAGCAGTCCCGTGGAACCGCTCCTGACACCTGGGCCTCCTCTGAGACTTAAGGCTACCACACAATTTTCAACTAGAAATTTCTGTTGGAATATTTGCATAATGAACATTCCTAAAAGCGCACAACTTTCTCAAGGGGAGTACTGAGAGGTATTTTTGGTCTGGGTTTTGGGGTGGGGTTTTTTTGTTTTTTGTGGGGTTGGGTTGGGGGTTTTTTTGATACCCAATTGCCTGACCCAGATCCTGACACTGGAGCAGTATTTCAGGTGCCCCTCTTTCCAAAGCAAGCCAACCATAGCTTGCTTCTGGTTACACAGACACTGGGAGAGGGGATGCCGTAGGGTCACTAGAATGCACTGAAATGATAATTTACCAGAGTGGTCCCCAAACAAAAAGCTGCAGTCATGCAACCACCCTGGCAACTCCTGCCAGTTATAAGTGCAATTACACCCTTGAAAAACAGTTAAGTTTTTCTCCTGGTTTGGGGATTCCAAGTGGGATATAATTCAGGTCCCTGAAACCACAAAGATGGAAAAAATCTACACAAATGTGAACTCATGCAATACAGTGTGTTTGTACATCTCTTTTATGGCATACTGTCAGTGTATGCATATATTTGCACAGGGCCATAAAAACTGTATTTTCTTAATTAGATAAATATGTAATATTTTCTCACGGATACTGAGCTGTCCCAGCAATATGGAACTGAGAAAACCAGTACGCTGAAATATTGTCCAGCTTACTGGTTTTCTCATTCCACTGTCACCTCAATTGAACGTAATTCTTACAAGGGAAAAAGATCTGCCTGGTAGTCTTTTAGATTATATTAGAGCTGACATTAATGATACTTTTAGGGAAGAAAAAGAGAAGATTCATTTGTATGGCCTGGAGCTGTTACTGTTGGCACTGAAATTTGACTCTACTCGAGTAGAGCAGCGAAGACAGGAAAGGCAGCTCCTGACTTTCATTTTCAACCTGTGGTTGGGGAAGTATATAACCAACACATTGCCTTATGCACCACTCCGAGATCTGAAACACTTCTCAAAAGCTCAAAGCAGAAAGAAATAAGGGGTAGTGATTCTATGATTAAGATATTTTCATTGGACAAAAGATGAAAATGAGAGGGAAATGAGGAAAATACATGTGAAGAAGACAGTGTAAGATCTTGTGCTGCAAATGTTCAAGGTTTAAGTGAATCCAGTTGAGTTAGTGAGATCATCTGGACCTTTCTCTCTTCTGATCACATTCAGCAAAACCTGAAACATCTTTCATTACCCTTTGGAGACAGCAGTTTTCAAGGGTGCCGCATTTGCATTAACAAATAGTGCAAAGAGTGTTTTCAGGGTGGAGGATTGTCCTAAGTACTGGTTTTTTACTCATTCAGAAAAATCTTAATTTAAAATCTTAAATTTAAAATATTAGCTCACACCTACATTAAAAATTGACTGAGATTTTCCCCTAAAAGCTCATCTCACAACTGTTTCTTTGGTTGTAAACCTGTTGTATGGCATAAATCAGGAAGTAACTTCTTGCAAGCAGCTTGAGAAGGAGGGAAATTTCTCAGACATAGAAATATTGAATACTAGAATATGGCTGGAATATTGAACAAGGAGTTCCTCTTCACTGAATGTACTTTGTGCAGTGGAAGTCCTTTCAGGACTGTATCGTAAGAGATCCTTCAGATTCAAATTCTTACAACACAAAATCCAAACCGAGATCAGCAACATAGTTACAGACACTAATAAACAGGCATTGGATTTCACTTCTAGAACGGAGAATCACTGAAGACTGAACCAAAATACTTTTCTTTATTTAAATCTTTAAGTCAGCCAAAAGGAAAGCATATGTTCCACTTAAAGGCAGCATAAATGCAGAACCAAAGCTGGGTGTGCCTTTTTTCCTTGAACTCTCTTCACTGGTTACCCATGACTGGTTAGTAAAGGTGAGTAATACTAAATGGAATGCACATGTTATCATAACCCTGCATGACTTATCTTCATTGCTCTCTAATATACATTTAACTTTGGTCACACAGGTGAGATTTCTTCATGAAATCAAAAAATTTATTAGCGTTCCTATGAATGTTTTATTATGACTATACACAAACCACTCCAGCTGAGCACGTCACCGAAAGGAAGTATTACGCATCAGTCCACAGACTGTCCTCTATAGAGTGTTCACACTGTGTCTTGAGTTGCAAACCACACTGCTGAACTAAAGCATCTAAACATAACTTCTTTAACATTGATCAAATCTGCAGATATAGAGAATGTATTTTTAGGTTGCTCAACATCTATTTAGATAACTTACTGTTAAAACCATAAAATGAAATACATATATATAAAAATTAGGCAGCCCATATTGTTCCAGATAATACCTGGTCATAGTTCAAGAGGTAGTGGAGGCTGATGACCACTCCCACCTGGCAGCTGACATGAGCCAGGACGAGCCACTCGCCCTCCAGCCAGTTTACGGGCCTTGCCTTTGGTTCATTTACAGGCACACATGTAGTCTTTGGTGTTCACTCTTGCAGTTTCCAGTGATTTATACAACCATTCCAGATATATTCCATGAAAAAACCTGTATTGAACCCAAAACCAGAAGCAAACCCCACCTTCAGTATGAATAATACCCATCCTGATCTTAGTAAATACCCTTGAAAATATTCCAGATTATATTTTTGGAATAGGAGCATACATAAAATGATGAAAATCAGAGAAATTGTCAGTAAACAATTTGGAGAAGAGGAGAAAAAGAACACTAAGAAAATTCAGCCCAATATCCTTTCATACTAGGTCTGCATGATGCCATTGCTCTGTGCTTCCAGTTGCATATGCCTTGAACACTTTTGCTTAATAATCAAGAGGACTCTGGAAGAAAAATAATTGTTCAAGGTTCAATTTGACCTAAAGCAGCAGAGCCAGAACACAAAGCAAATGTCTGACCTAATCCCACTGTCCACTTTAATTCAGATTACTGTGTAAAGTGAAGTTACAGAAAAGTTGTGTGTTGGTGAATTTTATTTCTCTATCAATCTGACATTTATTTGTTATGTTATTCTTACATTCCTAAATAGTATCCAGCTTCTGTAAATATCAAAAACCTGACATTAATAACACACACAACTAGCTTTTGGTATTTAAACTATGTAGCTGCTTCTCCATATGGAGGTGGGATAGTTGTGAATACAAAGACTAGGAATTTGACCCACAAAAGCCAATCCAGATCTTCCATGACATTTTTTTGCATTTATAGGCAAACATGAAAGCTAATGAAAGCCTTTGTCATTTGCTCAATAAAAGAAAAGATGGAATCTTCAAGTAATGTTTAGAAAACATACTATCAAGGTGACATGGAAACTAATTTTAATAAATACTAAGACGACAAAGCAGAATGTTTACTCTCAAATAGACTATCATAAAATACTGTCAGAGATCTAGGCAGTGAAATATATAGCCAAGAGATGTAACTGTAGCAGGATGTCTTGCTGTATTCCTCTTACAGCTCCAAAGGTGTAAGCTCTGCCCTGCTAACACAATCAATTCTTACTCAGTCTGAATATTTTTAATGAACAAAAGACGACCCACCTTGAGTTTCCACAGTAACAGTCCAAATGATATGGCTAGTGTACTTTGGTTTCAACTGCCATAAATGTTTTTCATTACCAGTTATGCTCAAAGAAGTTCAAGGTCCAAAGACAATTCACAGCATCCTCCTGCAGAAAAGCTCTGCCCTGAATACTATCACTTCAGTTTGGAAGATGTGTATTTTCAGAATAGCTGAGAGTATGACGGCTTCACTCTGCCTTGACCCAATACTATTCAGACTAATCTGTAGCACAGTAACTTAAAAAACTTAGCAGTACCGATTTCCTAATATTCCTGGTTGGATGTTCTCAGAAACCTGAAGATGTTTCCAATATAGAGTTTAATGCCTCCAAAGGTTAGTGTCTCACCAATTTTCCTTGCCCCAAGGTTGAAGATCAGTATGTACAGCAGCTGTTTCCACTAACACAAGCAATATGTGTTAATTGTTCTACCTGACTAGCTGTACATTAATAATACACTAGTTAGTGCAATGCCTCAAGGAACTACACCTATGTACCATCCCAATGCACACCTGCTCCCTGCCTTCCTGAAGCACCAATAACCCCCTCAGCAATCAGATTGTTCCCTTGATTTTCACTTTATCTCTGCATTTCCTGTATCAAAAGCATACCCCATAGTCAGTTTAGGAACCTCAGTACAATTAGACATGGGACTGTAGGGTTTCTTCATGCACTGAACAAAGGCATCTGGTTGCCCACTAATGAATGCAACACCTGGGTTTGTGACAGAATGCCCAGCAGTGCCACTCGTTAGTGGGTGGTCTCTTTGTCTAGAATATTGATGAAGCAGGAGGGATACTTGTTTTACATTAACTTCAGCCACAGAGGAGGGCTGGAAGCTAGTTATGCTGGAAGCTTGATCTCAGTGCCTCCTGTCACCCTGTGGACCTCAGCACATGGGCAATGAAGATTTCCAATATTCTCGTTCCTACTACTTTATTTATGGACAAAGCAATATGTTTCTGCTTAACTTCAACTGTATTGAAAGCTACAGTTCAACTTGTAACAGTTTTCTAATACTAAATGCATATCCAAAGCAAGCTAACTACAACATTCACTTTTTAATTACAGTATGAAGATTGTTTTGTGCTTACTATAAAATGAACAACATGGTAGTTACTGACACCTCCTTTCTTAAAATTTATACACAGTTCTAGACTGTCCTGAGACCCAAATTATTGCTTACTCAAGAGAAATACATATTTGATTGCAAATAGAAGTATTTTAAGTTTCTTGTCACATAGAGTCAACTCTCATTTTAATTTCATACACTGCACATGGGGGTAAGAATCTATTCATTTGTTCGAAAGGACTATAGAGAGCATGGCTGCAAGAATACTGTTATAAATGATTCAACAGTTTATTTGTGGTTTATCTTTTATTCAAAATAATAACAAAGCCAGCCAAACAACCTGGGGAGGTTTTCTCAAACACAGATAAGCAGATGAAAACCCCTTTATGCTATAGGGAGTGTGGGGGCAATATCCTGTGTGCTATTTGTGCTGACACCAGTTACATTACGTGTCAATAGAGGTGGGGTTTATTATAACTATCGTGCTTTCTCTTTGAAACACAGTATAAACGTTTACAGAGCACAGACTGCTCTTCACTTCAGCTTTCTTTACCTGTGTAGGTTTGGCCACTTCATTGTAGAAGACGAAGACATAGACAAATGGCATCCTCTAACCAAAGCTTTCACTGGGGTGCAAGCACCCGTTTCCAACCTACTGCACCCAGTGTCCGTGGTTTAACCTCCAGGAGAATGGCCGTCCAAAAGGTGCAGGCACCCAGTGTCTATGGGGGAGCCGGTGGCTATGGTACCCGCATATCTACCGGCACCAGCTACAGACAAGGCTTTGGTGGGAACTTCCACCTTAACATTACTGGTAATGATGTGCTGCTCACTGGCAATGAGAAACCAACTATGCAAAATCTAAATGACCGTTTGGCTTTGTATCTGGAGAAGGTGCGTAATCTGGAAAAGGCAAACTCCCTAATGGAAAAGCAGATCAAGGAGTGGTATGAGAAGAATACCACAGACATCAGCCATGACCACAGCTCATACTTTAAAACAATTGAAGATCTCCAAATTAAGGTAAGATATCATATAGTCATCTACAAATATATGAATTGCAATTATAAGGGAGATAGATAATACTCTATTGTAGAAAACTGACTTTTCCAAATTTCAGTTGTCTCAGCTTAGTAAAATAAATGCTTTATTTTGATCAGATACAAATTAGTGACAGATTTTACATAATTTGTAATACTAGATATATGTCTGCAGATGTAATTTCATACATGAAAAATGTTTGAATCCAAATTAATTCTAATATATTTGCCTTAGGTAATTTTGATGGCAATTTACATATTTAAATATAGTTTAGCATGTCAATTTCAATGTGTTTTTTTTTAGAAAAGAATGCCAAATCCTCAGAAAAATAATAGATCACTACTTGAAATAATAAATTACCATTACAAACAGTAAAATTTCCCACAGAAATCAGCTGACAGATTTGTCAGTTTTTGTTTTCAGTGAACTTCCTTAAGTCCTTCCCCTCTTACTTTTCACCAGTTCTATTTCTCACCCTTTAAAAGCAGGTCCTTTCCAGAAAGCAGTTCATCCCAACTATTTCATATACCTATTTTATGACAAGGTTATTTGCCTTTTGGAGAACCCTAATTCCTTCTGTGCCCTTCAGAGGGAACTTAACCTGGCTTAAACCTGGATGACTAATAAACCGCTAAAGTTAAGCAAGATGAAGCCCACATACAGTATTAATTTCCAAAAACAGATCAAGCATGTACTTATGTGCAAAGATTCATCGCTTTTCAACCATTCCTTTTTTAGATTGGTGCCACACATTTGGAAAATGCAAGGCTTGCCCTGCAAATTGACAATGCCAAACTGGCTGCTGATGATTTTAGACTGAAGTAAGTTCCATAATCATTTAATAAAATCTCTTTCATGCTCCTCTTATTCACGAAAGCTTCTAGTTATTAGTACCAAAGCTGAGAAGTAAACATTTTCTAATGTAAGTTTAACAACAACAAAAATTTTAGAATGAAGTCTGTAGTAGTTACCATTTCTAACATCTAACAATTCTAACCGTATTTTTCAGGTATGAGAATGAACACCTGCTCAGGCAAAGTGTTGAGAGTGACATTAAAGAACTGCTCCAAGTTCGTGATGCCTTGACTTTGACAAAATCTGATTTGGAGTCACAGATTGAAACAGTGAATGAAGAACTAGCATTTCTTAAGAAGAACCACGAGGAGGTGAGAGCAGCTGAACACTAAGAGATTTTTTTTAAGGGGCATACATAAACTGAGCCTCACTAGGAATAATGAAATCTTCATGGTTAATCTCAAAGACTATTACTGGGATTCAGCTCCAGATTAGCACATCAAAAGTTAGGTACCTAGTAATATATTATCTATGTGAATGCACCTATGGTTCTATTATAATAGTCAGTCAATAAAAACAGATACAGAACAGAGAGCATTTGAGCCCACTGCAGAGCAAACACCTAGCAGCTGGCCAACTGGGACACTCTGGTCTCTGCTGGTTGTAACAGGAGCTCTGGCTCACACAGAGACACCTACAAGTTAAATATGGGTACTCAGTGCCTCCTAGGTATCTAAGCTCAAACTGAACCTCACCCTTAGCATTAGATTTATAGTTTCAAACGCCTACAAAGGAAATAATGTTATGCAACCATTGTTTATTTCCCCTTTCCGAGTAAAGACACAAACTGAAATCCTAAATTCAAAATGACTGTTAACAAAATCTCAGTTATGGCACATGCCCAAGCTTTTCTCTTAGTGTCATACTATCAACTTCAAAAGTGTAAACCCCTTGTCATATTTAAGCACTGTATGAGAAAGATCCAACCTAGAAAACCAGCCAGCCTAGCCACCCACTTAAAACTATGCTGTGCAGGACTAAATAATTTTTAACATATCTAGCAGCAGTATAACCAACTGTGTGTGGCACTGATGTCCAAGCCATCAGGCATCAAAGTCTGAACAGCTCCAGAAACTAAGGAGTGAGGGTTCTTTAGGAATAATTTGTGGTTTAGCAGTTGTTACCCCACAAAAGTATACAAATGGGAACCACGACTTCTATACTCATTCCATAGACCTGGTCCTGAGGAAATCATCTTTTTATAATATGCTTATAAAATGTAGCATTTATTGCTACAAAATAAGTAAAATGCTCTAACATGAGGTGCACTAAACAGTATTTAGAAGGTGATTGTTATCTTGCCCTGAGGTGCTATTTAAGAATTACTTCTATGCCTGTAGATCTTTAATTTGCTTCCAATATTCAGGATCAAAAGTTCACTGTAGTTGATGCTGTACAATCCTTATTGCTGTAGGACATTCACAGACTGCGCAAAGAGGTGGGCTGCTCAGTTAACGTAGAGGTGGATGCTACTCCAAGCATTGATCTTGCAACTATTATGCAAAATATGAGACATCAATATGAAGAAATGGCAGAAAAGAACCATCAAGAAGCCAAAGAACGATTTGAAAAGCAGGTAAGGTAAACTACTTAATCATCAGCAAGAACCTCAGTCATGTCTAGTTGCAGTTTATAATCCGTCCATCTTTGCATTTCAGACAGAAGACCTGAACCAGGAAGTAACAATCAACATTGAACAGCTGCAAGCCCAGAGGAGCCAGATCACTGACCAGAAACAGATCCTTCAGGGTCTGGAGCTAGAATTACAGTCCCAGCTTAACATGGTAAATAATAAAGAGTACTTGAAATAAAGACTATGTTTAGTAGACAGTTACACAGTTAAATACAGAAACTGAGAGGCTTTTCAATCAAGGTGTTACTTTAACACAAAAATGTATCCTCTTGAATAATACACCTCTGTCCTTTTCATTGGCTGTAGAAAAAGGCTCTAGAAGTCACTCTGGCTGAAACTGAAGCACGTTACAACGACCAGCTAACCCAAATACAGGAAGTAGTTGCCAATTTAGAGGCTCAACTGAGGCAACTCCGAGCTGACATGGAGGCTCAGAGTAACGAGTACACTGTACTGCTGGATATCAAGACTCGCTTGGAAATGGAGATAGCCACGTACCGCCGCCTACTGGAAGGAGAGGACAGCAGGTGAGGGAATACACGCCCTTCACTTGTTGGCTTAGTTTTGTATAATAGCAATCAACATTTCAAATATTGTCTATCTTCACAGAAGGTGAAAGTGTAAAATCTGCCACTTTCCAACTGGTTTGGGGCGGCAGGGAAGTCTGTTGCCCATTTCTCAATGTAGATTCAGAGGAGGCTGCTGTTCTTGCTCAGTTTCAAAAGCTGCTGTGGAAGCCAGTTGAGCTTGTCTCTTTCAGCCTCTGCATAGGTACATACTGCTGCTCTTTGTGAGCTGAGTGGCTGGATAGACATCTGCACTCCATCAGCATCAGCACTTCAATTTTGGATTGACTTGTCCATAACTGTAGCTTCTGCAGGCCTGGGCTAACCTAGGCTAGATATTTTTTCACCTTGTTTAGAGACTGCAGCACCCAGTCACACTAGAGCAGCACTCAGCAAGAGCACGTTGACCTTCCCTTGCAGTCCACTGCAAGTTTTTCAGCCTGCACTGGATTATATTCTGCTCTATCTGTGTCACTAGTAAACAAGCTACATAAAAATTTGAAAACGTGCAAGTGAGCTGACACTAAATGTTCAGCTAGTCCAGTATCCCATATTCTGCAGTGCAAATAGCAGACGTCTGTGAAAGTGGGGCAAGCAGAAAGTAGTATTTCCCCCCCAAGATTCTGCCTGTTCAGCTGTTCTGACTCAGGAAGTAGACTGGACATATCTGCATGAGCTGAAGTCAAAGTATTGCAGAAATGAGTGTGCAGATTAATTTCACCGATATCTTATGCTTAGCAAGTTTTACTTTAACAGAGAAAATTCATTTAAACACCTGGTTAAACGTCTTGATGAAAGGACATTACCTGTCTCAATCAAATGTTCAGGAAATGTACAAGGATGTTTCTTCAATATGTTAGGCACCATATATTTATATTTTTTAATTTATAATTTGAACAGACCTGTTGAAGTGGATGTATCTAAAGCAGAGCTTGAAAAAGGTATGTCACACCAATTTTTCTTATTTTTTGATGGCTGACTGTTGAAATGTTATGGGGCTAAGTAGCCTGATATAAAACAACAGAGTTTCAGAGCAAAGAATCAACCAGTGGAATCTTACATCAAGAAAGCAATCAACTGTATGAATAGATAACTCGTAGGGATTATACAAAGCCTGGTTTTATGTACATAATTCAGGTGCCCGAAGTAAAACCACAGACTCCTCAAAGAGCCAAGAGAACAACAGAGAATTCTTGAATTACCCTTTGGAGAACTTAGAAGCATCTGCTTCTCTCTGTTGACTACGCAGGGAGATGAGGGTACTAAATAAACTATCTAGTTTAATAGCAAAAATATCCATTTCACTGTAAGACTATTCCTATTTTAGGTCTACAAGTTTGTACTAAACTGAAGCAAAACTACCAGGAGGGATAGAGAGTCATTCAACACAATGTCCACTACAGTATTATAGTTAACATACAGGATGTTCAAAGGAAGAGAAACTATATCCTGTATACCCCAAAAGTTTATTTCACAGTAACTGTGCATTGAAAAGATGCCTTCCTCTATTTTCTCATGGTGGAATTGCTACTGGTACTACAGTAATATTATTGTATCCATGTATATTGATTTTAATTAATTGTCTGTTCAATTTCATTACCAGAATCAAGTAAAGTTAAGAAGATCAAGACAATTGTTGAAGAGGTGGTTGATGGCAAGGTCGTCTCCTCTCAGGTCAAAGAGATTGAAGAGAAGCTGTAAATGGCACCAGCAGGGAAGAGACAGCCTCTGAGCTTCTTTGAGATGATGCCAAAACTAAAAGATTAAACTTTATAAAGAATCCAATCTAATTCTTGCTAAAACCCAGAAGGGCTGAAAAATGCCAAACTATCAAATCTCAAACAATTTTTTTTGGTGTGTCTGGGAATGTTAATAAAAATCAGTACGTTACAAAGTTTTGGGTTTACTTACATAGTCACTAAATACCTTGATGAAAAAAAAACAAATCAGCCTCTTATAGATGTATAACTGTTTCCAAGATGGATAACAATGGAGGTATTAGTTCTTACTTACATCAGAGTCTTAAAATTACATTTATAAACTTGCTCAGTAGAATTTAGAAAGTCAAATGACTTATAGCGTGAATTTACTACAGCTTTTAAAATAATCTAAATTAAATTTAGAAAACCACTGAAGCAATATTTACTGCTAATGTTTCAAAGCACTAGGCTGGTGAAAGTCATTAGATGAAGACATGGGACAAACTTTGCTCATCTGCTTAAAAAGCTCTGGACAGTAACAGACTCTTCTCAAAGCACCATGAGAAATTTTTCTTCATTTTTTCAGACAATTCACTTCAACATCTGCTGTCTTGAGCTTTCTCACACTTTCACTGCATTACTAAATAAAGAACTGCTACTTCCAAAACCTTGATGGACATCTCATCAAAACTTCACAAAAAAGAATTTCCCAGATATAGATGATGCAGTCTCTATCAAATATGTTAGTTTAATTGCAATCTGCAGTTTAGCAATCTATTTTTTCTGTTAGGTACTAGAACATGTATTTTTTTTTAAATGCATTAAAATGTTGATTCAGCGCACCTTTTCTGAACTTGAACTACTGTTCAAATGCCGCTTCACTTGAGTAAAAAATGATCTTCAAATAAATGAGGACTGCCAATCTGCACTTCATAATAAATTTAAATGAATAAATAAATTGAAGAAGCCTATTTATTATTTTTCACTTTCTGTGAATGTTTATATTACCAGGGACTACAGCAAGCAAAGATATTTTATCAATAAGAAGATATTTTGCCTTTCAGTTCAGAAATACAAAGACCACCATCTCTATTAAACCTTTCTCTACCATGAGTAGAGTGCATGTACCCTTTCCCATCCACAGTGTCATTCTCCAGCACCACACCCAGATCTTCAGTCCAAGGAGTCTACATTTTCCTCTTGGCAATGTAAGCATAAAAAACCTCCTTTTGAAATCTCACATGTCTGGTGTGTTATTTACTGTACATAAACAGCTGTCAAAGAAAATAATCCTTTGCTTTCTCTGGCATGAATCACTGATAGCAGGCTATCAATTCCTTTCTACATCAATACTTTACTCAAACCTTTGATCTACTGCTCATAATAAGTTTCTGCCCCAAAAAAGCACTGATGATCCTGGATGTAGACAAATTAAAAATTAATACATTTCAGTTGACAAATTAAATGATATAATTAAGCCAGGACAAAGATAGAACAATTTTCTGTTTACCAAAATAACATCAAAAGAAAAGTACATTGGTTTTGAAGAGTCTCCATGCCTAAACCTGCAACAAAAAATGCTATATTTGTTCTTTAGATATGTATTATAAAAGGCACAAGATATGGAAATAATTTTCCTTATTTTGAGATAATAGCAAACTATTTAGAAGAAATGGTTACTTTTCAGCTCAGTTTATACTCAGAAGTATAAACTGTTCGCACAGGTTATGCATATTACACAGAGATATTTCAGTGATGAAAGTTTGCGAGCAGAAAACACAATTGCAAATTTTATTCTGTATAATCAAGATTATTTATGTTTTCATGTTATGATCAACCTGCAGAACACTGAATGTCCATACACCTCTTCAAACATTTCTGTTGATCACTTTTCTTACTTCTTATTAAACATACAGGGAACACTAATCTAGCAGAGGTTCATGCCAGAAAAGTATTATGAAAAGAAACACCTTTTTGACATGCGCACTTGGGAAGTATGACATGGAAGGGATCACTCCACTGACTTAAGCGTACTCCTATAATAACAGCCCCAAACCAAGAAAGCAATGAATATGTAATGACAAAAAAAAATTATTTAGGAAGGATTTATAAATGCAAAAAGAAATTTTTGAGCTCCATTGCACATGGCAAAACATTACCATGATGTCTCAGCTCTACTCCACCCATTTCCCCTCACACAGCAAATACCTGGAGGGCACCAGATTTCCACTCCCATTGGCAAGTCAGATTGGTACATATCACTTCTTTGGCAAGGACATACTAAACTGACTTCCCCTCCAAACAAAAGGGAGAAAGAAAAAGAATTAAAGATCTTCCGAGAAGGTGGGGTCTGCTACTGAAACACCCCCTGCCTTCCCTATATAAAGGTTGAACTGTACTCTGATCTGCCTTGCTCTGTGTTGTATGCTTTGCATAACAGATCCAGAGCACCTTGAGCACCATGGCCTTTTCTGTGCGCACAAGCAGTGGATCCCGGCAATTCTCTTCTCGGAGTGGACTTGGCGGGGGATCTCTGAGAATGCCTGGTTCTAGTGGGGGAGCAGGCTTCGGTGGCAGCGGACTCGGGTTTGGTGGTGGATCTGGTGGAGGTTTTGGTGCTGCTTCTATGCTTGGTTCCGGCTCTGGCTTTGGTGGAGGTTTTGGGAGTAGCTCAGGTGGAGGCTTTGGTGGAGGCTACGGTAGTGGTTTAGGTGGTAGCTATGGAGGTGGCTTAGGCAGTGCTTTTGGGGGAGGTTTAGGCAGTGCTTTTGGCAGCAGCTCAGGTGCTGGTTTCGGAGGTGGCTTTGGTGGCGGCTCAGGATCTGGTTTTGGAGGTGGGTTTGGTGGTGCTGGTGCTGGGGATGGCGGACTTATTTCTGGCTCCAAAAAAGAAACAATGCAGAACCTCAATGACCGTCTGGCTGCTTATCTGGACAAAGTACGATCTCTGGAGGATGCCAATACAGAATTGGAGCGCAAAATCCGCGAGTGGTATGAGAAAAATGGCCCTGGTGTTGGCATCCCTGGATCTGGGAATGACTACAGTAAATACTATCCTATAATTGAAGATCTTCGAAGCAAGGTAGCAAAGCGATGTACTTAACATATCTTTACCTTTGTAATTCTCCTAATAATACTTTGGATAAAAATAACAAATTCCTTTCAGAAACCAAGAGCAAATTTATTCTACAGTCCTGACGCTTTTAATAACCTCTGTCACACTGCACTGGTATCATGTTGAAATTTTCTTATATGTTAAGAGCCGTTCTGTAGCTATATCACACAATAGTCTGTGACTTGGTCTAATTTCAATAAAGGAGAAGACAGTGATGGAATTCAGTTCCACAAAGTCTTGTAGATTACAAAGTTTAGATTTTAATAAGTTTCATATTTCCTAGATCACAAATTAAATTCCTTAAATAGACAGGCTACCTGGCAAGGTCTTCAGAGATTATAAACCATCTAGTCATAGCATGAGAACTGGTATTCTACTATTAAGTGAAGCATGCTGATTTGCAGAAGCTGAAAATCTGTCCTGTATATTTTCATAGTAAATTATACAAGAGTCTAAAAAATTACATTTAATATTATAATCGTACTTAGGATTACAGTTAAGTAAACAGCTATATTGAGCTGCAAAGCCACTGGTCTATAAAATCATTCTCCGAACATTGTTTGTATTCCAGATCATCAATGCAACTATCGACAATGCAAGAATCATTTTGCAGGTTGATAATGCCAGACTGGCTGCTGATGACTTCAGACTGAAGTAAGTATATCTTAATATTACAAAATTTCTTACTAATATTTTAAGGAAAAAAAATCTTTTGTATTTCTTTCCTTGTAGAATACTTTAACATAATTATTAAACAACATTATAATAAGTATGTGTATCAAGATTTCATATTAAAAGCTATGTAAGTACACAGTAATAGTTTGCATTTGACCTCACTAACCATATAAAACTATCATATTTCATTATTTTATTTACAGATATGAGAATGAAGTGGCTCTTCGCCAGAGTGTGGAAGCTGACATCAATGGTCTGCGCAGAGTTCTTGATGAGCTGACTTTGACAAGAGCTGATTTGGAGATGCAGATTGAAAGCCTGAATGAAGAACTGGCTTACCTCAAGAAGAATCATGAAGAGGTACCTTTTTTTTTCTTTGTGAATTCATAACAAGGCACATGGAATTGTGAAATATCAAATTATTCCCTTATTTATGCCAGTGGGAGCTCCTTGTTTACATTATTCATTTTGTTTGCTGTTCTTTTTTGAATTTGCCAAGTCAAAGAGTGAAAGAAATATACAAGCTATGGATTCTTGTTGAAAGATAATTTACATCACGTCTATTTCTTCACATATATTTTTGGTAGAAGCATTTTGCCTTTTATTAACAGAAACTTTTGTTTATTTTAAATCTCTCCAGGAGCTTCAAGGCATCCAAAGCAGTGCATGTGGTCAAGTCAGCGTTGAAATGGATGCTGCTCCAGGAATTGACCTGACCAAGCTTTTGAATGACATGAGGGGACAGTATGAAGTCATTGCTGAGCAAAATCGTAAAGAGGCTGAAGCATGGTTCAATGAAAAAGTAACAACCACAGATGACAAATTCAGCAAAATGTATGAAAAAATGAGTTAAGTAATTGGAACAGTAAATTTACACTCTATTCTTCCTTGTCATTTCAGAGCGGGGAGCTAAAAAGGGAAATCTCCACCAATACTGAGCAGCTTCAGTCAGGAAAGAGTGAGATAACAGATTTAAAACGGACCCTCCAGAGCCTGGAAATTGAACTACAATCTCAGCTTGCCATGGTATGTTCTAAGGACGCTCCTAACTAGTCAGAGTAAATCTTTCAACTTCAAAAGTGTTGTTAGATCTTATACTATTCCATAGGATTTAAGATTTGCATTTATTTCCCATTAAATCTTGCATTCTTTTAGTTCCTAAATAGCAAGAATATGTATAATTGGATTGCAAGTAGCATGTTGTAAAGCAGATGAACTTTCATAGTTCACATTCAGTGAAGCAGCAAAGGCCAGTTTTCAAACTGGTATTTCCAGAAAAAAATAAAAATCTCTAAGTAATGAGGCTATACTTACTTCCATTAAACTATTTCCAATGGTTTTGTATTTTTAAAGAATTAATTTTTCCTCAATCAGAGATTATTTAATATCCTTCTTTCACAGAAAAAATCCCTTGAAGACACTTTAGCAGAAACAGAAGGAGGTTACTGTGCTCAGCTTTCACAAATCCAACTTCAGATTGGGAATCTGGAGTCTCAGCTGTTTCAGGTCAGGGCTGATATGGAGCGCCAGAATGCAGAGTATCAACAACTTCTAGACATTAAGACTCGCCTGGAGATGGAGATTGAAACCTATCGTCGCTTGCTGGATGGCGAGTTTGTGTAAGTACCTAATTTACATAAAATATCTCCTATTTTCTGTAACAATACCCCTTCCAGGAAAAAAAGAGGTAAAAACAAGTGGTACATTCACCAAAAGACAGTAAGGCACATAAAATGATTCTTAAATAATACAGGTATATTCTGAGGAGAATGAACCACTCAGTATTTAAAATAATCAGTGCCAACATGAAAAGGGAATTTCTCCTGACCCTGACAAACATTCTGCACTATAACATATCTCTGATTCACTTTTAGGAGTGCAGGACCGGGAGTTACATTTGAAAGCTCATCCTTGACAGGGTCTAAATCACAAACACAATCACTGGATTCTTCGCAGGGTAGGTAGAACTTGACTGAATAAAATTTTGTTTCTAAAGTCATTCTTGTAAAGAAAATAATACATGCTACTCTGTTTAAATGTGTCATAGTTCATTATACCAAGAAACCAATTTGAAAGAAAAAGGATGTAACTGTTCACATACACGTGCTGCTGCTTTATAATTTTTAACACTTTGATAAATATTTCTTGTTTCATTTATGATGTTAGATCCTGCCAAAACTAGAAAGATCAAGACAATTGTTGAAGAAGTGGTAGATGGAAAAGTTGTTGCATCCCATGTTAAGGAAGTTGAAGAGAAGATATAAGGCACAATCTGATATTGCAAAGGATCCATTCACTCCATGTTTTTTCAAAGCCAAAGTGGATAAATAATTTCATGCAGTTGTATAAAATGAAAAAAATAGATTGGCTTTTTACTAAGATTCTTTTACATAAAAGAAAGCCTGCATTTTCATTCTTAGCAGTCATGCAATATATTTTCTGCTTCAGTCTATTGGTATTACCTGTATTATTGTCACAGTGTTCTATTAAATGTATCATCAAATCTTTGTTCAGTAACTATAAATATGATGCACACATTAGGCATTTAGATATATGCTTTTTATAATTTTTAGTAATTAATAGATAAAATAATTTTGCTATTGTAAGCTCATTTTCCAGTTTTCTTGACTAATAAAAAGAACTCAACAAGCTTTAAGATGTTAGTCTCCCTTTACTCTTCATTTAGGACTGCTGCTCCTGATCGGTATTTGCCACTTCATTGGGTATCTTGCTAAAGCTATCCATTTAAGACAGAAGTTTCTGCAAACAGAACAACATATCTGGTCTAGTGGAAGGTGTCTCTGCCCATGGCAGGGGGGGTGGACTAGATGATCTTTAAGGTCCATTCCAACTCAAACCATTCCATGTTTCTATACTGCAGAGACCACAACCATAGTGGAAAAGTAAAGCTACCCCAGCTTGGCAGCACATGGCAGCCCCAGCCAGGTGGCGGTGGCTCCATGCTGCCCAGTGCTGTCTCGTGGGGTGCAGGATGATCCCCCAAGTCCCAAATTTGGCTCCTGGCTGATCAACTCAAATTAACTATTTAAAGGAATCTCAACCAAAACAAAAACCAAAAAAAAAAAAAGAAAACAGAAAAATTACAATCCCCTTACAATTTACACACCTAAGCCTTTGTGCTTCCTGCCTTGAACCAATAAAAGCTAGGGTAATTAAAACAATAATCAAAGAACTAAGTCAGCATAGTAGAATTGTAACATCTAAAGTCCAGTCAGTTAAGGAAAAAGTATTGTGATAAATAACCCAAAGAAATTAAACAGAAGAATATTCTATATATGCCAGTACAAAGAGAGAAGAACTTGAAAACCTCTTGAGTAAATGCACAATCTTCAACAGTTTAAGGAAGCAATTTCTTTTCTGAAAGCATGCAACACAAGTGTATCTCTTTTTTGTCACCCTTTAAAAGCAGTCCTGATAAATAAATGAAAAGAATCTTACTACAGGTAAAGTATCTCGATAATATTTTTCACTGTTGCAGACTACATTTTAAAGATTTAAATAATTACAATATAAATTAAAATAATATCAGAAATAGACAAATTGAGGTTGTTTATGTAGCCGGTTATGATTACCAAGAGTACCAGTATAGAGACATTCTAAGGTTAGAGGCTGAAGGATTTTTTTTTCTCTTCCCAAGACAGGACAGCATTCATCCTCTTTCTTTCCTATCCATAACTTTTTTCTCATAGGTAGAAAACCTGATATCATATTATCTTCCCCATTATAGACAGCATCTCCATTTTGAAAAGAAAAATACACCTCTTTTGCCTTCTTCCAAAGACATATATACTTTCATAATAATTTTATACAAAGAAGTATGAAATAATGTACAGTACCTCAAGGACTGCAACTGTGATTGCTGTGAAATTCCCTAGTTCATTCAGTGTAGATTTCCACTGAATAACCATAGAGTTTACCTACATACACATTAATCCTGAATGTAATGTTATGATCTAAAAGATGATTTAGAATAGGCTAGGTGCAGTTTAGAAATATGTAAAATCTAGAAACCACTCTAGCTACTGTCTTGTGAGAAAGCAACACTAGCACACGAAAGCAGTTTGCAATCACTACAGCATTATTATGCTGTACCACAGAACCCAAATAGCTTTTGCAGAGTATGCGAACTATAAGGCTAACTGAAATTCAGCATCTGTAATAAAATACGAACATTGAAAGTAGGTAGAACTAAAATTTACATAAATCCTAGTAAAGATACAATTGCTTACACATACCTACCTTTAGCCTACAGGGATCTCATACCCAGGTGTTTCCTTTACACCTGAAAACAAGATGGAAAAAGAAAGTATTAGTGCTAATTTCTTTTTCAAAAGCTTTTAAAAATTGTATCAGCTGGCAAATGTTTAGCTGCTGGTAGTGTGAAGATTCATTCATAGATGCTTGTTGATGCATAAAGTTTGGTTTGTGGGACCACATCCAATATCCCTGCAGACCTCCACATTATACTTCAAACTTTTATTTTTTTATTCATTTCTGTATACTAGACAGCCTTGACTTTGCCTGATACAAATAGAAAATGGTCTGAGTCCCAAGGAACTGAAAGCAAACTGTAAACAATCGGTATTGCAATGCAAAGAAAAAAAAAAAGATTTTAAATTGCATTTCAATTTCTTATTTGCTTAAATACATAACTTTTCCTATTAATGTTTATACTGTCCCAAGGTATAATATGTTTGATGGATTCGTAATGTTTTTATTACGTGACTGTTCTCATACCATCAGTGAAAAACACTGTCAGTATATTGGTTTTAGAACTACATAAAAATAAGACTAATGAAGGCACTTGTAGAAAAGATAGCGGACAACAGACCATTCTCATCTCAGTCCAGGACAGCTGAAAAACAGCCAGTAAAGAAAAATAAAATCAGAATACAGGATCCTTTTACATGTGCCAGCAGACAGAGCCAAGAACAAGGAAGCCTTACACATACAAGGAGACTTTTAAGTGGTATAATACCTTCACTTTGAAAAAGATGAGTGTCTTGCAGAGGTTTATTGCCTTTTTTTCTCATTTTACCAATGTATATTCTTATTTGGAGCCTAAAAATGCATTCTACCTAGTGAATTTTAATTTTTTACTCAAATCTGAATTTTTTCACTAAATACCTTGTATGGTGCATTACTGCAAAAACTTTGAAAAATGGGTAAGAGCCATTCTTAGCAGACAAGACCACTGGATCATAAGTAGCTACAGTGAGCCAGGAAATGAAGAATTATTTGAAGAAAATACAGCACCACAGAACCTATACTTTCTACCTCCCCAGTAGCTGTCAGGAAAGGTTTAAGAGTCTTACAACAATCTGCACATTCCATGAACTGAACACACTGACACAACAGAGGTCCTGTAAACACCTTCAGAAACAAACCAGATGCTTTTGTGACAGCAGTTAGCTATGTTTGAAGTGTTAATTCACCAGAACTTTGTGCTCTGCAGAAGAGGAGCCAAATCCCTTGCCACAAGGTGCACAAGCATTCTTTACCACTAGTAGTGCTGGTTCCTCTCCCTCTTTTCGTGTTCCTGTCCATAAAAACACCAAAGCGTTGGGTGGGAGGATATCCAGGAGCCCAGCTCTTTTTCAAAATGGGATAGTCTTCAACACTAGATCAGGTCAGCCACTTGAGACTTCACCTCTCTGAATTCCAAAACCTTCAAGGATGGAAATTCTGTAACATCCCTAAATAACCTGTTCCAGTGCTGCACAATTGCCTGGTGAAGGCCCATTCCAGCAGCACAGCCATCAGTACAGGTATACTGCTGGGAAGCTGCTCCCTCACCCTCTGCAATTGTACTCTCATGCTGTGCTGCTATAATTTCATCCTTCGTTTTGCTTCCCTTAACCTCACATTTCTGAAGTTATAAAAAAACACAGTCACAGTGTCACAAAAACATAAAGATTTTGTACATACTCGTTTCAGCACATAATTTAGGAATCATTACTTTAATCGCTGCAAAAGTGACAGATCTTTGCTGTACTAAACTTGCTTTTAGAAATGATTGGAAGCCTCTGACCTTCCAGTACTTCCTCAAAAATACAGCTCTGCAGCTTTAAAATCCGCCTGCGCTCGCTCTCCCCTCACTGCAGGCAGTGAAGGCTCTGCAGCAGCCGGCTCACCCTATCAATAGGGTTCGGTTAGCCAAGGGGGAGGATGGGAGGAGAATGGAACTGTCCCGGCTCCTCAATGAGACCAGGGCAAAGTATGAAACACTCATCACCAGAAATCAGATAAAGACCGTCATCACAGCAAGGACCCAGGTAATGACTTCATACAGACATACACCTTCCAGAGTAAGGAGACAATCCCTGTCTATACAGTTCCTCCCTCAGCCTCTATGAGGTACAGTATTTCCTTTTCAATGCAGCATATTATTGGGGAGGGATTTTGATTTTACTGCAGTAAGATGTGAACTGAAAGATACGGAAATAGATTTTGTCTAAGGTATGAGATTCACACTAAATGAATGCTGTGTAATTCATCTGGATGTTTTTCTGTACCTGCAACAGTGATATTGTTGTGATTTAAAAAATTATGACATATGCTGTAACATGGTAACCTCTAGCACCATTTAGTTATCCCAGAGGAAAAGTGAATCTTAAAAATCAAAGGCAGTGTAAATAATCCATATATATATATATACAGAAAGCTTTACCATTTTTAGCACCTATATTATAGAAAACTGTACCTTTTTAGGAACTATTTTATATTGTTCACAGTAAAACTATGTTAAACTCTTCAACAAATACATTTTTTTCTTTCATACAGATTGATTAAATGTTATCAACACACAATGCTACTATTATAGACTGACATACAAAACATCTCTAAAACCCAAGTGAACCTTGAAATAAAATGGCAAAACGATTTTCAGCTATCAAATGTCAAGAAATTCAGGGTGAAAATTAGGTATTGTATCACCTTATTGTACTTCTTGGGTATTGCAGAAATGCTGGAGGTTTATTTTAACCACAGGCCAGGCTGCTGCTGCAGTCTGGCTGGTCTACACAGTAATCCAGTGACACACAGCAGCTACAAAGTAGATAATTAAGCCAAGTTTATATTTGTGTTTGGCACAAAGCAGCCAATGTATATCTATATATTCTTGTCACATAAATTCTGCAGTACCCAGGCAAAAAAAGGGTAGGCAAAGAATATTGACTGTTCACTTGTGCATTAGCCAAATTTAGATTTTTCATCAAAATGATGGCATGGTAAAATTACAATACATCAGTATGTTACGGGGGGGGGAAAGGAATGTATTTTACTCGCTTCATAAGACCTGAATTAAAGAGTTCATTTTCTTAGAGTTGATGGCATCATAAGAACCTACATAAAGCAGTAAAATATGCAAAAGAGCATGTATTGTTTCAAGGGCTTATGGCATCCTCACCACTTGCAGTAAAACTCAGAAGCAAAAAAGAAAAATAACTTTCAGAAGTAAAACAAACATTCTGGAAGTTAAATGCATGAACATATTATCTAAATAAAAGACGAGCTCAAATCTAAAATGACCCCACACATGCTCAGGACTGGCTTAAATGAACTACTTTTAATTGGATTTTAAAAAAGGCAAACCCCCACATTTTCTTGCAAATACAATACAGTGCTTTTTGACTATTTACTTTTTTCCTAAGAATAAGCTTCAGCCTTAAGGATGGCAGATTATCTCAAATAATATTTTAGATCGGGATTAAGCTTAGAACAGGCACCTCATTTCTGACTTTTAACACCCGGGTGACAGCATATACTCAGAAAACAAATCAATATTTTCCTTCCTGTGATAAGTAAATCTTAAAAGTTAAGAGGACAAGGAAAAGTTGTAGATTTGGATCAGGTTGCTGTTCATACTTAAATGAATGAAGGTACTTGCTCTCAAATGACAATCTGAAATCTAATCAATGACTAGATCAGGCAAAAACAATTACAGCAATTGTCAATTGTGATATACTCATGCACCCACTGCAAAGGGCTATCTCTCTATAAAACTGTTCTTAGAAATCAAAAATACATTAAAAACCTTATTCAAACCTGGAAGCTTGAACTAACTGCAGTTCCTCTTATTTCCATAAAGTTAAGCCCATTTACTCTAGCCGTGAATAAGGTCGCAACACAACTGGTTAATTTGTATGGGAACTCCTCTACAAGAAATATGTTAGTGATAAAGATGCAGCCAACTACTTCCCATCAAACACAGAAGGATAATCGCTTCCCATCTACACGGTACATAAAATTTAGCAAATTTATATGACTCTCAAAAAATTCCAACTAGATATTTTGTGTATCGATTTCATTTTCATTATTTGAATATTTTTAAGATTGTTATCTTTTTTATATCTCCTGTAGCTAGAAGAAGATACAATTAAAAGAATGGACAAAGATGCAGAAGCATTAAAGGCAGCCAGAGCAGAACTCTGTGAAGCGAGACGGCAGTGGCACCATATGCAGATCGAAATTGAATCTCTCCACGCTGTGGTAAGCATCGTAAAATGAAATTTGAAATATCCTGGAAAAAAATTAATCTTTTTCTTGATGTAAACTATTCCACAATTCAGTTGATATAACAATAACATCCACTATACAGCCGAAATACCACACACAGAGAAATGCATGGACTTTCAGCTCAGTGCACACAGCACTCACCAACAAGCAGTAACCCAGTTGTTTGCTCACATTTAAGAGTATCACACATTCCGATTCAGGATCTGCCATGCAATATACACATCTTTTCGTGTTTTCACACCTGCCAAACATATATTTTTATGATACTCCCTCATCAAGTTCCTGGTCATTCTACCTAACCAATTCACATCAGGTTTAGAACTTTTTTTGAATATGTGGATGAAGTTTATATATTAATTAATGATAAAATATGTTAGCAATTTACTGAATTCAGTAATATAATAAGCCACAACAGCACACAGACCACTCAGTTTTCATACAGTACTGAGCTGGATATCATTTTAACCATACAGGTAAAATCAGGTATGTGTAAAATGAATGGTAGTGGATTGCTGGTACAACAAAAGGCTACATTTTTTTATCCTATCTTGAATTATTACAGGTCTTACCAGAAAATTTCTCAGCAAAATTATTATATTAAAAGCTTTACTCCTGTTCCTAAAGAATATTCTTAAAAGAACTATGTATAAAAATACACAGCTTGTTAATTAAAAGTATGTATGACATCTCAATGCATATACTTTCCAAACCTTAAAATATGAGTTAAATTTAACAGGAAAAGGGTTTGGAACGTTCATTACGTGCCACAGAGCAGCAGTACCACATGCAACTACAAAATTTAGAAGCTGAGATTGAATGCTTAGAGAAAGAGCTACTGGAAGTGAGAAGAGGTATTGAGAAACAGCTTCAAGAGCATGAAATTCTCCTGAACACAAGGATGAAACTGGAAGAGGAGATAGCAACATACCGCAGCCTGCTTGAGCAAGAAGAGAACAGGTATTTGTTTAGAAAAAAAGTACTCAAATTTGTCTTCCGTTTCATAAGTTCTCATTAAAATATTCATCAGAATTGTAAATACATGAACCAATCATTAAAAAATTACAGTATAAAAATCCTTAAAAATGGTTTCATTGTAACTTCACTGATTCCACGCTTCCTCGAGCTCAGAGCATCTCCACGATGCGTTGCAGATGACAGCACGCTTACTGCACCCGCGCTTGAGGCGCTGCACGTTGGTGTAGACTTTGTACGCCATGAGCTGCCTGTTTGTCTCAGACCGTTGATGAAGCAAGTCCATACGCACAACATGCTGGGAGAGGAGTTCACATCTCGGCACACGACAGATGTCCATTTGCACGTGGAATTCATGCTACTCAGGATCATTCGAAGTGTGTTAAGGCACACAATAGGATGCTATTTAAGAACATACCTTGTAGTGACATTGTGCTTTGGTGGTAACTCCTCATGTCTGCCCTCTCCCTGGTACAGAAATGCCAATATTTTGAAATGTAGACATGAGAAAGGCAGCTATACAAATGTAAACAACAAGGAGGATAAGGAAAAGGCAAAATACCACCTCTTGCACTCAGCACTGGCATCTTAACAAAACCAAGCACGTGATTCTGAACTCTTTCAGTGGAACATTGCCTCCCTCAGTCCTTTCTACAAAAAATAGAGAGCTTCAGTCCAGGAACCTCAGATATTTGCATAAGATGATTCCAAACAAGGGAGTCAGTTTCAGATTTAACGCTTCTAACTCTGAAAATACACCCAATTCAGTACTAATAAAATTAAGTAACTCTTCCTAGCACACAATAAACTGACTAAAAACTGTCCAAAAATATGGTTCTCATATTTTTAATTTTTTGATAGCTGCTCTTAGACAAGTTTTGGATTAAAGTAATTCAATGTTACTTGATGACAGCAAGAATTTTTATTTTTGCAGGTTTCGTTGCTCTATACCTGACCAGGAGGATGACAAAAAGCCTACCACCAGCAAGACTGCCTTTACACTGCCTTCAGGTGAGTTTTTAGACACTTTCCCCTTAGGGGACTATGGCCCTACAGGAGGTTCCTAACTACTGACAAATTACTGGATATTACAAAAGGATCTTGTTCCAGTGCAGCAGGAGGAAAAATACCTCTAGGTCCCGTGTCCTGACCTTACTCTTCTGCATGCCCAGTATACCTACATTTTCTTTTACAGACAGTGTAAAGCAGCATGAAACTGAGAAGGTGGAACTGATGACAAAGCAAGCAATCCTAGATGGAAATATTATGAAGGAAAGCGCTGAAGCTCATGGCACTGTACAGTAAGATAAACATGAATTTAACAAAATAACAATTGACAGTAAATGGTAGCATTAAATTTCAGTAGCTTTGAGCTTTCCTTTATTTAGTATCTGTTATATCATGCCCATACAGCCAAGAAGCTGCAGACTAACAGTGAGCATTCTTGAAGGTATATTGAATAGCATGTTTTAACAATACATTAAATTTTAAAGTTCTTTTTATTAGCATTTGCTTCATAAGCAAACAATATCATGATGATGCTTCTGATTTGTAATTTCTGTTTCTGTTAAGAATGAAACTATGAATAATTCATCTAGTTAAGGCTGAAAGCAAAGGAGCCCATACCATGTTTGCAAAGTTCCTCTGGGGCATATTTATGCACATAAATTCAGGCTTGGCTGCTCTAACTTGCTATTTGGAAACTCCTACGTTTCACCAATTACCAAACAGGGAATGGAGAGCTTGGCTCCTAAGTAGGCATGTGAAAGTCTGTTACTATGTATTATTCACCTTAAATTACTTTAATAGTATTGGATTGCCTCGTTGTTTTTTTTTCTCTCCTGCTGCTCTTTAAGCTTTTTTGTAGACGGGCACTTTACATTTAAAACAAACTGTAGTGTACTGTTTTACTAATACTTAACTGTCATCAGTTGTTGAAAACATGTAGAAATTCGGACTAAGAATTAATGCCATCATATAGTCCACCCTATACACTGCATACCTGCATCTTATTTTCATACAGCAGCTCTGTTGCCCTCACAGTCAGATTTGCAGGGGGTTGCTTGGCTGGGTACAGTTTACCTAAGTGAGTCTCCAGAGTTGGACTTTTAGACCTGGATCCTGACACATGCTCAGAGGATTACATCAACAGGATTTGCGCGCCAAAGTAATACTGAATCAGCTGGGGTTTTAATTCCCTGTATTTTACTTCTGCCCTTTTTTCCTTTTTTTTTTTTTTTTATTACTGTATATCTACATTCTGATGTCTATAACGAGAATTTTCTCCTCCCTATTCTGAAGGCTTTCAGTTGCTGGAATTCTGCCCTGCCCACTGTAGTAAGGAGGCTTCTTGCAAAGTTTTTGAGCTTGGATTCCAGACTTTCTCCTTGGAAACAAATTGTCTGATGTGTTTGGAGCAGTGGTTTTGTATCCATGTCTCCTTAAAAGTACAAGAACAAGAATATAATGAACCCTCGCCCGTTAGTTAGCTTTTCTGGAGAATGAACCTGTGAAAAAAAATGAAAAATTCTAGTGTCTTGGTACCCATCTAAAATAACTTGACACTTTATTATGCAAGGTCTCTCTACATTTTAAAAGCAGCCCTGAAGATAGATAACTCATATTGCCTAAATGATTATAAATATTGTTGCTTTATTGTTTCAGGACAGAAAAAGTGGATGAAGTCATTAAAGAATGGGAAGGGTCTTTCTTTAAGGACAACCCTCGCTTAAGGAAAAAATCAGTTTCACTGCGCTTTGATCTCCACCTAGCAGCAACAGAGGAAGGATGTTTACACACTAAGAAGAAAACTCTTCCTAACATTGAAGTCAGGCTGGTAATGAGGAGATCTTGCAGTATTCCTTCTATCAAACCTTAACCTACAGCAAATTAACCCAAAGTTCATCTCCAATGGGCTCTGGAAATAAACTGTAGATGGACTTACAAGGCTATCTTGTTACAACAATGAAATCTTACTGATTAATACAATAAACACACACAAGTCTTTTAAAAGAAAGGGAGAAGAGCAAGGGAGTTAAAATTCCAAGAAATCTAACTTCTACTAGTTTTATACTCTGGGTGCAGCCCTTTAATTTTCTCATTATTGTTGTTTTGTAGAATTTCACCAAATATTGCAAAAATTAAACTGTAACTTTATACTTTGACATATTCTGCCTTTTAAAAGAGAACTTGTTTTCCCTTTCTGGAAATGACAAATGCATATTTCATGCTATTATTCAGTATTGCATACATATAATGACTGATGAATCCTTCTAATAATTTATATCACAACTGACATAATTCCTGAAATATATTTTAAAATAACACTTTCTAACAGAAAAATTACATACAAAGATGCTCTTAAAACACATAAACTATTAGCAAAGAATTTTCTTTTTAAAGTGGCTGTATTTTTAAATTATTTTTTTTTTGGCAACAACTGAGCAAAAATGTCTTTCCCTCACATAATTATACACACATTTTTAAAACTGTTGTTACAAACCAGTAATATTTTAGCCATACTCTTCCTCTAATTTTGAAGCAGTAATTTCCAATGAAAAAATCAGTCATGCTCTTATGTGTCCACACATAACTGTACTACAACTTTCTTAGCCGCAGCAACTAAAATTATACTTCTTACTTGTTCAAACAAAAGGTGTCAACTAACCATTTTAATGCTGTTATTTAATTAATTTTGTTTATTATATCAGTGTGAATTAATTTTTTTTTCAACAAATTAATCTCCTGACAAATATTGTAAGTTATGCTCTCACTATTATGCCAGGGTACAACCATTATTCCTTCAAACTAAATGGACAAATAAGGGCTACATATTCAAAGTAAAATTCTACCATACTCATTAAGCATCCCCCACTACTACTTAAAGTAGCTATGGGCAAATACAAAGTACAGTAGATGATCTTGCATCAGTACACAGAAAAAACTCAGACATACTGCTTCATAACATTATGAGATAAATTTCAAACAAAAATTCAAACAAAATTGTATGAGGGCAAGGATGATTATGAGGATTTTTAAGAGGCATGGATGTCACAAACTCGCCAAAATCACTGGGATTGCAGGAGCTCAGAATCTAGGAAAACCATGTACTGTACTTGCTGGAGTCACAGCAGCATGTAAAAGATTAAGTGTCAGTATTTGCCTTATTACTTATGGCATGTGTTACAAAAACTGATACTACAAATTCTTTCAGTGTTAATTTATGGTTCTATCTTTTGTTAATGGTAAGAACAATGCATTTATATTGCCCACCGTTCTATATCTACTGTATTAAGCTGGCTAATTATCATTAACCTTAATACTGATCTGGTGTTGTTAATACTTGAGTATTTGGCATCCTGAATGTATTAGCCTGCTCTAGTATTTTTACTATGCAGCTTTTTTTTGTGTGCTTATACTCCGTAAATTTACAATACTTGAATTTAAACTAAGTTTTAATTGCTTCAAGGCACTTTAAGCAGGGATACGAATTTACCAAAGTAAATGACATTACTACAATAAAAAAGTATTAAAATTGAGTTTGCCCATGCATTTTTTTTTGTTTTAATGTGTATACCTTAAAAGGAAAGACGTAACAGAGAAATACAAAATAAAAGTTGTAGATAAAATCTGTAACGCTGCAACCAAGTGTTCTCTAAAGGTCTCCTCTACAATTAGAAAGGCACAGATTCCCCAAGAATCTATATCATGACATGTGAGTGTCCTCCTGCTACAGAATTACTCTTTTTCTAGTAAATCCAGTAACCCTGACTAGATCTAAAGTCCTTTGTTCCAAGTACTGTACAAGGAAGAAGACAGCATTTGGCACACATAGTTTACAATCTAAAAGATAAGCTGACAGCCAAAGATAAATAGCAAGGAAATATGTAACAGAAACCTAGCTTATTAACTTCAGAACTGCTCAGACAGACTTCCTCATGCAGGAAGAGCTTGCACAGGCATATAAAAATTACTATACAAATACATGGAAGGTACCGCCATCTCTACAGTAAACAGTAATGAAATCATCTTACTCACAGACACATTTTTTTCTTTAACTGGGGGTGTTTGGCTTATCCTCAGACCTCCTCTAGGTAACTCCAGATTTACTTTTTTTTCCCCCTAATGATAGAAACCTCATGGAGCATAGTAAAGAACACATACCTGACTTCACCTTGCTATACAACCTCCATATTATTTTAGAATAGAAAAATTACTGTGTATCTACAGTAGACATTGTCTGGGATGCTAAGTAACTAGATAAAAAAAATACTTTCTGCATATACATTATTTCATCCAACCAGTATCTGACCTCAAGGTTCTTGCAGCCATCTGGCCTCAACGACAGCACAAGCACATCCTGAGCTGTCCTGTGATGAGAAATTTATTCCACACACAAAAGCTGCCATTGTTTAACATTGGACTTGCCTTCTCATGAAATATACAGCTGCTACTTGAAGTTTGAAACTGGTATAAACCCAGTTACACTATTTTAAGACCATGAAACCCGATGGATGCTCTAAGGGAAAAAAATAGAGTGCAGTTTAATAGCTGTTTCTGTTAACACAAACATTCTATAAGCAGCCCACTCTTGCCTGCTCAGGGCTATTTTCTTCACGTGGGACCTACTGACACTGACTTCATTAGCTGCATTAAGAATTGCTGCTACTCTAGACCTGGTTCAGGTGTGCATCCTGGTTTTAACTGTTTTCTCCCCTTACAGAACATAGCTATCTTTTGTGTTATTCACAAATTCCACCTCTTCAAATGTAAAGAGCTTACTCTTCTGTTCTTAAACTACTTGCACTTCCAGTAGTGTCAGGCATAGAAAAAAATATTCACAATAAAACCTCACCCTGATTTTACATCATTTTAAAGCTTAATTTAAAAATCATTAACACTGAAGCTTGATAATATGGCAAAGAATTCTTCACTTCTGTGCTGCTAATTTGTATCAGCTGAGCTACTGCCTTGTAATACCTGCAAATGTCTGATATAAAAACAAGTTTCATTGTCTCAACCTACTTTACAGTGAATATGTCTGCATTACAAAGCTTATGAAATTGCTGCTAATTAAAAGTTGGATAAGAGCCAACTATTTAGAGCCCCCTGGTTAGCACAATGCAGTATAAACAGCCCTATTAAATCAGTAACACTACTTATGTGATACTGTATATTAAAAGGTGTACACAGGCAAAATCTTTCACTATCACAGCATGGAAATTAGATAGTGAAGTAAAAAACCCTTCATAAACCAAAGTAAGGAAAACATTGCTGGCTTCAAAAATACACAATGATTCAGAACTATTATCATGGAAAGTGAGTATCAGTAAATGTACTTGAACATCATAATAAGTGTTTCAAAGGCTGCGCAAATTTAGATTTTATTTTAAAACTAACAACATTAAATGCATTTTAACACTATCAACAAACCCAAGTTATAATAAACTAGAGATGAATGAATGAAGCGGTCAAAACCGGAGGAAAAAACAGGTTATTTTTCACCTCTTAACAAGTATTTTCTCACCTTCTCTTTACAAATATTCTGCACAGGTGGAACTGGTAGACTAAAGAGACATATTTGGCTGGTTGACTGAGGAATCTTTTCAATTCTTACTTTAATTATCATACGGAAGTCATAGGTTATTCTGCTGCATGTCAACAGACTTCCATTGTGGCCACGGACAGCACACTATAGGCAGATGAGAGCAGCGTTCTTGTCTCTATACTTGTTCCTAAAAATATGGTTGATTTAAGAACGAAAGCAAAAAAGGCCCAAAACGTAGGCATCAAGAAGAAATGGGCCTGACTTGCAGCAACCCGGTATCATACTCAGTTTTCCTTTTCACCTTCTGCTGTATTTTTAGGTTTGGTTGGTATCATCTGTTTGGCTTTCCTTCAGCTGCCACATTCACCAGCTCCACCAAAATCCTCCTTTATGGATGTCTAGAAATCAGTCCTATTAGCTGTGTGACAGAATTTCAATGCCAAACTTTAAGTTTTCATATTTAATTCAGTCACATTAACAATTTCCACTGGAAAAAAAAAAAAAAAAAAGACTCCTGTGCTGAATGCTGGGATCTGAAATTCTTCATCTTCCTCACACACTCAGAGCCATATGGTGTTATGTAGTTTGTATTTGCAAGCTTTTTACCTCTGTGTATGATACCTTCAGAAATTTCTGCAAGAAATTGTTCTGGATAATTCCACTGCTTCCAGTCTATTCTGTAATTCACAATCCCCTGTACTCAGCAGCTAGCTGTCCCAAGTCTGACTTAGTTCAAAATTATAAACTACACAGATTTATAAACTAGGATCTCTCCCATAGCCCATATGACCAGCATTCCTTCACACCACTGCACAGGCTTCCCCTAGGCCGCCTTCTGTTCACACCTTCCATCGACGCACCGGCATCCTCCCACCTTTCCTCACGGCACGGCAAGCACGACCAGACGGAGGGCCGCATCCTGCTCAACCTTTTCTGAAGGGATGCCATTCCCAAACCACTATTTCAGCACCGCACCGCACCCCTTACACAGACACAGGGCTCCCCGCAGGGCCGTTCACCTGACCTTAGCGCCTGTCTTTACGGGGTTAGTCGCACATTACACCGCAGCGTTTCTCCAGCCGCCCCCTGTGCAGCCCGCCCGGGCGCCTCAGGGCGCCGCGTGCTCCCTCTGAGGGGAAAAAGGCGCCAAACCTGCGGGCGTGAGGCGCCGCCGCCGCCCCCCCCTCCCCGCTCTGCGCCGCAGATTCGCCACCGGGACACGGCGCCGCCGCCTCTCCCGGTCCCGCCAACACCGGGGTCATGGGGACGGGGGGGGGCTGCCCCGCGGGGAGGTGGCTCGGCTGAGCTGACAAGAACGTGAAGGGGGGCAGCTTCCCGCCCGCGCCTTCCCCTGACTGTCGCGAAGGGGACAAGCGCGGTGCTGGAGACCGCGAGCCTGCGGCAGAGCCCGCCCCGTGCCTCGGGACCACCGGTAAGACGCCCCGCCCAGGTGAGGCGGTACCGCCTTCCCGGTAACGACGGGGGCCGCACCCCGCGCCCGGATCGCCTTTGCCCCCAGCATCCCGCAGATTCGCCACAAGCCCTTCCAGCCCCACCGGCCCCGGAGGCTACGGGGAAGGCCCCTGCCCAGCGGGGGCCCGAGGGGCAGCGGGGCGGGCGAGCCGCCTTCCCCCGAAAAGAGAAACCAGCTGCCGGCAGGGCGGGGGCGACGTGTCGAAAGTGCGGAACAGGGCGCGCAGGCGCCGTCCTCGCCGCCGCCCCGGCCTGGTGGGGAACAAAGGGAGCGCGGCCGGCGCTGGAGCGGGTGAGTTGGGGCGGCCCATCCGGCCTGGCCCGGCAGCTATGAGGCGGGCAGGCCCGGGGGCACAGTGTGGCCCAGGGAGTAGCCTGGCTGGAGGGGGTGAGGGAGCAGGCCCTGATCTCCTCCCCGTTAGCGGCTGAGCGGGCTGCGTCCTCCGCCGGTTGTCGTGGTGGGTGAGGGGCTGGGGGGGGGGGGGGTGTGGCCGTCCCCCCGGCGTTTCTCGGCGCTGGTCCCCGGGAGTGGGGCCGTGAGGCCCGGGGACCCTTGTGGGGGGCGGCGGGGCCGAGAGCCCTGCACGCTGCTAACCAGGAATTGCAGGAGGGGCGACTTCTGCTGCAGCTTCGGAGGAGGCACCTGAAGAGAAAAGCCGCAAAAAATACCGCTTTTTCCATACACACCGATGGGCTTGTTGCTGAAAGGTTAAATCTCATGGCTGTGCTGCTGTGTTCGGTAGTTTTTTAATATCTTTTTTATTTTGTGCTGTGTAAAGGGCATGTTCTTTGGTCACTTATACATTAACACTAATTTTCTGAAGTGGACAATGGGTATATTCCCTTTATTTCTGAAGGGAAAAATACGTATAGACACACTTAAAACCTTTAACATGAAGATGACACAAATCTCAGAGTTATTTCGCAGCTATTTAAGGCCAGATTCCTTGGAAAGCACACTAATTTTTCAAAGATATTACACCTTGAATTTTTAGAAATTCTTTTGTCTTTATTTCAGAATTGGCAACACTTTTTCGTAATCAGTGGTAAAGGTAATAACTGAAGTTTCAAAGACTTGGGGAAGCAAAGGTATAATACTTAATAGCGTGATATTCTTTTGTCTTTCAGAAGTACAAATATAATGTCAGGTGGCTGAAAATTTGCCTATCAAAATGTCAAGTAAGTTTTCAGATTTTTCTTCCTTTAACTTGATGAATTAAAGAGCTGGTTCAGCAAAGCCTGTTGGTGATTATAATCCTGTTATTCCTTGCATTAAAAGGAATGATGTGAAATGTCGTAATTTCTGACCAAACTCTTGGCCTTAAATCTTGCTGTGGCTCATTTCTGACATATTGTTTTCATAGGAAATCCAAATACCACAGCTTCTCCAAAATCCTGTTCCACTGCATTTTTTTGCTTAACTTCTTTTTAATTGATGTACATATAAATGGATTTCATATTCAGTCTTATGCCTAAATAAAAGGCTAGCAATATAGCAGTGGTGTGGTCTTAAATATTTTTTTTCTTTCTCTTGTGTTCTTTGCTTTACGCTCTTCAGTGGCAAAATGCAAAGTCTTTGTAGGATTTTTGTCTTGTTTTTGTAAATTGTTTAAATGTTTGCCACAGCAGATGCCTTAAAAAAATCAGTTCAGATTTTCAAGGGGAGGAAAAAAAATTGCTTACATTTCTATCTTAACAGAAAGGCCATCTTACGCCCCACCTCCTACCCCAGCTCCTGCAACCGTAAGTATAGTGATTTCTCTCATTAATACAGAGATGGTAATACAGTCTTTAATAACTTAACTCCGTAATTATTACTCTGGTGCATTACCTTCCTGTATTGGAAACACAAACTCCTTGTGTTTTGTTATCAATATGGTATACACTCTTTAAATTAATGGTTTTGTTTTGTTGTTTTTTTTTTTTTCCCCGAAGCAGTTTGTGAAAGAGAAGCTGAATAAACTTGTTTCACTTTTAAGGATAGATTCTGCAGATACTTTTTTTTTCTGTAAGCAGTCAGTCTAAAATTATTCACAGTGGGTTGCAACATATATTGTAATATTTAAGAACAAACTGGTATGTTCAGTTCTAAAACTTCTTGCTTAACTGATGCCCAAATCATGGGCAAACTGCATTTTTTCATGTACCAAGCTGATTTATGGTGGAATGCATGAGTATGCAAAATTCTGTTAAATAATCATAGAATTGTTTAGGTTGGAAAAGGCCTTTAAGATTGAGTCCAACCTAGCTATTGGGTCAGAATAACAAAATGCTCATGATGCCAGTCTTACTCAGATTTCTTGAAGTGACTGCTGTTTTGAGGTCTCTGGCATGAGAAATATTTTACTTTATTAAAATGCTATGAAATGACACTGAGGAAAATATGAACAGTAGCTTTGAATCGCATCTAGTTGTATTCATGCGTGTATAAAAAGGTACTAAAATACCAGTACACTGTGGTCAGGAAAGCATTTGAAAGCAAATGCATCTCTTTGGTAGCGCTCACATTTCTAAATAGCTTGCATTTTAGGAGAAACATATTCACATGAGAAAATAAGAGTCTTTTTGTACAGAGGAATGAGCAAAGATGCTATAGTGGTATTTTTTTTTTTTTACCAGAGAAACTTGAAAACTCTGCTAGTAGTGTCCCTGATCCTGCATCTGGGATGAAAACTGCAGGATGGGATTTAGGTGAAATGTGATCCTTCAAATTTATTGTGCCATATTTTAAATGTAAAGAGGCTTGAAAGTTATATAATGTATAAATATAAGTCATGTTCTTAAAAATTTGCATAAATAAAACTTTATTTGTGTATGTTCAGAGTTTTCCTTTTGCATGCAACTTAATAGATTTGTGCCAGTATTAGGAGGAACATGATGGCATCTACCTTACAACTGGATTACTGCATCGAGAGCTGTGCATGTACATGTGTGATTCCTTTGGGATTATGATTATGGAAGTTGTTAAACAGTTTATATGGATGCGGTGCATTCTTTAGTCAAGACAGAAGTCTTCAGAAGGGTACATGAAACAAATTTCAAAACCGCAACTAGTGACATGCATTACCTGACTTTCAAGCATCTGCTGTATTACTTATGTTTTATACAGTCCTTCACATGATAGTCTGTGCTCTGTTAACACAAGTCATAAAAGTAGACAAATAACCTTGCTTGTTCTTCCACAGCCAGTTCCAGTAACTACAGTCAACAAAATACCAGTAGTTCTCCTAACTACAGTATTATAGCTGAAAGTAAAAATTCTCCAGGTAATGCAAGGTAGTTCCCTGGTAACATTTAAATCCTGTCTTGCATAAATAAAGAATTAAGCAGACGGAGATTACAGTTGTCATCTGATTTTATTGAAGAGGTGTAGTTCAACTATTCAAAACCTCTTGTTATGGTAATAGAGAAAATATAGTAAAATGGCGCCTTATTAAATAGTGAATGTGTATGTCATGATCACAGGCATACAGATTGAGTAAATGTCAACTGCTGTGACTGAGGTTTTAAAAGTTTGGCAACAAAACATATATTTGAAGCCTGACTGTTAAGGGATAATTTTACTCTGTATTTGTATATTTAGAAATAAACTAACTACAGTGTGTCTACATATACTTGAAAGCTTCACAAGTTAATGTAGTTTAGCTTGTGGGTTATTTTTGTTCAGTGTTTGTATTTGTCAAACCTTGGTTCTTGGAATCCTGAATCTATTTGCAGAATTTTTGTAACTGTAATCTAGAACAGGCCCGTCAGCAGATCACTTTAAAGACTGTTAGAATGTGTTTCTTACTAGAGCCAAAGTGCTGCTAAAGCGTGGGACACTGTGTGGACAACACTTAAATGTCTAGAAACACTACAGGATATCATGAATCCTAATGGAATGACGGGACCACCACAGTCAGGACTCGATCACAATTACTATTAAATGGTTGATCCATTTGTTTCCAACAGAATTTGATTGGGAAGTGGGGGGTAATGGAAGAAGGCAAGAGAGATTTATGTGAGGAGGGGAATACAGGAATACCTTCTGATAACTTGATTGTAGATGATGGGTAAGAAATTAAAAATATTAGATCTTTCTACATTACTGAGGTGAGAATGAATCGATCCACTTTCAAGAATGAAGATTTACTGGTTATCCTTCTAAATTGTCTTGGATTCAGTGATCTGTTAAGACTAGTTTATCGTTTCTGACCTGTAGATCTTACTGCAGGTCCCTCAACTCTTGTCAGACTGCAGCCTACCTCTAAACAGAAGCATATCTCTGTGAATTGTCTTCTCTCCCAGCTTTCTAATCCCAGTTCCCTGAAATACTTGTTTTGCAAAGCACCAGTAAAGCAGTAAAGTCTTTGGATACTGGTAGTGGTGCACAGATGGTGCTTTGAGAGAGATTTCCAGCTGCTCCCCACCCCTTTTTTTTTTTTTTTTTTTTTTTTTTATCAACAGTACAGTGTTGGTTGGGAAAGCAGATAGGGGTATTCATTGGTATAGTAAATGATACTGAGGATTTCTGCCCGATGACTGTGTGCTGTGATGCCGTGTAAGCTTAACCCTTTGGATATAAGAGTCTTTCCAAATCACTTGCTGGCTTATGTTGGAAAATTTTATTAGCCATGAACTGGATTTATAGGATACTTGTTTAAATGAGTTACACACTTAACAAATAAAATCACCAGCTTCAGACAGAAATTTGTAGTGACACATTTGCTTAAAAATCCTGTTTCCTTAATAGGTTTATACTGGAGTAAGTTTTGTGTCTTGAGAAGATACCAACTGCTACACCTCATTTGCTTGTTTAAATTCTGGTTGCTTTTGCATGCCATATTGCAGTTCATTTTCATTTCTGTGTTCTCGTTTGAGCTCATTTCTCATTCGTGTTTTTGTCTCATTTGTTTCCATCAGCAAATGCCCAGCACACCAGGGTTTGTGGGATACAATCCATACAGCCATCTGGCCTACAACAACTACAGGCTGGGAGGGAACCCGGGCACCAACAGCCGGGTCACGGTAGGAGAATCAACTATTACATCATCCGGCAAACAACAGGAATTGACCAGAAATGGCTTTAGAGTTAGGTTCTTCTGAGTCTTGGCTGCTGCCACTTCTTTATAAAACAAAAAAGTACTTCTGATTCTTATTTCCCACCCCCTACCCCCCTTTCCTTTCACTCTGAAACCTTTTGCAGGAAAACGGACTTCTACTCAGCAAAGAAAAAAAAATATGTGGTAATCATGTATGATGCAGAACTTCAAAAAGACAGTCTGTGGTCTTCAGTGACCGCTGCATGCTTAGGGAAAAGTTCTGTAGCGTGGGTGCAAATTCTTGGAGGGAGGGAACTGCTCATTTTATTGAGATTTATTGGCACAAAAATAAGGAGAACATTTTGCAAGCCAGAGTTCATTGATAGTAGTTGCGTCGTACTGTTGAGCCATGCTGGAGGTGCAAGCCTTTATTTTTCTTTCTAGTCCTAGTCTGGTAATAACTGCAAGGTCCCAAGTTCAGAAATCATTTTTTTTCAAGAGTAGAAGAACAGAATTATTTCAGATTTTATGTACTCTTGTCAGCGTGTGGAAAATGGATGTTCCATTCATTTTTCATGGAGAAAACAAAGTGAGATGGAGTCAAGTGATCCTTTCAAATACAGGTATAGTCCTGAGCGTTGGATGCAGTTAGGAAACAAAAATGGACTGTGGAAGCGTAACGTTCTTGTAACTAACACAACAGAAATAGAGTAAATCACTGTTGTTTTTTTTAAAAAAGTTTCTGTAATTCTCAGAACTTTTAAGGTTTTTCATAAAAACTTTACATCAAAATATTTGATTAGCTTGCAACGTGATATAAAGATTTCTCAAATAACAAATATGTGGTGCTTTTATTGAAGTGTTTCGGGTTTTTTTTTAAATGTCTCTCATATAAATCTTCTTTCAAACTTCATATATGAAGTTCATCTAGTTTATTAAAAACTTTTACAGAAGAGACCTTCCCCGTACAAGCTGGAACTTGAATGAACGTACTGTCTGAATATATACTTTTTTTCTTATACAAGAATAAGTTAGGTTTTGTCTGAGAACTTTCATTGTTTCTGTATGTCATAAGCATATACAGCTTTCTCTGCCATGCATATATCTATATATGTATGGTGTCTTTAAATTCCTGTTAATTTAAAAGCATTAAACAATTTCCGTTAATGTTTTTCAAATCCATCTGTATGTGTATATATGTATACATTTTGGTAATGCATATACCTCATGTACATTATTTATACACAATTCTGTATGCATTGTTTCATAGAGCTCCATAAGTTCAGCAAAACAAAAAGTATCAAGAGGTAAAACTTGAAAGCTGAATACACAACATGAGCCTTCTTGGCCAAATACAAGTATTTGCTTATCTGTGGCTGTAGTCCTGAAAGATCTTGCAGCTGCTTTATATTTTTATGAAAATGCTCCCACTTAATACAGTAGAACTCCTCGCATGTGCAAGTGCGTGAAGAGTGGAGGTTTTCAGAACCTGCAGCTGGCAGGGGCTGTAATGTTACTGCACTACTTTGGGAGAAAAACCCTGTCAGGTGTTTTGGAGATTGAGTGGACAAGAGGGGATGCAACAACTTTCCATCAGCAAGAGTTAGTGCTTAGTGTCCTTGATTTAGTGCAAGCAGCATGCTTGACAGTGTACAGACCTGAAGGAAGATAAGAGCACAGAAGGATGTTACAGGCTAATTTGGACAATTCAGTGCAGGTTGGATGCAAATAATACGCACATTTACAGCTCAGTTGCATAGGGTTTTCCTTTTACAATGAGTAGTTTAATTGGCTCCAAATTGCCACTGACAAATTTTGCTGAAAAATACATTACTAAAACGAACATGTCTCAAACTTCATGATCTTAGACTTTATCTCTTTTCACCTGTACAGTAGCCATGTTAAATTTGTCAAAACAGGTAAAATTAAATTGCTCATCAGAAGTGAGAAAAACAACCTGCTGGGATTGGTGTTTCTATGTAAACTCCTGAGCTGTCTATTTCAGTTTTAAGAATATGGAGCCTTTTTGCAGATTTATCTAGTTACTACTCTGTAAACTTACAGATAAAAGGACAAAGATTGGAAAAACATTACTGTGAGGACCCGCTCTAGTTAATACCTGTTCAGAGTTTGGGTGATTTTATTTTTTGTGATGTTGCTCGCTTCTCTTGGTGGGTGTGGGTGTGTGGCTGGTTTATGTTAACTGCACAAGAATGAGTGTTTTCCAGAAGTAGTGTGTATAGAAACTGTCCACCGATCACATTAACGAATGGATTTATTCGGTTCTTTTATAGGCTTCCTCTGGTATTACCATCCCAAAGCCCCCCAAACCCCCAGACAAGCCCCTGATGCCCTACATGAGGTACAGCCGGAAGGTGGGTATACAGTGTCAAACAAGTAACAATAAAAGTTAGTGTTCGTATGTGCTAACAATTAATTGCTGTTATCTTAGTTTCAGCTTCTAAACTTTTACTTCTAACAGCCTGCACATTCTTTTAAGGGAATTGTAAAGTACAGATGCATTGCCCTTCAGGATAAAGCAGTAGTCTGTTCATACAGTTGCCAATTTCTGGGGGGAAAAGATTTCTCTAAAATGATAATTACTACCACTGTCTCTGCTGACAAGGATCCACCCTGCCACATTCAGAAGTTCCTGTGACTTACTGACAGAACTTTTTTATATAAAGGAAGTATTCCTTGCGGTATACTGGGCTTGGTACAGTGCTGTAGCTGGACTGAAGAGTAGCAATGAGTGGACTTTGCATGTTCTCCTTCACCAACCTAGCCTGTGGCAACGTTTACTTCGCTATTCTATGAACTGTTTGACAGAAAGTAGGAGAGAGACTCTTGTGGAGTCTGAAATCTGATGGGGCATGGGGAGGGCATGTCAGCCTGTCTGAAGCGGGTGAGCCAGAAGGAATTTCTTCCACTTCTGGTAAAGTATCTTTACCAGCATGTCTGTCTTAGGCAAAAAAAACATCAACAAAAAAAAAAAAAGTCAAGTGGCGCAGCAAGAAATAACACTGGCAGCTCTCCTTTTTTTTTCCCTATAAAGTTAGAAACTTTTTTGGTGGAGTCAGAACTTGTTGGAACTCAAATTGATCAGCAAGACTGAAAAAATTTTGAAATGTTACATACTGATCTGAAAAGCTCAGTGCTCTTTATCATAATCTACTGCTGGATGTGTTTACTCAGTAGCATTTTTTTTTCCCAGAGATGCAGCGATGTGCATTTAAGAAGAGAATTAAGAGGGTTAAAGGCAATATTCTCATGAAACCAAAGCCATTTCAGCAATTGCCTGTTTCAGTAGATGGCTTCCTACTGACTTCCTGCCCCAGAAAATAATCGAAATAGTTTAGCCAGACTCATTCCTAACTTAATCCTGTTTTTCATGGTGATTCCAGAAAGAACACTGAGATGACAATATAAAATGTTTAATTTGGAAGTATTTAGATATCATTAGTAAAGCTCCAGCTGTTTCTGTTAAGGTCTGGGACCAAGTGAAGGCGTCCAATCCTGATTTGAAGTTATGGGAAATTGGCAAGATTATTGGAGGAATGTGGCGAGATCTCACTGATGAAGAGAAGCAAGAGTATTTGAATGAATATGAAGCTGAAAAGGTAAATGGAAGAAATCTGGGATGTTTATTACAGCTGATTCTTCTAGGAACTGGTCTGAGAAGAAAAATTCATCTTACCCATGCAGTGGTGTATGAGGCATTCACGAGACCCCTGTATGTAACTTAAATGGAAGTATGTCCTGACACGTCTTTTAGATTTTTTTTTTTTTAAAAAAAAATAACTGTACATCAACTGTGACTGGTCAGTTTTTAGACCTAATTCAAAATGAAGTATTTATAATTGAGTGTCGATTTTAACTGTTTAATGAACGGATTTGATTGTACAACATCAGTATTGAAAAGATTGTCTCAACACCAAAATCCTCTTTCAAAACTGGTGCTCTGCAACTTCTGCTATTGTCATGAATGTGTTCGTAAAAGACTTCCAGTCACATAGGGTTTGGTTTTCATGGTGTGATCTGGTATAACTCCACGCTATGGCATAGTGTTTTGTTTCTTAATAGAAAAATGCTACATGCTACCACTTTTAGGCTTTTCTTGTGGTTTTGTTTGGGTTTTATTGGTCTTAATGACAAAAGATGACAGCTACCTCATGTCTAGGTTGGTAAGTGTTGAGGACCTTTACAAGACTGTTACTGTGATCCTGAAGTACAAAGGGAAAATTGTCCAGCTGCTGTGTTGTGCTTAAACCTAGTAGGCATCTGAGGCTGTGTATAACCTGGTCAAATCTAAGCTGGTTTTATTCCAAGTCAGTAGAGAAGTACTTCCAAGCCAGATGCTCTTAGTTGAAAAAAAAAAAAATCCTATTTTTTAACTTGGTAATGATGTTTAGATTGTAAGCTCCTTGGGGCAGGGGCCGTCTTGTTTATATTTTTACAGTGCCTAGGTAGAAGGATTCCAGGCCTAATCATAAAAAGAACAAGACATTTAGGTACTTCTAACAATATCGTAGGTTATATCTCTTTTTTTTCATTGGCAATATTTCCAATCACTGTACAAAATCTAGACTTGGCAGATTTTGAAAGTGAGATTAAAGAAAGCAATTCAAAGGGAAAAATACTTCAAAGAAGGTGCAAATAGTGATGCAGTCCTGCTACCAGGAGGAGACAGTAGTCTGGCTGCAGCACTCTGTATCGTCCCAGTGTGGGGATGGATCAAAGAACGGAAAAATCATAAGTTATTCTGAAAACTGGTTCACAACATACTGCAGTAAGGAAAGAGAAGAAATCAGAATCAGAGATCTAGTTAGAATTCCAGAGAATTATTGAGAGTATTTAAAGTTAATTTATTTTTTTTTACTTTAACAGAGTTCATCTGATCATAAATACCTTGTTCTGAGATGTTTGATTTTTTTAAATCTCAAAAACCAAAGCTATCCTAAGACTTCTCAGATATTAAAACTGGAAAAAAAAACCTACTAAAAGTCCAGCTAGTATTTTTAAAACATGAATGACTGTGCAAGAAGTTCTAATTTGTAAAAAGAACGACTTGAGAGACCGAGTATGGTCGTCTGTGTATCAGCCAGATGATTCAAAATCGCTTTGGCTGTATAACTACAATTTGGGTTATACAGACTGCAGTTATGTCAAGTCTGAAACCGTCCAATGGTGCAATCAAACAATATTGGTCACATTTCAGATAGAGTACAATGAGTCCATGAAGGCCTACCATAACTCTCCTGCATACCTTGCCTACATCAACGCAAAAAGTCGTGCTGAGGCTGCGTTGGAAGAAGAAAGCCGGCAAAGGCAGTCACGCATGGAGAAAGGTGAACCTTACATGAGTATACAGCCAGCGGAAGACCCCGATGGTAAGCAGAAGGGAATTTGTATGCACATCCAGTGAGGCAGTCTCATTACAGGACCGACAGGATAGAGAAATGGATGCCAGATATGCAAAACTACCAGTGTACAGCTTTCACAACATTTAATGTGACTTCGTTTCTATTTTGATACCTTTAATACTGATTTTTCGTTATCATGTTTTATTTCATACAGCTAACAGCTGACTTTATCTTGTTTCCAAAAACTAAGGTGGCAAGCCAGTGATAAAAGTTATTCCAACCCTTAATTATGTGTGAAATAATGCTTACAATTCAAAACAAATAAGTCTGCTTAAACTCTGTAATGGCTTTAACATATGCACTGTAAAAGGCTTAGATGCCTGATTTAATCCAGCTTGAATGGAGTTTTGTGCTTTTATTTCCAGAAGCACATAATTCTGATAGGCAGAGTTTTGGTATGATTAAGAGCACCTGAACTTTGAATGTGTTCAACAGCTGTCATTTGAGATTGTTTAGAAAATAAGTTACCCTTGCTGTTGACAAGTTGATGAGGAAAAATCTGAAAGTTTATTTGACTGCAAGGAAGTGCACCCCACCCAGTGGGAAAACTCACTCACATACCTAATATCTGCTTTCTACATTCATGGTCAAATACTTGTTGAAACCTGAGGGTGTGAGGGTGAAAAATGTACTCAGTCAGTTACACCCTTTTTTTTTTTTTTTTCTTTTTTTCCTTCTTCCTTGTAAAAGCACACCCTTGAGATAAAGCTCATGACAAGCAGCACTTTCCCCACTGTGAAGTAACTCCAAAATCTATGTAGATAATATTTAGTGTTCAGGTAGCTGGCATTTTGGGACTTCAAACTCTGTTTGGTGCTACCTGAGCCAGATGAACTCAGCCAGAACCAGCTGTACCAGGTCCCAAGTTGCATCTGTTTACATCTGGGACAAAACAGCAAGTTGGGTTTTGTGATGGAAATGTTGCTTCTGACAGATCCTGCCTGGCACTGGGATCAGGAGCCTTTAGCATAAAAGGGATCTTACTAAAAGGACAAAGGCCCAATTCTAAGGAGACCAGTGTGCTTAATACTTGTCTCTTGCAAATCTGTTGTCATCCCACTGTCTTTCTCTTTCTGCTTTATTTAGTCAGATACCTCAATGAGCACTTGAACATAACACTTTGACATAAAGGAGACAGACTTCCATTAAAGTAGCTATCTTCTTTCATAATATTTTCTGGCATGATACATTAGAATTCTCCTTATGATATCTGTGAATAGTTGGGAGAGGGTTCTCCGTTAGGAAGACTTCTTTTTCTTCTTCTCCTGGACTTTTCTACAGGACATCATTCTGGATGATAATTCATACCTGTTGCCTACCTGATTGTAATACTCAGCTAAACATGAATTGTACTTCATAAGTTTCTTCTGAGTTTATTTGCTCCCCAGTACTTAATGCTATTTAATTACCATGCTTCAGGTTCTAATTAGTTTGACTTGAATATTTTGGAGTCTGTTTTGTAGATAGGTTCTTGATACCAAAGCTGCAGGCTGTGTTTTGATTTTTATTATGTTGAAAGGCTTTGCCTCATTTCCTTGAAAAAGTGTAGAAGAAATAGTAGAAAGATTTCTGTCTTCTATGGGCTGGAAGCTTTTGGGTGCTGCTAGATACAGAAAAACATTCAGTTTGATGCTGCAAAGCAGAAGAAAAGAATCTTACTTTTAAAATGAGTCCTTGTAAAATCCATAATACTGTAGTTTTGTTACATTCTGTGACTATGTTAAAATTGCCAGAAGTCCAGTATCTTGCCATAAGTTGGAAATTCTTTTAATTTGATCACAGAGAAGAAAAAAAATCCTTGACCTGTAATTTTTTTAGCTCTTTGTAGTGAATCCTGCAGATGCTTGTCAGAGAAGAGAATTTAGTTCCTGTTGGGCTTCCTTTAATTTCTTTTCTCTGCAAGAAGCTTATAGGGAGACCAGACATGACCTGTGTGCTTGTGTACTTCTCCTGAAGTGTATTTTTCTTTTCAGTAACTTGTTCTTTAGAGAACTATGTTTACTTAAAAATAACTGAATGCTTTTAATACACTACTGTGAATTTTCAGTGGCAAGTAAACATGTATCACTACTTCATGTTTTCATTCCTCAGTGTTTCAAAAACACAAGTCTCTTTTGATCTGTGCTACAAAGGTTATTTGTGAAGGAGTCACTCTTCTGTTGATATTTTGCACTGCATAATGTGCTGGTAACATGATTAATCAGGAATATTTTTTTTTTAAATTCAGTGTATTAATAGTCCCTCTTACTCTGGAAATGTGGAAAGCAACACAGTAAATAACTAGGTCAATCCAAGATTTCAGACATGTGGAAAATGCTTGTAAAGTCATAGCTGTTACAACTGTGCCAGTCTAAATGGTGTGCTATCCTCATGTTGTCTTTTCCTGATAACCTAATCTATATTCATTAGTATGAACCTTGTGACACGACAGCAACCGGTGTTAAGGGGCTCATTTTGTTTTAAATTAGTGGTAATGTGGGTATGGTGTCATTAGACTTGGTACGCATTTTGTGGAATTAAAGCAGTTACACTTAAAACTCTTTGTTTCAGATTACGATGATGGATTTTCTATGAAGCACACAGCCACAGCTCGTTTCCAAAGAAACCATCGTCTCATCAGTGAGATACTGAGTGAAAGCGTGGTGCCTGATGTCCGGTCTGTTGTCACAACAGCCAGAATGCAAGTTCTTAAACGCCAGGTTCAATCTTTAATGGTTCATCAGGTAAAAATAAACTATGTGAAGGCAGCTAAAACGTAATGGTGTTGGGCGGAACTCCAAGTCTCGGATCGTTTGATCATCTACATGACTATTCTTGTTGGATGTCAGTGTTCTGTATGCTCAAATAGCTAATCTCTGGATTTTCTTGGGAGTTGCAAGATGGGAGGCTTCATCTTCTGTGCTGTTTTGTTACTGAGAATCCTGGTAAAAACAGTATTTTGGTTTTTAGGATATCATAACTATTCCATAGTTCTTTGTTATGCATAACCCGCTGTATGTAGAGTAAGTGTCCTGTGTAATAGGCACTGGTAGAGTTGTGACTTATGGGTGACTTACATGACTCAGAATCTTGTTTGTAAAGATTCTTTATTACAGTAAATCATACCTATTGTAACGTCTTTTAATGAAAGTGAAATGCATACAAAGAAATCTAGTGAGGTTACTCTTGCACGTTTCACCTAGCATTGACTGGGCACATGCCTGCGTTTTCCAAACACGCATGTTAACAAAAGAACCCTGTCAGTATAGTCAGTCTACATGTAGGTGAAGAAAACTAAGACACTGGAATTAGTTAGAGATTTGTTGCATTTTTTTTAATTAACAAAAGATACTGAGGGTGGAGGAGGGTGGTATCCCTTCTTTCCTTTGAATTGTGGTCTTTCTGCTTTCGAGAATGTAATTGGTGTGGCAAAGGTGTGTTTATATACCTATGGGGTATGTAATATGAAAGAAAATTTGTAATTATGTGCTGGAAGATTGTCCTCAAGTACGTAATATTTTTAATTTATATTATGCCTAGCCAATCCTGAATTACTCATGCGCTTTTTAGCTATTGGGTATTAGATCAAAGAAGGCATAAGGATGTTTATGTATTATATGAGTGTATTTTAAAATATCGGTCTAAGTATTTTTATACATAGCTGTGAACTTTGTCCAGTTCTTCAGATGACTGAATACTAAAGTTCTTACCATTTATTTCATTTCTAGCGTAAACTAGAAGCGGAGCTTCTGCAAATTGAAGAGCGTCACCAGGAAAAGAAGAGGAAGTTTTTGGAAAGCACAGAATCGTTTAACAACGAGCTTAAAAGGGTACAGCTTTTGCTTTTCTCCACTTGCTCAGAGGAATCTGCTAGTTACCCATCTGTCCAAGTGCTGTACCCACTTCTATTTAGTTCTGTGTTCAATTATGTATAATTACACAACTGATGACTGCAGTGTCCTAGTGTGTGGGTGTTGGAAAGCACACAGTGTTTGCATTATTTCGTGCTCCTTCAGTGACCTGTAGTGGTGACATTCAGCCAGTACAGTTTAGAAGTGCCTTCAGGCTTCGCTGCTTGAGTTTGCTAGAGATCAGCTCGAGGAATGTGGCCTAGAGCCGCTGTGGAGAACATGCTGCTCTGTCCTTGGCTGCATTCAAACAAAGTTTACCTTGTTTATTTATCCCCCTTCCCCCACCCCCTTCTTTTTTTTTTATTTTTGTTAACATGCATGTGTCTCCTTCCCTAGTTACTGAAGCTTTTAATATGAACTTTGTCAAATGAAAAGTAGTATGCTGCGTTTAGAAATATTGAACTCATAATTGGGTTTCACTGATGTTTTTCAATGTAACTGAGGTAGTAAAGAAGGCGCTCTCCTTTTTTAATTTCTAGTTATGCAGTTTGAAGGTGGAAGTGGATATGGAAAAAATTGCAGCTGAAATTGCTCAAGCGGAGGAACAAGCTCGCAAGAGGCAGGAGGAAAGGGAAAAAGAAGCAGCTGAGCAAGCCGAACGCAGTCAAAATAACATAGCACCTGAGGAAGAACAGGCAGCTAACAAGATAGAGGAGAAGAAAGAAGAGGAGAGTGCTCCAATGGAGACAGGTAACTGCATTTGAAGACCAGCTTCATAATCCTCGAAGGATCAGCATTAAAATATCTCTGTAGAGGCTCAGCTTAGCCAACAGTAGTGCCCTGTATTTTTGCTGCTAATAGGAAGAAAAGCTTCAGAAGAACCACATTCAGAATAGTTAACTTCAACTTGGTGAAATCCAGTGTTTGCTTGCTTCTCATTAAATTGCTCCTTTTAAAAAGCGGAGAGGATAAGACGCCACAAAGTCCTGTGTAATGCTTTGTGTATAATGTACCCAAGGCGAGAGGAAGCTTTCTAAGCCTAACTCATCTTCTGGAGGTTGCTTAGCTAGGAGCAGCTGCAAGAGTTTCCTTGTCCCAGTGTCAACATCTAGCAAAGATGATGATAAACAGCACTTCTGTCCATGCTGCTCTTATGAGCTGATTTGCAGGCTTTTTTGTGTTGTGTACTGTGACACTAGAAAATATGATTGTATTTAAGCATATCAGCAGCCAGTATCTCAGTGAGTCATTGCTGTAACAGCATGAGTGAAAGGGAGAGGGGACCAAAGGAGTTGAATTCTAGTGCTGCTGGTTTAACAAGGCCCCTTGCTTTCTTGTGGCTGGACTTGTGCTGTCAGGCAGCTGCAGGTGACTTTCAGGATGCCGTGCAGCAGGACCGTGCATATCCTGAGCTCTGAAAGGTCTTTCAGAGTTGTGCCTGTCGCTGCATGTTCTAGGTGACAGAAATAACTGCTGTGGAGTACTCATATGTATGGCAGTTTCAGTTTCTTCCTAAATTCTAATTGCACAAGCAAAATGTAGTGGCATGTAAATGACACTGAGAAATATCTTGTTACAGAAGAGCCTCACCCAGAAGAGAGCACAGAAAATCAGCAGAATGGTGAAGAAGGAACATCCACCCCAGACGATAAGGAGAGTGGCCAAGAAGGGGTCGATAGCACTGCAGAGGAGGGAACCAGTGACAGCAACACTGGTTCGGAAAGCAACAGTGCAACAGTTGAAGAGCCTCCTGCAGACCCTATCACTGAGGATAGTGAGAAGAAAGAATAAATACTGACTCGTTTCATGTGTCTTTTTTAATGAAGTACTGGTTTGATTTCAGAATGTGATAATGCGCCTTTTGTATCTTCCTTGCCTGTATCACTTGTCTCCAAAGGATACTGGGTTTTAATAACGTGTCAGATTATCAGCATTGCAACTTAAAGGGGCCTTTAGAGGCAAAGGAACTCTTTACAACAGACAGAAGAGAAAACCTCGTGTGTCTGTAAACGCAGCTGTTACCATGTGGAGAGATATTTACTATTGCTTGGGATTTCTCCCTTAGAAAGATAGCGTTGGGTTTTGTATTAGAAATCAGGCCTTCCCCCTTTCTTCTAGTTACATTACCACAGTGAAAATGTGATTTCTCAAAGACCCTTGTGTTCATTTGTGGCTGGAACACGATGCAGATGTGTGTCATCTCGGCCCCCTGACCTGGCTTCACGGAGGGGCTGGCTGCCCCTGCCCCAGCACACCTAGTTAGCCCAGCACTGCTGTGCAGCCAGGATGCTGGTGCTGTGGTCATGGGGGCTGATGAAGCGGCACAGATCACAAAGATGGTTACTACCACTTGCTTTCTAGAGAGTTCTAGAGTACTGCTGAGACATCTTAAAGTCAGCCTTTGCATTAAACAGACATGATGCCTATAAAACCCAGAGCATTTCCTGGCCCTAACCAAACCAAACCACCCCACAGCAGGCCTAGCCCGCGATACTGCTGCTGCTTCAGCTCTGGCCAGCGAGAACATCTGCTGCAGCTGCCCAGATCTTTGCTTTGAAAGAAAGCTTTTGGTCCTCACGAGTAGTGCTCCTGAGTAAGCCTGAAAGACTTGGTCTAATGTGGGGTTTTTTTGTGTAATCTTTGTTGTCTTTTTTCTAGAGTAGCTGTTCTACAGTGATGGAGGCTCATGTTCTGCAGGCAGCGTTTCAGGACATCCATTTCCGAAGGGCTGAGTGGAGTCCTCTTGAAGTAAATGACTTATTTCTGTCATGCAGGATTCTTTTCAACAAGTCTTTTGCTTTTCTTTACCAATTAACTCCTTATTTGCCACTAAGATACCCTGGTATGACCCCAGCCAGAGATACAGCAGAGTACAAAGGACAGCTACGCGTTCTCTGGGAACAGTCACTAATAAGGCACAAATGATAAAAAATGGTAGTTTTGCTTGCCATGAGCACAAATGGTAAAAAATGGTAGTTTTGCTTGCCATGAGCTTCCAAAACCTTTGGGAACTCAACAAATGTACTGAAAATGCCACATTTTGCCCTATATAGATAAGCAAAAACCCTAATGAAGAAACCCACTTAATTGCAACAACAGATACAAGCAGTTTTGTGACTTTACAACTCCAAGAGAACACATGATGCATATGCTTCAAGAAACTGGTATGTTTTTATGGAATAGTGGGTATATCAGATGGTAATGCTTTTTAAATCCTTTTGGTCTTTTTTTTAAATGGTCTAAAAATAATAAAATCTGACACGTTTGGGTTTTTTAAACATGCAGTGGTCTGCTTCTTGTCTTTTAAGGTAATGTCTGTATTTGATTTAGGGCTCTCTGCAACCATTCTCCATCTTGGGGCCAGAGGAGAATAAAACCATGGAATTAATTATTGAAATATACTACATACAAAAGGTTATGCTGCAAAAGCACTTTGAAAACCAGAATAAAAACTTGCGACTTGGTCTAGACTTGGGTTTAAATGCTGGCTCTGCCTAGCAGGATGTCTGATGATGGCAGTTGACTTTAAAAGCCAATGCATGGGAGAATTTGTGGAGGAAATAATACAAAGTATTGGTGAAATTTTAATCTCTTTGCCTCCAAGCTTTTAACTACCTCACCTCAGATTATGAGAAATAATTTTTGTGTTTCTTTAAACCAAGTACCATTTCCTACCTAAAGGGCTGAGAGGGAGGAATTGGCAGAACATATCATACTTGCAGAGAGGAACATGCAGTTATGGACCAAATACTTTGTATCTGAAGCCAAGTTTTCCTGCTAATTAACTGCTGTGCATTCTCTCCAGGTCCACGAGATTTTATGAGCTGACTTGGGCCTTGATTTCTGCTTGAAAGCGATCGTTAGATCAGGTACTGTCTGGTGTACACACATAAATCGGAGCCGTCTCGTGTATGTATTAAACAGCTGCTCCAGTCTCTGCCTTGCAGTTTACAACTTCATTTTGTACTCCCAGCAACGCCAACCTTTTGGCAGCTGGTGCTGAGTGTGCTGGTCCTTCCACGAAATAGGGTAATCCAGTGTAATTCTAGAGAACTAACATAAATGCTTACTGTACCACTAAGGCTCACTCTCCCCCAGCAGCTGCGTGCTGGGCTCTGCGCTGCACCTGCTCTTCCCCAGTGTGCAAATCTGAACGTGACCGTTCAGGTGCTGAAGCAGAACGTGGCCGTGATCGCTCCCATCATTCCTACGGACAGTGTTGCAGCTGACGCACCTGCCGCCACGCGCTCGCTTGTACCCGCCAGTGACGGCGGCTGGAGGGGTTGTTGCAGAACGCAATAGAAAGGAGGAAAAGCGAGAGATCACTGATGGCAGCCTTCCTCGAACGGGCACACCGCAACCTGCGTGTGTGAGAAGGCTTCCATCTTCCTCATCTTTTAAGGAAAAGCAGTTCTGATACTAATGCATTTGGGAAAAGGTGTTACCTTGGACACAAAAAGAACTCTTCAGAGGAAACAGAAACCGTGGCTGCTCCTTCACTGGGGTTTGAAAAATTCAAAGCAGTGAAACCTACCTAAAAATTCAACTTAAATTTAAAATTTCAGTTTCTTGGCAGAGTGGGCAAGTTATTCTTGCCATTGTGCTTAAGCAGTTGTAGTGGTTAAATTGCATTTCGGGATTTTTTGTTTCCAGGAGTGAAATGGATTGCTTTTAGAGAAATACAATCTGGAAGCACTTAAAAGAAGGGGGGAGTTTACCTAGTGACCCATTTTGGTTTTACGTTTCATCATTAGCTGTGCCAAAAAGGCAGTAATTGAGAGAGGAGGCTTACTTGTTCCACTAACTCCTTCATCTGAGGAAGCTCCCGTCACAAAAAATAACAGCTGAAATACAATGTGAAAATTCAGATATGCGTGTACCTACAGCTCGATAGTCTCTTGGTTTGGGTAAAAAACAAGCAAATTGAGCAGTAAGGCAGTTATATAATATTATTAACGCTTTCAGATTTTCGAAACTGAAGGCAAAGCTTTTAGGAAAGCTTGCAAGCCTGCCTTTCACAGGAAGAGCCAGGTTAGCACTCGTCCTAAAACGTCTCCCCAGGCTACACGGGAATTTTTTGGATGGCAGGATAACCCGCCAGGCATGTGGTCTGCTTTTTTCTTCTACTAGAGTACTTTGTACTTAAAAAGCTCTGAGCGTTCATCATCTATAACATCGTCTGGCCTCTTCACACTCACGCAACAACCCCAGTCAAGCCAAAATGGATTTATTTTCCTTTAATTTCACCCTGTTTGGTTGTTGGCAGAGACCATGGTGTGACTTTAACTGGGAAACCAGTCCCCTGGAGTTGAAATTGTGAGGAGTTCTTTGTTAAAACGATGTTATTCGAACTGTGGAAGTCCGAAAAAGACGAGGCTGCTGCCCTTGGGTTTGAAGTTGAAGTTCAATATATCACATTGCATTTTCAGAAAGGTAATTCAGATTTAAAAGAAAAAATAAAAAGGATCACTCATCCCTGATGGTTCTATTCCCTTAATTCCATCCTGGGATCTGTTAGTGCTCCAGATCACACAGAAATTAATGGAAGTGTCGCTCCCATCAGCTGAGCTCCCTCCAACAAAGTGTTTTGATTATATACAAGTTGCTTCACATCTTAAGCTGCACATCTGAGGATTTCTTTACTGCACATTGGTCTTCTAAAAAAAAAAAAAAGTCATTCTCTGGAATGATTGTTGCTGCCAACGCAAAGCTTTGATTTCTGAAGTGATACCAGCTGGTGCCTGGACAGGGGGCCCAACCGCAAAGGGGCTCGGGAGGAACGGGCTGGTGCAGGAGCAGGAGGAGCCTCCACGGAGCCTCCACTCCTCGGGTGCTGCGAACGCTTGTTGTGCAACAGCTTTTATCTGTGCAACAGCCTTGCGTTTTGAAGGCCATTTGTGCTTTTCATCTGCTACCTATTCTCAAGGTATATGTAAATAACCGTAATTATTGGCGAGGATGGGGTGTGTTGCAGTGAAGGGTGTGTACCCCAGTGAGTAGGTGTCATCTTCAAGGGTAAAATAACTTTTCCGAGCTCATTAAAACCTCCTGAACCAACGCCCCGTGGGCAGCATCCAAACACTGACCAGCGCCCCGGCACCTGGCAGAGGTGCCCACCAGGAAAACGAGCATCAGGGACCAGGCGCAGGGGAGGGACCAGCCTGTGGGAAACCCACTCCCTCGCCATGCTGCAGCAGCCCTTCCCAGCACCCCGAGCCTGGTCCCAGCTCAGCACCCCCAGCTGCTGGGCTACTGGCCACTTCTGATGGCAAACAGCTAACTGGAGCTCCTGAGGAGCCAGTGTGCCCACCTGTCAGCAGGGCCTGAAACCCTCCCACGAGGCAACAGAGCAGAATGGAGCCCACCAGCTTGGTGTGGCTCTTGCTTCCACCGCTCCGTGCTCAGCCTGTGGACACGAGCCCCTGGGGCTCCCTCCCCTGCCTCGGGTGCAGGATGCTGGGGGGGCTGCCGGGGGGCCAGCACCGCCGTCGTCCCTTCTGGGGGGCTGAGCCACCTCCCCTGGGACCTGGCGAGTCTTTCCCACCCGCTGAGGAGGAAGAGAAGAGGCAAATCCAAACCACCGCCCCGTGGCCAGGGAGGAGTTGTCTTTGGTTTGTTTTTCTCTTTTGAGGGAAAGAAAAAAGAGGCTTTTTTTGAGAGTCTGGCTCACACTTGGTGACCTCTGACATTGCCAGGGCGCTGGTACTTCCTTTGTTCTGCAGGTAAAATCAAGTAGGCAAAGGTTCTCCCGTATTGGGTAGTTCTCAAAAATATGCTTTTATCTCACCACAAAAATACACTTAATAAAAGTTATTAAGAAGCTTGGGTTTAAAAAAAAATTGTTCTTAAAGTTCTTTCAGATTTTTTTTTTTTGCATTAATGTAATTATTAGATTTTATCACCCCAAAAACCTTTTGACCTACAAAACTGAAATCGAGTAACAGTTATGGAGCATGGAGCAGGCCCCAAAGGGTAAATATTGGAGGATATTTAGATGTTATATTTATATATACATATATAGATGAACTGGGCACCTCGTGAGGTTGTTCCAAAGCAATTCAACAGGCAAAGTGCTTCACTCCTGGTGAAACCCGGAGGACTTCACCTTTTAAAAGCTTTATGCACCTAAACACCCTCTGAAAGCACCAACCCATGTCAGGGGGTCAGCCCCCTGTGAAGGGCAAAGGTCTGGTGTTTGTGCAGCAGCCAAACTTTAGAGGGAGGGAAAATAAAAAAGCTTCTGGAGAAACTAAAAAAGGGTTTAAAAATAAAATCACCTGTGCATCGCATGGGATGGGCTTGCAAAGCGGATCTGCTGCCAGCGCAATGAGGACTTCAGCTGTAGGAGCTGGGGTTACATCAAGGGTTATTCCTAGGACAGAAAGAAATCAAACAGAGGAACAGAGGGATAAAATACCCGAGTAAAACCAAGGCCCGGCACCGAGGGGAGGGCAGGGCAGCGGTGCGGAAGGGAACAGGGGCGGCCGTGCAATGGGGTGTAGGGCAGAAATGGGGAGACCTCGTTTCACCCTTCAGCTCGGGGGCCGGGGAGCAGGTCCGGAGCCTGGCGAGGGGTGTGGGGTGGCGATAGAGCTGGGAGCAAGGGAGCTCCTGCAGGGAGGGGAGGGTGCTGAGGAGCAGCGCGCTTCCCTGGGCTGCGGGGAGCAGGGGCAGCCCCTCTCTTTGCTCGTTCAAAGCAGGTGCTCGAGGGGGTCCCCTCTGCCCCACCACGTGCTTGCTCACATCCCCTCCAACGGTACCCACCCCACTCACAGCCCACCTTCTGTGCCCCCCCTGCCTCAAGGAGTCTGTGAGGGTTTATTTCTCCTTTTCTTCTGCCTATGTTTTGTCCTCCTAGGCTTTGCTGTTTATTTAAAAAAAAAAAAATTAAAAAAGCTATTTTGGATTTTTTTCTCAATTTATCAACATTTACTTAAAGAAAATGCCTTCAGATTGGCCATCGATCTAAAAACCCTGTGCCGACACAGCGCCATCACAACTGCGCTGCCCTCGCTCTGCTCCTTTGCTCACCTCTCCTTCGTTCTTTCCACTGACAAGCAGTAATCCTGACTGCTGGAATACTGAGAAAAATACTCCTCGTCACCAACTCAAAGTGTAAATTGGCGCTGGCGGAGGTGCACGAGCTACAACCAGCGTTGCCAGCAGGCGTCCCTCTCAACCTGCCCGGAGATGGACCGCGGCGAAAATGGTCTTACCCTCAGTTCCAGATCCCCAGTACTTTTCACTCTTCTTTTTTTTTTTTTTTTTTTTTTGTGTGTAATACCTAGGAAGTGCCAGCCAGCAGCAATATGTGCTGCAGCACACTGCTTTGATGACTGATGATGAGGGCTCCAAACGACACACGCTCACTTGCACACCCCTGTTTACAACCCCGAGTGGCAGTTACGGGTTTCTAGCTTCACTTCTAGCAAGTAGACATTAGAAGCATTAAAAAGAACTAGGATTCTATCCTCTTTTCTTTTTTTCCAGCTCTCTAACAAGAAAAGAGTTGTCGGGGAAAAAAGCTTCATACGTGACAAAGGGATCCCTCGGAGGAATCCTGTGCGCAGGGGCGTTGGCAAAGGCTGTTTGCAGAGAAGATGCCCTGTAAGAAGGTGGAGAGAAGTGCTTTACTGGAGCGCAGGTGAAGCTGTAGGTGGTATGTGCCAAGGGGAAGGCTCAGGCTGCCAGAGCTGTCCTCACGAAAGCGCCGCTGGCCGGTGATTTGAGCCTCTCCACATCTTGTACCAGAAGATGGAACCAATCTGAAGCCATGTCCCTGCACAAACAGCAGAAATTCAAATACGAGCCCGAGCTTTCACGTTTGAGTTGCTCTGGGATAAACGTGCCCAAAGAGAAGAGTGGAAAGCTACTTTTCCACCAGCCCAGGTTTGTGGGGGCTGATCAGAGGAACAGCTCCATCGAGAACCCGGCAGCCCAGGGCGCGTTTTGCCTCTGGGAAGGCAAGGAATCCCTCCCAGCACGCACGGCCAGGCTTTCCCCATCGCCACCTCACTCCTGGATAACTTGACGTGACCCTGCCCAGGAATCCCACCACAGCTGATGCAGCTGGTCAGTAAGGGTAACTTATAGTTACGCTAATTTAACTTCATTGAATTAAGATCAAGTTAATTCTAAGGGAGCCTTTGTGTGAGCTGAACGCAGTTCAACTATCCACATCAGTCCGTGCATATTCACTTATTGGTATACCCTCGTGCACTTAAGGAAAAAAAGTTAATCCAGCGTTACTTTGTTAGTAACTTCTGGGATTTTTGAGTATAAATATTAAATAACTTTCATTTATTATCATTTGTTATCAATGTTTTGTACCACGGCCAAGGAAGGACAGGATTGCACAGCAAAGCAACGTGGATGCCGGAGCGCTTCGGCTGGAGCAGCGCTGGGGGGGTGAGACATGTGGCTGCTCTTTTTGTTCTCTCTTAACTGCATCACATTAAAAACTACGGAGCTGGCCCTGGCCGGGGTTTTGCTGCGAAGCAGCTGTGGTGGGGGGTGCCCTGCAGCACCCCCTCAGCAGCAGGTGGAGCGTGCTGAGCCGTTCAGCTTCCCTGTCCCTCTTGGACCTGCTGCGCTTGGAAGCAGGAGACTGGGAGCTGCTCCCTTCGGACCGGTACAGATCCTGTGCTCACGTGCAAACTTGCTGTGAGCCAGAACGGGTTTCTGTTACTGGTTTGGATCCCAGCTTGAGCAGGAACCATCCTCAGCCGGTTCACATCGCCTTGCGAGAGCTTTCCCGCGGGACTGGGTCTAACGCTCCACACCTCGAATTCAGTGTGTGCTTCACACACGTGCGATTCAGTGCTTGCTTAACACACGGGGCACTGCCTCTGCCGGCCTGCTTCCTCTCTGCAAGGGGCACAGGCGAGGCCGGTGTTCCGTAAGCCCACCGCTCTCCGGCACGGTCCTTCCGGGAATTCCGGATGCAAACCTTGGGCTGTGCTGCCTGTTCCCCATGACTCCCGCTGCCTGCCTAGGCAGAGAAATGCAGGTGTGAGCGCTGCCAGAGATGCTGGTACAACCCCAGCAGGGGCTAGAAATCAGCTTTAAGCTCTGTAGGCACCTCGGATATAAACGCGATCGCTGCGCCGCAGCAGCGTGGTGTTTAATCACACCAGGTGGAGGAAGGAGCTGTAATTGCACTTTGCTCTCAGAGCATCCCGGTTTTGTCTCAGACCCATTGCAGCCATAACCGCCCCCTGAAGGAGCCTTGATCAAGGTTTTGAACACCTCACAGGGTGCTTTGATTCCTGGATTTGCAGTCCCCCCCTATGTATGCAGAGCATTACTGACAGTGATCCCTGCAACTCTCTCCGTGCTGGGATTTGTACCGGTAACAAGGTGGAGATCAGCTCGTAGACTCTGGGTTGGACAGCATGGATCCTGCTCTACTTTAGGTCTGTCTCACTGTTTTTGTTCTCAGTTCCCTTCTTTCACTTTGACGCTTTTTTTTTTTTTTTTTTTTCCACGGCCTTCAAGGGGTTTTTTTGAAGTGGTTTTGCAGTTATCAGGCTGGTGCCTTATTTTGCTGTAAATTATCATGTATGGCTTCACTTGTGACTTATCAAAGCCTGTAATTTCTGTAAACAGTTTCAATTTGCCTTTTTTTTTTTCTTGATTCTATTAAAAAGGCAAGAAAAAGACATTTTAACCCACCAATGCCAGAGGCAGGGCGAGAGCCAAACTAGAAAGAGCGACAGTAACAACAGAAACAGTGAAAAATCACATGGTTGTGTTTTTTTTATTATTATCATTTCTTTAAGCCCAGGGATGAAGAACACCAGATCTGTGACAGAAGGGATGGGATGAGCTCTTCTTGCAGAAACCGCTGACGGGCTCATTCCCTGTTTCTATACCCAGTGTTGTTTCAAGAGCCCAGGGCACTGGTGTTCGATGTTACCCCTTGTGAACGAACGGTGGCCCGAGGCTGCCGGCTGTACAGCCAGCAGAGGCTTTAACGCTCAGTTCTGTTTAGGAGACATACTGCTGCCCCTTTATCTCCCTAAACAACCCGTGCCTCGCTAGTGCTTGATATCCCGGAGGAACTTCCCAACAGTTTGCCCACCTGTGTGGGGAACAAAGTACAGGGAAGGCTTCAAGACCCTCTCTAGCCCGACCCAGTGGCCGTGCACCCTCCCCAGCATGGTTCCTATGATGTCCCAAGGGATTTTCTTCCTATTTTCTCTCTCCTCTCCTTTCCCCACCTGCCACTCTGGGGTGACCACTGTCTCTTTCACGCTAGTTGAGGCCAGAAAGGATCCGTTTGTTCCTTGCAGGTGCCTCCCTATACAAATGGACCTGGGAGGGTGGGCAGGTGAAACGGAGCCACCCGACCTGACCGAAGGGCTGGGGGGCCGGGGACACCAGCAGCACTTGCCGCCAGCTTGTCCCCTGTCCCTCAGTGGTAGCAGGGTGCCCGTGGTTCCACCAGCCTGACCTCTCCCCATTTGTGTCACTGGGTACATTTCCCTCGTCACAGCTCGATTCCTGGGCTCCAGGTGGAGGAAGTGGCTTTAGTGAGGAGCAGGTGCCAATCTGTAAAATTGCTTCTTGGTTTGGGGCTTTTTTTTTCCACCAGAAAAGAACTGGAGAGAAAGGCCGTCAGCCGCGACATGACGCAAGCATGAAGAAGGTGACGCAGGCATGAAGAAGGTGATTTTCCAGTGACAGCGAGCATGTGCCCTTCCCTCCTGTGCCTGACCAACGTCCCTGGTGGGACCTGCCTGCCGCACAGATTGCTTCCTCTGCTGGCAGGATAAGGATCTTTTAATAACCTCGAGGTGAGATCACAATCATGAGACTTTTTTCAGGGCATCCCCTACAACTGCTCTAAGAACTCTTCTTGGTGAGGAATCCCAGCTTGGTACCACTCTTAATGTCAGGAATTTACTGGCCATTTCACTTCTGCTATTCTGTTTGCTGGAGGAACGGCTGTGCCGAAGCCTCCGCCTGGGGCAGACCCTCCCTGCACGGCTCCCAGGCCTGGAGCTGGGTGGGCTGTCCGGGCAGGGGGCAAAACCGGAGGTGGGAGATGCCGAGGATCTCGGTTTGGCATTGCCTGGCAAAGCGAAGCAGCACAGATGTCAGAGCCCCCCCTCGCCGCACGCGGAGGGGTGTTAGTGGGAAGTGGGCACTTGGGGAGGGTTCGCCCTTCGCTCCCCAGAGCTTCTGCCTGGGCGACTCCGGCGTCGTGCGGCGAAGGGCAGAAACCTCCCGGGGCACTGAGGGCAGCGAGAGCAGCACAGAGCTGAGAGCAGGGGGTGCAGCTGGCGTTTCCTTCGGTGCTGCACGCTGCCCTGCCCCGGCTCAGCACATTGCAGGGGACCCACAAGCCCTGGATGTGAACTGCGATGCTTTCACTTGTAGCAAAACCTTCCTACCTGTAGCAAAACATGGCTTTGCCTACCTGATAGGGCTGGTGCTGCTCGCTCAGCACCCCGTGAGCTGAGCTCTGAAGCAGAGCGGGGGTCTGGTGCAGCCGGGGGCAGAGCCGGCTCCAGCTGCACGGGCTCTCCCCCCGCTGGGCCAGCAGTACTTCAGTCTGATCTCACGTCAATTCACCCAAAGCTAAATTAGTGGAAAATACAGGCAGGCTTTGAGTTCAGGATGTAAAACCATCTTGTGTCGTGCTTTTCTCAGAATGGATTGCACCTCGCTAAAGTGCAGCAGAGCCGTGCGAGTCCTGCTTGCTGAAAGCACACAGCCCGTGGCGCTGGGGTCCCTTCCACCCTGGGGTGTCTGCGTGACTTAGTCGAAGGAGAGCCTGCAAGCAGTCCAATCTTACACACAGGACACGGACGTGAAATACAGGAATGAAATTCCGACGAGATACTCCGCTGCTGAACGAGCTACCATTCAATGTCAGATCCATTCGAGTCTACATGTTTCAATGCAGTTCAGCAGATTCAATCTTTCCGTCCGGGTGGAACCAACCTGAACTGAAATCTTTCTTTCTGAGCTAATTTCCTGTGGAATTTATTAGGAACGGTGTTTGCTTTTGAGAAGTCATATTGACGAACAGCTGCCATCTAGCCCTGCTACTTCGACCTGGGCAACAGATTTTAACCACTCGTTTCCACTCTTCTTGCAGCAGAGTCACCTAGGGTCTAACAGGAGAGTGAAAATACCAGGCCACTTTTTTTTCTAATGCACCAGGTTTTTCTAATGCACCAGTTTTTTAATAGTTAATTTAACTTGAGGGTGACAAATGTGCTGTAGCAAGCAGGCAGCACAGTGTGGCTTTACCTGGGCGGTGTGTTTGTTTGTGCGGGATTGCAGTTTTGACAAAGCCTGCTCGTGGGGCACACGTGTCAGCAGGAGCACGTCAAAGAGACGGATCGCTAAGGCATGAAATAGACTGCAAATATACACAAGCAAATTAAGCAAAGCTTTAATAAACGTTTGGAGAACTCCCAAGGTATAAAACATGACTATACAAGAAGATGGGGTGTCATAAAGACACGGTACATTATTTTAAAATATTCCCATTCTTTTTTTAAGGAAAACAATTTGCTTGAATTGGCTCTGACAACCCAGAACTTGGCATGTACCGAAATGTTGAAGTTAAAGCGCGGGTGTATGCGCAAAAAACAAACTGCAAAGCATTTGCCTGCTGCCTTCCTCTCGTCAGCTTCGGCTTCTGCCGCCAGGGATGTGGGGATGGACTCCTGGGAATGTTGCCTTCCACCCCCTCCCTCTGGCACAGCGTGAGCACAGAGCAGATGGAGGCAATCGTGCCATCTCTACACACCCCCCACTCCCACAGGCAGCACCATGACTACGCTTCAAGGCTCTACACCCACCATTTCTGAGTATTCTGCCTGTATCCGAGGGAAGTCTTTCATCTCTGGTCCTTCTTGGCGGAAGTGGTTACAAGATAAAGCTCTCAAAGGCCGCTTACCTGCTTGGATAATCGATGAACAAAAGGAAAATGGAGCAATAAATAGAGCTGCAGAGATGCAAGCTGCACCTGCCTGCTGAGAGAATTCGAAAGCCAGCGTGATGAAAAGCCCATGGTGGTGCTTAGAGAGCTAAGGGAAGTGCGGGTCACCTTCTGGGAAGCCAGATAAAAATGCTGATGGTCTTCAAGCCCTGGAATTGTGCCCATTACAGACCCCAGAAGGGGATCAGAACCACAGTGGCAACTGGCCTGCCATGAGGGAAACACCAAGAAGGTTTTTAAGTGACGGCTGGGCTGGCACAACGTCTAAGGAAGGTCTGAAACTGTGGACGGGTGTTTACATCGGATCTGAGACCATCCTCAGGACCCTCAACTTCAGATACGTTTAATTAGGGCTTGTGAGAGCCAGGGAGCAAAATGTTTGGCCTCATGTCGAAGGAGCTGGTGTTACAGGCAAGGCAGCAAGTGATCAGTAGTTTTAGTTTCGGATGCTCACATGTGCTCAAATTCTACTAAAGTCCTGTTTTGGCTGTGGTTAGCTGTTACGTTACCTTACAATAATTTAAATAGAAACATGCCATGGTAATGTTGGGGTGGAGTTTTTTTGAACAGCACAAAATCTTCAGATCTTCGAGTGCTGAACTACGCTAAAGGGAACCAAATCAGCTCTTCCCAGCAGTGAAAAGTCCTTACATGAGCCACAGATTACAGAACATTCACTGCTCTTAGTGTTCTAACGTTTAGGGAAGGCATCATTCCCAAAACGATTCTGCCTGGATGCTGGCTGGAGGCACTGGCAGGGAGCTCGATTCTGCCTCTGAAGTTGTAGGAGCAGCAGGGCTGAGATGCTGGTGTTGATGTAACGGATCAACTCACTGAACACAGCTTATCTGCTCCTTGTAATATATATCCCAGTAACGGTCGGGTAATTAAGACATTGATCAGATTACCCTGAACAGGACAGTGATGCATGAGAGCCAGACAATGGCTGCCTGGCACAGAGATCTGTTATAACAGCAATTTAACTAACTACACCGTTACTTGTCTGATGCAGAGCAAATGTTGCATTTAGGCTAATGGAGAGGTAACACAGGTACCACAGGTTTTCCTTTATGTCCATTTGCTGAAGCAGAATAATGCCTTTTGAGGTGTCTCCCATCCCAGCCACACAAACACTGAAACATTGCCTGAGCTGTGTTCTCTCTCTCTCATAACACTGGTCTTTCTGGCTGGTTTTGGAAGTTCCCTGGGAACTTTCCCAGTTCCTCAGCGAACTGGCTTGTTTGGGTCCATCCTGAGCTGTTCCATCTTCCCCCAGCTCCGCACAGGTGATGGGACAGTAATTCAGGGTAAGCCCCGAAGCACCAGGTGCTTTGGAACCTGTTGGGGACTGCAAGCTCTGCCCAGGACCCATCCTAGTGACCTGTCATTTTCCCATCTGTCCTGGCTGCCGTAACAGCATTGCCATCTCGTAAGAAGAGGACGCAGAGGACAAGATGCCAAAGCAAATACTTTTGAGTCGCCTTGGAAGGAAGGTGAGTTCCTGAGGAGCTGAGGATGTTGCTGCCTTGTTCGAGGAGTCTGTTCCAAGAGCAAGGGTCCACCTTGGGCAACCATGGAGCAAAAGCCCCTGATTTGTATTGATGATCCATTTAGGACCAGGATGGGATGGCTGACAGCACTGCAGGTCCTGAACTTCTGCATTAACGTGATGGTGGGGAAGGCATGGGACCGCAAAAGCGCAAAACCTTTTGAGGAAGATGATGCATGCTGATACTCAGCAGATGGTAACACAAAACCACCCAGAAGCAGAAAGGAGGGGGGAAGTCCACTTACTTGTTTGAGCTGCTGAGAATCTAGAGAGGATGCTGTAAGCATGTGGGAGAAGGGCAAAGGGATGCTGGCTGCCAGCAGTCCTGCATGCGGAGATTTTTTTTCATGTGCTAGTTGAACATGTTCCCCAGAAAAAAAGGGTCTGGCAGAGATGGGGATCCTCCCTGTTTCCTACAGCACTGGTTTCTGGTGGATGCTCTGGCAGATGAAGCAGGATCTGCTCTGGAGAGAAGAGATAAGGAGAAAGGAGATATTTTTTTGTCCCTTCACCACAGACAATTTCTCATGTGTCAGTGCAAAAGCAGAACCCACTTCATTTTACCGAGTCCCGGTAGTGCGTGCGTGCCGCCCCTCGCTGCACGCGCTGAGGAAGCACCTGAGCACCCGGAGCGCCTGAAGGCAGCGTGGCATGCAGCACAACCGTCCTGTATCAGTGAAAGACGAGGAGGAGCATCGACTAAATGTCAGCCACGCAAGGGTGTGTCACGAGCCTCTTGCAGAGGTGCAGGAAGTATAAAAGGCAGAGGTTCCCAAAGAGGGTCCCTGGAAGGAGCTGCGGCGTGCTGAGCTGTGCTGGAACCTACGATGCTCTTGCGAACCTGGTGACTTCATCTCCCTTCACAACGAGACCATGGAGAGTGGTGAGTACCTGCTCTGCAGCCTCCGCCTTTGTCTTCTGCTTTATCAATCATGCCCAAATCCATGCCTCGTGACACAGGGATGGAGCACTTTTAACAGAGTAGAACAGTATAAAAGACTTTCATCTTCCTTATATCGACTATTAAAAAAGAAATGCACAGTTCTCTTCTACATGCTCTAAACCCCTCCAATCAATTAACTTCAGAAACACACACATAAAAAATAGGCTTGTAGCCAATTTCAAGGGGCTATTTTGTCCCAAAGCAAATAAGCTCTTCTCACATAGCATGTACCTTTTCTTCTCTGTTCTTAATAAAAAATACTTATGAAAAAAAAGAGAATGCACCTCCTTGGCAACGTTTTAATTCAGGGAATGAATCAAAGGAAGCAGGAGCAAGCATATCTATGGTTACTGTTAGCTAAGTCTGTCCAGACTTTTACAGATTGTTTCTATTAACAAATATTTTCACTGCAGCAACAAAACTTTGCAGTTTTGTGCTTGCTCAGAGCTGGAGCAGCCCTGAGCCGGTGCACCTGTAGGGGTCTGTGTTCCCATGGATTCCCCCATCATGAAGCAGGCAGAGAGAAGCAAGCAAGCGAGAGAATCCCCTTCTCTTTGGTCCATACCCCGTTAGCCCAGGAGGCACAAGACTCTTTCTGTTTCCTCTTGAAAGTTTCAAACTTTCCTTTGTCATTTCTTATTGTACTTTCACACCCAGAGCTCTGTGGGCACCCGCTGCCCGGAGCTTGAGGAGATGAGGAGCTGTAGGAGGGGAGATGGCACCATGGGTCAGGGACACGGCACATAAGATGCACGCTCTTTCTCCTCGAAGACTGTCGGATTTATTCCCTTTTTATTATGTTTTGTTTACGCTCAAATATGTGCAAACACTAATCTGAGGGAGTGCGGGGAAGAGGGACAAATGCAAGAGCTCAGATGGGTAAGTTAGTTTAAAAGCAGATTAACCAATCTGGGTTTAAAACCCAACTTCTACCTCTCCGTGCCGGTGAGCACGGGCAGAGCTGCAGTGAGGGTGGCGAGAGGATGGGACAGAGCCACCAAGTTCAGCCCAGTAAAGCCCTGCTCCGGGTGTAATGAATTACAGGGTGAAACGGGAGGCGTCACTGCCTTTTCTCTGTGACATTTGCAAATTGGAGCCTTAAATTAACCGCAGCGTGCAGGGGGGCGTGGGGGTCCCATGGGAAGCGCTGCAGGCAGAGCTGCAGCCTGTGACCACACTGAGATTTGAGCACCCAGTTCCATACAGGTGCCTCCGACTGTGCCACATGAAGGGGGACGATTGCCCTCACCTGTTTTTGAAGAAATTCAGATGCAAAACACCAGTGACGCGCGCAACAACAGAGTAAGGCTGGTGCAGCTGGGAAAATTCGGCATTTCTTCCTTTTTGTATCTTTGTCCACTGTTTCAGCCCACAAACCAGTCCCCTTCCCAGGCAGGGATTTCTCCTCTGGAAAGGTCTCCGGTGATTTCTGAATGAAGCAGAGGGGGGTTCCATGCGCAGTGTCTGGATGCAGAGCCCTGTACAGCAGCTGGGAAGGGGGAGCCCAGGGTCTCCAGGCTCCAACGTGACACTGGGGGATGCGGGATGCTCCCACGGTGCTCGCTGGAGCTCCTGGCTCCCACAGGACCCACCAGGCAGGAGCAGGGAAAGGGCAGAGGGAGCCTTCTCATGGATGTCTCCCGGCAGCTTCTGGGAATCGTTGGCTTGGGAAGCCCTGCATCCCAACCAACACCATTTGGGGAGCCCTGCATCCCAATCAGCACCATTTGGGAAGCCCTGCATCCCAACCAGCACCATCTGGGGAGCCCTGCATCCCAACCAGCACCATTTGGGGAGCCTTGCATCCCAACCAGCACCTCTTGGGAAGCCCTGCATCCCAACCAGCACCATTTGGGAAGCCCTGCGTCCCAACCAGCACCTCTTGGGAAGCCCTGCATCCCAACCAGCACCATTTGGGGAGCCCTGCATCCCAACCAGCACCATTTGGGAAGCCCTGCGTCCCAACCAGCACCTCTTGGGAAGCCCTGCATCCCAACCAGCACCATTTGGGGAGCCCTGCATCCCAACCAGCACCATTTGGGGAGCCCTGCATCCCAACCAGCACCATTTGGGAAGCCCTGCATCCCAACCAGCACTGCTTGGGGAGCCCTGCATCCCAACCAGCACCATTTGGGAAGCCCTGCATCCCAACCAGCACCATTTGGGGAGCCCTGCATCCCAATCAGCACTGCAGCCCAGCTGGACCTCTCCACCCCTCAGCACCCTGCTCTCCTTTACATCCCTGGCCTCTGCAGCATTATGTGGGTGCCCCGTAGGTTTCTTTACTTAAGTTTTTCAGTATTTGGGAGGGCAGCTGTTACTCTGACTTCAACTAACTGGTAACGGTTAATTATGACAGGAAGAAGAAAAAATTAGTGAGAACCTGACAAGAATAGTACAACAATTTTCATCCTTTGGGATTTTATCCTAGTACCGTATTTCAAAGGAATATTCCAAAATAAATATTTTGCACTGGAAGATGCACAGCATTAGTGCTGCTGCTGGGGTTTTTGGTTTTTGGGTTTTTGGGGTTTTTTGGGTTTTTTTACACACATATAGGAAACACGGGTAGCTCACTTAAATTCATTCTGAACTTGCTTATCTCTGCTTATCTTGTCTTTTGATTCACGGTTTCCTAAAAAGGGGTGGAGGCAGGTAATTATTAAATTTCTTCTCTAACAGATCTATGAAGCCATGAGATAGAAGCATGACTTAAGTTTCATTGGGACTGTTCATTCCTGAAACGATGGTATCGCTCCTGTGCCAGTTGTGAGAAGCAGAGGGGAAAGGTGGCAGAGAACGAGTACTGAGCTGTAACTGCCAACAGTCATTATATATTTAAGTATGATTAATTTTTCTCAGAAATACCTGGTTCTTCCCCCAAAAGCCTACTCTAGCGATGGTGAAGAAGCAGCAGAAACCGGTACATGTTTAAAGATATAAACAGTACGTTACTCGCTGCCTCCACATGCTGAGGTGCTCGAGAACGAAACTTTTGCTTTGCGGTTTCTGGCCAACAGAAAAATAATTCTTTCACCGCGAGGGTTTAGCCCGAGCCAGTTTGCCGGGCTTTGCCAATACTCTTGCCGGACTCTCGTTTCCGCTTGGTGCCTTCCCCAGCACCACCACGCTGCTGCTGCTGCTGCTCCCCACTGCTCCAGTTAGAGCCGGAGCTGCCAGGCAGGAGCCGACCCAGTGCTCCATCCCGCAGGATTTGGTTTCTCCAACCTGTTTTAACCATCCCACACGGTTCTGTTTCTACTCCTCTGGGTAGACTTTCTGCTACCAAGTATTTCTTACTATCAGCAGCTTTTCTGGGCATGCCCAGGGGGGGTTCACAGCTACTACAGCTTCTTTTATCTTGATTGAGATCAGTTGTGATGGCAGGGAGCTTCAGATGAGCTGGATGGGATACAGCTGTCCGAACCCACCTACCCTTCTGCTGTGGGGTGGCAGGAGCTGCATCCCAGGTGCCTACCCTATGGCCTTGACCCTGGACTCAAACCCACCCGTTTCTTTCCCTTTGCTATCGAGGGAGCCGAAACGCCCACCCAGGTGCCAAGGGCTAGAGCTCAGCGGGATGGATCCCAGTTGCGCTCGTTCTGTGGAGGAAGATTTTCAGGATGGATGGGTTGTTGTCCCCTCTCTGCCCTGCCCTGCCATTAACAGCAGACCCCTTCCCTCTTCCATTCACACGGAACAATTCTCCTTTCCACCTTTTCCCAGGGCCCGCAGGACAGGAGCATGCTTTGAGAACTGCAGCAAACCAGCACGTCACCAGCTGAGGGACAAGGGGGCTGACGTGGGACTTGATAACGTGTCTGACTCATTCGCTTTTTATAAATGTTGTCTTTTTATAAATGAGGTTTCTAGTTCAACTGTTCATGGGGATTTTTGAGAGGTTTTTTTGTTGTTTTTTTTCTTAATATTTTGAGGAACAAAACTTTAGGAAAATACCCACAGCAGAGAACTACCAGATAGGGAAAAAAAAAAAAGGAAAATAAAAAGTAAAGAAAGCTACCCAAAATTGCCTGTTAAGCTCCAGGGCATGTCTCATTTCCTCTCTGCAATTAATTTGCTTGTGGTCCCTCTCCCCTGCTGCCTTGGACCCTCAGAGCATTGCAGGGAGACATCAGCCTCGTCCAGTCTGCCTGAAACTGGTGACACAGGGACCCACTCAACAAACTCCTGCGTGGGGACCACGAGGCTGCATCACCTCTCTCGTTATGCCTTTGCAAATGACTCTCTCATTATGCCTTTGCAAATGAGTAAGTTGAAAGGGGGGGGGTGTACAGAAAGAGGGGAAGAAACTGTGCAAGCTTTTTTTTTTATATTGAAAAAAATCATTTGACATTTAAGACACTTGAAACGGTAACCGAAGGGGGGGTTGTAAACCAGTGTGAAGATCTTTAAAGGAATGATACTTCACTGAACTGTTTCAGGATCGTTAGTTGAGTCACTTCATCAGTCCTATTTTGTTAGATGCTTCAGAGCATGTTAAGGAGGAAAAAAAAAAAGTACAGAACAGCAACTCATCAGGGCTGCACACTGATGACTTTTCAGATTAAGGGCTGGGCTGGTCCGGTCCTTCGACTTGAGGGGGTGATGCAGAAAGTGGTGGAGGAAAAGGATGCTGCACCTGGGGGGCAATGCCCTAGACTGGCCCCACCGGCACATCAGCCTGGCACCGGGCAGTTCTTTGCATGAAATGAGTGAAAAATGTCGACAGCAATGCACTGATGGAGCCGGATTCAGGTCGGTGCCTTTCCTCTGTAGCCTGAGAGTGGTTCCTCTCCTCTGCCTCCTTTTTATACAGCTGCTAGGAAGTGAATTGCCTTTGAGGCCTCAACCCCTGCCCAGCATGGCCAAGTAATTATTATCCATCAGCGGGCAGACATAAGCACCAACTCCAGGACTCCCCCAGAAACCAAGCCATGAAGATGCCTGGCCAACAGAAGACTGGAGACTCTGATGGTTGGGGGGGATCAGGGACCCCACACCTGTGTCCCAGGCAGGGAGGGCAGTGACAGTCAAGGCTTGTGGATTCCGAGTGGTTTGGGCTTTCAGAGTATTTCCTGTGTTAATATGTGAAAGTCAGATCAGCATCTCGAAGGGAGAGATGGCTACCCCAGATGCTCACCAAACCTCTTCCTGCAAGTCTGGGACTGGTCAGAGTGAAAGCCATCAGACAGACAGAAAGCGCAGACAGAGTGTTTCGCCAAGCCCCTGCCTCCCCCCTCAAGCCCAGCCTTGCCACCCCCCATTCCTGATGCAAACGGCACTGACGAGGCACTATTACCCTCCCCAGATTCCCCCAGGAGGGTTCAGAGAAGGTGAGGGGGTGTGAACAGAACTGAGCACCCAGCTGCATGAGTGTAAAAGATGAAAACAAGGGGGAAAGGCAAGGCACAAACTTCTACAAGACAGTGGGAAGCTCACACGCAGGCTCTGGGGGTGAGAAGTGTGAATATTTCCACTCGTGGCCAAAGATCTCTCAGCTGACACATCACTGCTCACATCCAAACAAGCATCTCCAACCGCAGGTGCCCAAGTAACGATTTCTGTCATTAACAATGCTACTGCACGCGACTTCAAGTGGGGATACTGGTGCAATGGCTGCAGTTACCATGAGCAGTGGAAGTTCATCATCCTGGTCCACTGCAACACCTGAAGAGGAGACGGGCAGAACAGGGAAGGGGGCAAAGGAGCTCGGCAAAGGAACAGAGCGGAGCTGTGTACGTCAGGCTGCCCAGCATGAGAGGTGCAAACTGATCAGTCAAATTTATGAAAAGGCCATGAAGAGAAAGCCACGCTCCCTAGGAGAAACAGGCAGCTGAAAGCCAAAGGCATCTCCCGCCTCTTGCCCCAGCCTTGCTTAGTGACCCTGGAGCAGCTAATCAGGAGGGAAATGAGAGGCTGCAGCACAGGGAACGAGCCAGTGCCTAGAGAAGCATCCTGGGATGAGCAGCATGATGCTCAGAACAGCTGGTGCCAACTCTCCTTCAAGGAAGGACACGTCTTCTGTTCGTGCCAGAGCAGCGGCCAGGGCTTTCACCCAGCTGCCAAATCACTTCTACATTGAGCAACTTTCAGTCGCAAATGCCCGAGGTAGATGGTGGTACATGCTTTAAATAGAGCAAAGAAAAAGCTTTCACTGGCCTCCCTGCCTCTGCTAACCACAGCAGGAAGAACTGTTTGCCCGAGATTGCTCTCACCATTATCACATCTGGCTCTGAATTGAAATTTTTCCTCCCAGCTGTCAACATCCTGTATCTTCACATCCAAAGGCAGCAGCAGCCAATTTTAAGACATTTAAGAGACAAGCAATAAATTTCAGCCAGCTTCAGTTCTGTACATCCTGCCAGGAGCTGAGCTTTCCTGTTCCGCAGATCGGTCACCGCACCGTCGGGGAACAGCTGGGCTGGATTTATATATATCTATAGCTGGGCGCTCACAGCTGTACGTTTTTACATGGGTTGAGTATGCTACACCCCCACAGCTCAGAACAAGGCACAGGGGGCAGGCTGCTGACCATCTGTAGGGAAAAAACAATAATTAAAACTCCATATAAAATAAAAATTAGTACACTGTGCACAGGGTAACTGTCCTTAGCTATCAGCCTTTACAGATGAAACTGGAGGGGCCAGACTCCTGAGACTTTGTGCTCTGACAGTAACTTGTGTGGCCCTGGGTTATCCTGTTAGCATCTTCACCAGGTTTTAGTTTACCCACCGTGGGGAGCTTTGCAGGGTTGAGAATGCCGTGGTCAAGTGTGCTACTGCTGCTTTTTCAGAGTGAGCATCACGTGGAAAACCTCCACTCAACTAACGCCAACACCGTCTCCTTCTTCTACAGGCAAGCAGCTAAAGGTCACCCTTGTTTTCAGCCTTCCTCTAATTTTTCAGGTAAGATGTTAAAAACAACGTTGTTGAAATCCAGCTGCCTTTGTGTTGTGGGTAAAGAGAGATGACGAAAACTTTTGACAGGCAAAAAAGCAGCCACCCACAGCCCTGCAGAGATGCGTGGGGGGGAACGGCCGCTGGCACGCAGGATCCAGCCCCAAGGAGGTGGGTGGGGAGGCAGCAGAGCAGTGCTAGAGAAAAACAAAGGACAGAAAACAAAGAGAGAACAGAAACAATGACATATCCTGTGACTTTAGGAAGGCCTAGACTGTTAGCACCAAGTCCCTCGCTAGCAGCAAAATGAGCATTTTCAGGAAAGACGAGAGCATCCTCCAGCGAGCGCTGGGGCAGAGCCAGCTCGCTGCTCCCTGCAGGTACCCGGCCAGCGCTGGGCTTCAACACAGGTCAGTGCTGAATTGCTGCCATGCCCAGGGAGGAAGAGTTCAGCTTCTTCCTCCGCTTGTCCTTGCTCAGAGTCAGTCTTAAGCAGGAAGAACCCAAAGCACCACGCTGTGCCGTGACCTGCTCTCAAACCGCAGGGTGCAGCGCCAGCGCTCACACCCCCACAGCTCAGCCACGCTGCAGCCCCCAGCCCCAGCTCTCCACCGGGCTCAGCAGAGCAGGGAGAGTCTTGCAGCCTCTTTCTTTTCCCTTTCACTTCTGGTGGCATGCCTCCAGGTAGCAGGCAGGATGTGGTGAAAGCCAAGCCTGCCTGAGATGGAGAGCACGCTGAGATACTCAGCGATAACAGGCGGGGGTATCCAGGGGAAACCTTTCATCTCAGTGCAATGGAGAGAAGGTACCAGAGATTAATAAGTCACAAAAAAGCAGGGCACAGATACCACAGGCTCACTCTGCCCCGTAGGTTACGGCAGTGTAGGAAGACGAAACCATAATCGGGACTTAGATCAGGGGCCTGAATGAGACACCGGCAACACGTCCATGCCAGCGCGGTAACAGCTTCCTGCTTCGCTGCGTTTCCCCAGGTCTCATTGACATCTCTCTCCATCACTTTAGCAGAGGAAAGAGCCCTGGGAGGCTCTGGCTTTGCCCTCCCTTTGCTCCCAGCACTCGGCGGGCTTAGCCCTCGCTGCGGGGGGGGCGGGGTGGCAGCAGGACCAGGAAGGCCGGGATGCCAGGCTGGATGGGGCTCAGAGCAACCTGGGCTAGTGGCAGGTGTCCCTGCCCATGGTCCTTTCTGACTCAAACCATCCTGTGGTTCGGTGACGCTGGCACTTGCCGTGCCAGGTCGCTGCCAGTTACAACCACGGCAGCCCCTTCTCGCACGGTCACAGGGAGGAGGGGATGGGAGCAATGGGAATAGCTGAGATGGGGGAGGGAATAGTGAAGTCAGAAAATGCCTCACAAGTAGAGTCAGTCGAGAGGAAACATTGCCCCTGCTGAGAGGAGGATGCTGAAGGATGTATTATTTTTCACATTGCATCCGACAGCTGGCTATGTGCATGCAGCTGTATGGGGGTCCTGGAACGTTCTGGAAAGCAGCCGCACACCAAGCGCTTCCAGGCTGAGCACTAAACTTTTCTGGTGGAATTCCCACCCTGAGCCCCTCCAAAAAGCCCAGACCCCACCTACTTATGGGGAATGTTTTCAGCCACCAGATCCTGCCAGCTGGGTCCATGACGTTGGCATAAGCCCATGCTCGGGAAGTCCCTGGGGTTTCTCCGTGGGCTGCAGCTGGATGCAGCTGCCCGCCCCACAGATCAACACCAGGCTCCCTTGGAACACAGCACAGTACCTGTCCCAACACACTCTTCTTGTCTTCCCTGTTCCAGTTCTGTGCCGGCAACAACGTCACCGATGACTATGACTCCAACATCACCATCGACTACACCATGTTCGAGACCCTGTGTGAGAAGGAGGAAGTCCGTAACTTCCGTGCTGCCTTCCTCCCAGCCATGTACACCCTCATCTGCTTCACGGGGCTGCTGGGGAACGGGCTGGTGATGCTCACCTACATCTACTTCAAGAGGCTCAAGACCATGACGGACATCTATCTCCTGAACCTGGCCCTGGCAGACATCCTCTTCCTGCTGACCCTCCCCTTCTGGGCCACAAGCGCAGCCATGCACTGGCTTTTTGGGGAGTTTGCCTGCAAAGCCGTCTACTGCATCTGCAAAATGAGTTTCTTCAGCGGGATGCTGCTCCTCCTGTCCATCAGCATCGACAGGTACTTTGCCATCGTTCAGGCTGCCTCAGCCCACCGCTTTCGTCCCCGGATGATATTCATTAGCAAGGTTACATGCATCCTCATTTGGCTCCTGGCCTTCATCCTCTCAATCCCTGAGCTGGTTCACAGCGGTGTAAATGACCCTGACAACCATCCCCGTTGTTCTATCATCGCTAATGACCTGCAGACCTTCAACACCGGCATCAAAGTGTCCCAAATGGTTTTTGGCTTCTTATTTCCCCTGCTGGTCATGTCTGTCTGCTACCTCATCATCATCAAAACATTACTCCAGGCCCGCAACTTTGAGAAGAATAAAGCCATCAAGGTCATCATCGCCGTGGTAATCGTCTTTGTTGTCTTCCAGCTGCCCTACAACGGCGTCATGCTGGCCAAGACCATCTCAGCCTTCAACCACACCAGCTCATGCGAGGAGAGCAAGAAGCTTGACGTGGCGGATGACGTGACCTACACCCTCGCCTGCTTCCGATGCTGCCTCAACCCTTTCCTCTACGCCTTCATCGGCGTCAAATTCCGCAATGACCTCTTCAAGCTCCTGAAGGAGCTGGGCTGCCTGAGCCAGGAGCGCCTCTGGCAGCTGTCCACCTGCCGCGAGAGCAAGAGGTTTTCCTTCGCTATGGAGACAGAGACGACCACCACCTTCTCCCCATGAGACAAGCTCCCAGCAGGCTTTGGCCAAGCTGGAACAGTTTCGTACACATCCTCTGTTCTGAGATACTGGTAGAGCAAGACCTGCCGCTGCTGTAGGAAAGGCAGCTGCAGGAGGAAAACCCAGGAGCATCCCCCTATTCCAGGCAACAAGCACTGCTAGGCAATACTCCTGTGGATGGAGAGACTTGAATAAAACTGTGACCGTTAGCAAAGCAAGGGAGAGGGAGGCCAGTCAGTTTAGAGTTGTTATGTCATTTCACCTTTCTTTTAGTCTTTAGTCAAAATGAGAAATGCTTGAAATGGAACATTCTCCCTAAAAGCAACAAATACCAAGAGAAACGGATATTTGCGCAACAGAATTGCTTGCTTTAGAGCTGAATGTCCAAGAGCATCATCCCGGCTTGGAATGGTGCTTTTAACAAGTCTACATATTGCTCTTCCATACCTACAAAAATTACGCCCGTTGCACTGGCTCAGTCTTCAAGACAGGACAGCACCAGCCTCAGGCGCCAAGCTTAATCCAATATGCAATATAAGCTGCGGAGTATCCTAGCACACTGTTCTCTGCTCTGCCTTCCCCCATGAAAAGCCAGAAATTTCCATAACTAATACTAAATCCACACATATGGTATAAATAATTCCAAGAACGTTGTCTATTATTGTAGCAACTCGTATGTTTGTCAGGAAAATACCAGTTCTGCTTCATTTCTACCTGCATCTGGTGTTTCACCTACAAAGAAGGTGCATCCTGAGAAGCACAAGGTATTATTATTCCATCCCAACATGGGCTTGAATCCATTAGAAATGCTGCTCCGCTCTGGAAATAGTCTCCTTGAGCTTCTGGAAGGGCACCTGTCTGCACCAGGTGGAGGTAGGGGCAGCTGGCACAGGTTAGATTCAACCTGCTTGCGCAAAGAAAAATGGGTTACAAGCTCCAAATGACCCATGTCTTTCCAATCCCCAAGCACACAAATCTGAGCTGAGAAACAGGTAATTCTGCACCGATCCAGCCAGCTGCTTAAAATACATCTTTATCGCTCGGCCATCCAGCCTGTACCAGTGTCACCCTCACTCTCGATGGGCTGAGGGATGGGTTGCTCACTCACTTGGTATAAAGATTTTAGCAGACTGGCGCCAGAATCCTCAGAATGTTAAAGGCTGAAGCCCAGGGCAAATGCATGTGCATTTCTTAAGGCAAAAACACTCAAATTCAGGATACAGTTGTGCCCATGGTTCAACCCCTTCAGCGTGCCAGTGGCCAAAGCTCGCTTGTACCCAGCTGTATCGGCTGCCTTCTGTGCTATCGCTTCTGACCTCGAGACATAGAGAAGAATGTGGGGTTTCTTCTCCCTTCCCCATCAGCGTGCCTTTCTAGAAGGACATTAGCAGCTGGCTTTTAACTCAGACGTGTATTTCACATATAAGCTATTGAGAACGTGTTTTGCATCCAGACTGTCAGGGCTAATAAAGATGCCATTCACTGCGGCTGGATTTAAACGCCGGGACAGTCACGTGTGGAAGATTACTGCCAGGGTCACCTACTTGAAAGGAACGTGGCAGCTGAACAACAGATTATTGTCATGTAAAATAAGACCTTGAAAAGAAGCCCAGAATATAATGCCAGTTGGCGCTTCTACTGGAAGAGGGAAGATTCCTACGACAGATGAATACCCTGGGAACTGCTTGTCGTGGGACATCTGAATGTCACCCGGGGAGGAGCTGCTGCAATTGTTTGGGCATCTGTCATGGAGGTGCAAGTGGTAAAAGCCCCGCAGAGCACAGCTCCCGGGAGCCAGACGTCAATGGGAAAAGGTTTGGCCAGGAGCTGCGGGGCAGCAGTAGCCCGGCTGAGCCGAGGCACAGAGCCTCACCCTCCGGAGCAGCACCTCAACCCTCTTGTAGAAGCTGTTAAGGCACATTCCAGTGGACACATGGAGCAAAACACACTTTACTAAAAAGATGTTTATACTTTATTCAATACCACGCATGGATCCATCAGGAGCGATACAGGGAACTCCCTGGATCATCACTTGAACACCATTGCTTTCGAGACGTGAGAATGAAAATCAACCTTCCAAGGAAAGACTTTGGTGAGCTGGTTTTGAGACAGTGTCGCCAGTTATATAGCTGGCTGCCATCATAATGAAATAAATTCTTCATAAACCATTTGGCTTTGGGGTGTGGGATTTTGCCAAGAGCTGGGATTCAGGAGGAAAGCACCTTCTGCTCCACGTGACCTGAGCTACAATCCCCCCCAACCCTTCAACGCGTTTTCTCTCGTAATGCCCACGCAACGTACAGAAGCGCTGCTTCTCCGTGGTGCAAACTGGGGGGTTATGACTGACACCCAATAGTCATCTGTTCTGGGTTTGCTCCTACAGCCCTGACTCAGGCGAGACGCTCAGACAACAAGAACTTCACCAGAGCAAGGACTACCCATAATACAGGGTCTTTTTAGTTTTCCTCATCAGTAACAATATATTCTTAATGTGTATTCATATATGTAAAGCTGCTTTACACAGGGAAAAAGTACGTACGTGAATGTACCCTGAAAATGCACTGCTTTCACTAAAATTTTATACAAAATAGATTCACCTAACTTATTCTAGCAAGGAGCATTGCTTCACCAAAACATGCAACTGTACTTGACTCCTGTTTGATAAAAGCCATCCCCCCTTCTACAGACTGGGGGGGTCTCCAGGTCTTCACCAGCTCAAGGTATTCTAAATGGGAAAACACGCAGCTGCTGCCCTACAAATGAGGTACTAAAAGCATCATCTGGTGCCACCTCAGCAAGACAGCAGTGACTTCAGAGTGCAGGGCTTTTCTTTCTTTTTTTTTGTTTTTAATTTTATTTAATGGTCAGGACAAATTTGCCACTCATTTAGATGAATCACATTAACATTGGCCTTAGACCCTAACCTGAGATTCCCCACTGAAGTCTGAAAACTGACTGTATTTTGCTATTTGTGGAAAATAAATTATAACAATTTAAAAAAAAAAAAAAAGGTACCGTTGTTTTTCCATTGTATTTCCTCCATAGGACATATTTTGTAGGTATCATAACAGCTCGTATCACATCCTTCTGGTCCTGTCAAGAGCTGTTTGTCAATTAACCTACCTTTGTACCAGTACTGCCCTGCAGAAAAAAAACAAACTAAATAGAAAAAAAGCTGGTTTACTTCAATTGTTGATGAATTACACAGTAAACAAGTCACCAACACATTAAGTAGTAGCTTTTATTTTAACTATTTACCCCACCGTCTTAACGCTGCTCCACTACTGGATATACCTGATGGCTCCTCATCACTGAAAAGCCTATATAGAAAATAAAATGTTGTACCGTTTTCTTGTTCACTTTCAAATGTAAGAAGTCCATCATGAAATACCGTATTACTGGGAAAATTGCTCAAGGTAGAGGCAGGGACCACAAGGGCACAGACCGTTTCTCCCTGACCTCCCCAGTGAATTTATGCAAAGAGGGATGTTCAATAGCCTTTACCAAAAAGTGGTTTAGAATTGCAGCCATGGAATCAAAGAGGAAGGAACCTCCAAGAAAACCAGGAGACATGAAGCTGGATGGTTAAGTGCCAAAACTAAGGACCATTTCTGCTTTCGCTAGACAATGTGCCTCTCTCATGGTTTCTCCCTAGAGAGAAAGCATTAAGACTAGTTTCAGCACCCAGCCCAGACGTTCCAGCAGCGATAAGGAACATCTCAAGACCACAGCACCGCAACGCAACTCTAGAGAATAACAGTCTAAACACAAAGGTCTTTAAATAAACATTAGGTCTCGCTTGCCACGGCTAGGTCAGAAGTCACGACTGCCCCGAGTCCGTGTCGCTCAGCCGTGAGAGATGCAGGCGGCTGCAACAGCAGCAGGAACTGCAGCACGCGCGGTACAGAAGCAGAACCAGGGAGCTGCAGAGAGCCACCACGCTGAGCAGGTCCCTGTGCTTCTCCGAGGTGACCCTGAGCCAAGCTTTTCAACAGGAAAGATCCCGAATTTTAAGAAAACGGGAGACTCCAACTTGCAACCCTAATTTAAACAAGTAAAAACTCAGCCCACCAAGCAATCCTCCGAGGTCACACCTTACACCACAAATACCCCGGCCAAAGCACACAGAACCTGCTACAGGAAGAGAGGTGCATTTCTAGGATAGATTTAACCCATTTTAGTACCTTTCACCAGCAAGACAGAGAAAGAAACCTCCTTTTACATTTCACTAAGGGACTGGAACCAATCACTAGGGGACTGGGACCAATCTCAGGTTTCAATCTTCTTTCAAAAGTCAATTTAAAAAGCCCAGCCCTCGCTACAGAAAGGAGCTGCTGGTCTGCAATAAACTACACGCAAAGCAGGAGAGACATCTACCACCTCGTCCCAGCCATGGGGACTCCAGGTGGGTCCTGCCATCCCTTCTCCAAGTCACTGTGGGAAACCTCTTCATTGCTTAGAAGCCCTGGACTCCTCATTGCTCCAAATAAAGTATCGCTGCTAATTGCTTCCCCTTCCCTGCCAGTTCTTTATCAATGCACGTGTGCTAATGTGTCTTTTGGCTTAAAAGCCCACAGTACCAAAGGGATCTGGGCTGGTGGTAAACTGGAAGTAGGGGGAAGGAAAAGTGGAATGAGGCTTCACTAAGTGCAGCTGCATCCATCCACCCATCCATCCACCCATCCATCCATCCGCCCCCTCAGAGCAGGCTCTGGTTTGTCCTCTCCCTCCTCAAGCTGTCCCAGGTGCCGCCTCCCATCACTGGCTGGTGAACGAACGGATGAATACGATGGTGGAGGTGAAGCTGCTCCTGGCACAGCTGTGGTTTTTGATGTGCCACCTGGGTAGCTACGGGAGGGAAGCCCTTGTCACTCTAAGAAAGAATGAGCTGGAGTTAAATGAGGCAAACCCTAAAAATACCACACATGGGTGATGAGGAAGGGTGGTGGCACAGTGTAGCTATCAGAATAGCTGAGAGTGGGCTATGGTTTCCTCTCCCCACATCTTCTTTTATATGGAAAAATAATGCCAATTCCTGTTGTGGGGGCGGAGGTGTCAGACCTCGGGGGAGAAGTTCTTGCATGGTCCTCCTCCCTGGCTCCTCAGCGGAGCTGCCTTGCCCCGGGCCACTTCCCGCAACGGGCTGGCGCTGGGGTTTCTCTCCACACCAGGAGATTTCTCCCCCCCCCTACCTGAGCCACCCTAAGATGGATCTGGGGAAACTTAAGTCAGCTGAGACCTCAGCTGCGCCTTGTTGGCATCATCACAAGCAGCTTTGTGACCTCAAAGCAAGGAGATCAAAGGGCCGGGCCAGATTGAAAAGCAAAGACTTTTTATAGATTAGAAGGCAGCTGGCCCGGCTCAGAGCCTCCTGGTGGCACATAAGATGGGACAAAAACATGCAGCTGGACTTTAAAGAAAATGAACCAGATAAACAGCATCACGCTGTGTTTAACGACAGCAGCACGAGCCGCTGCTGGACCACCTCACCCTCCTTCCAGCCCCCCCTGCGGTGGCAGTACGCTTTGGGGGGGTGGGAAAGAGAAGAGCATTTGTCACATAACAAATAACCCTCTAGCTTCAGATGTGGCTGACCATAAAACCAGAAAAGATCCAAAGGGATGGGGTCTTCACGGGGTTTTGCTGAGTTCTTTGTAGACACGCTTCCCAAAACGGGCAGTTTCTTCCTTGTGGTAATCTGTATCAACAGGCGAATGCGCAGTACACAAGGGTCAGAATAAGAAGGATGGGAGAAGATGGGATAAAAAAAAAAAAAGGTGGCTGACTAGAAGGAAGAAAAAGATTAGCTAGAAATATTTGGTCTTTACCAGGTCTTTTCCTGCTTGGCTGCCCCTTTGTGCTGGCACAAGCCTCCGGACCAGCACTGCACGATTGCACCCAAAGGCTACGTGGCCACGGCAGCTTCGCTGTCTGCGTGTTCCCAGTAGTGACACTGTGGGGGAAAGGGAACCCAGTCAGATCCAGTGGTGAAAAGCCTGGACAAGACTTAAAAAATACGGGTTGTATCCCCAGCTCTGCTCCGCAGTGCCCCGAGTCAATCCTGCGCTTCCTCCCCAAGGACTAAACCAGAGCTAAAATATCACTTTCCAAAAGCAGGAACAGGAGTTCCTCGCGCTGTTACTAGTCCCACGCGTGGCAGCCTTCCCACCCTCTTGCCAAAAACGAAGAGAAGCCCTCAGGTGTTTAGATTTTGCAGAAATTGCAGGTATTTAAGCACCCACAGGCTCAGCTCCAGGTGGCAGGATAACCCATCCTCAAACTGCAAAAAAAAAAAAAGAAAAAAGTTATTTTTCCCTTTTGCCTTTCCGTAAGACCCCAGTTCTTCCCAGAGCCAAGAGTATTACCCAAGCAGGAGTCCAACCTCCTCGATATTAAACCAACACCTGTCACTGCCACAGCTCGTTACAAAAATCTTCTTCAGGTCTTAACAAGTACCGGAGACTTTCGGTTCACCTTCACCGCACGCACCGCAGATGCTGAGCCCAACTAGGCATGATCTCATGTATTTGTCATTGCTGAACCCATGCAAACCTTCAGCTTGCAGGAACCGAAACTCTGAACTTCCCTTCCTGATGCTTTGGGGGTTTTAATTCAATTGTCTAAAATAAGAGAGCAAGCAGATATTTACTTTCCTTTCCTTGCTGATGAGCACTGTTGCACAAAACCCTAACTCTTGAGTAATTATGTGCTTTATTGGGAAATTTCTGTGACTTGAAGGTCAATTCTAATGACTAGAATCATCCTGCAGGAAAGGACCAAATAATGCCCAGCCCAAAAGGCCTTCCAGGATTCGGAGCATGTGCACACCGCCCTGTACCAAACCCAGAACTTCTCCCACGGACTCTAATTCCTTTTTCTTTATTTAGGAGCGCCGTCTAAATTCCACTTAGAACAACAGGACCTTTCATGAGGTTCATGAAACTTCATTTCTGCCTTACCCTGCGAGCTGGTATGAAATGTTCATGCTATACAACGTGAGGTGAGGAGGTAAGATCCCAGCGGCTGCAGATGTGGAGCAAACGCCCTCCTGGCAGAACACAGGGAAGAGGAACTACTTTGTCTGCTGTCCCCTGGGTGCGGAGACTTCTACCGGATTTGCAACAAGGTGGATTTCATGTAGGTGTCTGTTAAGGCTTGAAGAACCCCAGAACTGCTGTGCAAGCCCAGGGCAGCAAGAGGATGGTGACAAATGCGGCTACTTTTCAGTCCCCACCTGTCCCGAAGGTTACGCTGCAGTGTAAAACTGAAAAGCTGAGCTCCTCTGGGACCATGTCCTGGTTTATACGCACAAAACGATCAAACCCCAGGTGGCTGAATGCTCCAGAGAAGGAAAACGTTCTTGTAAAATACTCTTAGCTAACCAGGGAGTAAAAAACTAAAATCTTCACAAGCAGAAGTGACTCACGAGCCTTTCCCAAAGACTCCTTCAAGCCTTCCTTTCCAAGAGACACTTCCAGCTTTTACACTCGCACACCCAACACAGGCAACCTGTTTCCCACCCAACTGTCTGAAAATGAAGGTGCTGAGCTGGACATCCAAAAAACCTTTGTCTGGTACCACTGGTGACTTCCTCCCATCCCCATCCCGCACGCCTTCTTGCGGTCTAGAAACATAGGCATTCCGGTTTACCAATTTTAATTACAAGAAAAGCAAAGGAAATCTTGCCCCCTGCTGCAGGAGCACGCTGCCCCACCACGGATCCTGACTCTAAAGACCTCGGCTCTCCCTGCTTGATCCGTGTAACTCGGACAGGTAGCACAACCCCGCAGGTTTCTTTAGTACACCCACAGCTTTGCACATTATTATCAGGGAATCACTCCATGTGGAAGGAGATGTGAACACACACACACACACACACACGTTCATATTTGCATCTGTCTCCCAGCAGAACCGGTTGCAGACTCGGGGGGGTTATCACATCAAAAATCAATACCTCTGGAGCAAAATCTCACCACCTGAGGTGCACAAATAGAAGCTCACATTTTTAGGGGAGAGCTGACCGATTCCCTCAGAGATAACACATTTCTTCTTCTAAGTTTTGGCCACACCAAGTAGTGAGCAAGAACCTCTACCCCTGCGCCAGGGCGGGGAGGGGGAGAAGGAAAAACAACTCTCTCTCTGGATGACTAACACAGCCAGCAGCTATTGCCACTCTGCAGCTCAGCCCTGCTCTTCAACGGGGAGTTGCACAAGACTCCTTTGAAGAGGTTAACACGTTTGTAGTCGGTTCTCATCTGCCTTGCCAGGGGGCCGCAGGTAGCTGCAACGCTCCTGCTCAAACTCCCTGACCCGACTGCACGGGAGAGGCGCTGAGCATCCCAGAGCTGCGCCCCAACAGATGCAGCTTCCACCAGGCTTGGTGGGGGGACTGCAGCAGAACTGGCAGGTACCCGGATCCTGACAAGACTCATCAAAATGTCTTTATTGCTAGCGGCTTCTGGTGGGCCTCCACCCCCACCTGCAAATGAGCAACCCCTCACGTGCCAGTGCTGCCCGCACAACCTAACAAACAGCCACCAGGCATGCAGCCAGAGACGTGGGGGCTGTTTTGAAGCAGATGGCAAACAACAGAAAAGGTCTCCATGCCATCACGAGCCCTGCGATGCTGCCTCCTCAGCTGGGCATCCTGCTTGGGGCATTACGTGGGCTGCAGCTGCTGGATGTGCGCCCTCCACGCCGGCTCACCCTGCAACTGAGAAGATGGTGGAGCATCGTCCCGTAGCCCCGCAGCTCTCCTGCCACTCGCCGCAGCTGCCCCAGCCCCAGTGCCGCTGTCGCACAAGGGGGCACGATGGTGATGCGCTAGCGGGACAGCAGTTCTGCAGAGGAGCTGCCCCTCTTTGGGGACTTCGGGCTCCTGGTATGTGCCCACACCAGACACCTGCTCCTGAGCAGGGAGCACGTCACGACGCCATCTGAGCCAGCGCACCCCCGGCAGACAGCTGCCCGGTCCACAGCCCGCTGGCTGCCACCGCGGTGGCAATGTCCCATGGGGAGGGTCAGTCTCTCTCCCTCGGGATCACGGTCCCGTTAGGAGCAGCCGAACCCCAGCGTGTCCCAGACGTGTTGCCCATGAGTGACAGCGAAGCACACGTAGGGGGAGAGGGGCAGCAGCAGCAGCAGAGGGTCCGAGGCACCTCCTGGCTGACCCTGGCCAGCGGCGATCCTTACAGATCCTTACAGCACTCTGGGAAGGAGGGAGGTATCTCCTTGCTGAGCAGTTAACGGTGATCCTCAGCTTGGAAATTCATGCCCTTTATAATCGGCAGTACAAAAAAAGGTCTTTCCCCACCAGGCAGACACGCATCGAGTTTGTCGGTCAGGGCACATGGCCTGAAACACGCTCTGAAATGATGCTTCAGTGAGTAGTAACCAAGATGCAAACACTTCCTTCTCCTTCCTGCAAGGGGAAGCTGCCTGAAAACAACAAATACCGACGATATGCAAAGGCAGGTCACAGAAGGCATGCTCACAACGGCCCCAAGCCCTGCAAAGCCACCACAGCCCAGCCAGGCTCCCAGTGACCTACGGCACATCCATGGTCACGGTCCCTTCTGGCTGTGGCCATCAGCACCAGCAACCGGCAGCCAGCGGGACACAAAGCTGTGAGTTCTGAGGAGCAGGGACACCAACTCCCCTGCATCCTTCCCTCCGAGCTGCTCTCCTCCTCTCACCTTCGGTCACCCAGGAGGTGAAAATCCAGGCTTTTCCTTGGAGAAGGCTCCCAGCCAAACCTCTGCTCTCTGGTTAGAGCCTGGTAAATCCCCAAACCAAGGGGCCTTACTAATCTCTTAGCCCTCTGGCTGAGAGATGCTGACACCATGTGGGAAAGGCTCAGCAACGCTCCACCGCAGGCACCACGCTGCACCCACCAAGCCGGGACTTCGGGAAAAACTCGGGAAAACTTCCCCCTGCAATAAAGGTGTGGGTTCCAGCCCTATGAACCCAACCATATTCAAGCCCTCTGTGGGCAAGCAGGCTAAAAAGCAGTCATTTTAGTTTGGCTTAATGTAAATATACTGGAAACAATTTTTAAAAGGCTTTGAGTCACTCTCTTTTTAGCTCTGAATCAGACTGCCAGTGCCTTTTCCATGGGATTTCAATAATCCGTTTGGAATGCTGAACTTCATGTTTCTCACCTCTTCCCGTAAAAATGACATCTCCCACGTATCGCCTTCCACTAGCTTCGTACCCAGATCTCCTAGATAATTTTGAAACACATAAACGGCCTTTTCCAGTCACCTCCCACCACTCGGGATCCCTTGGGACACTGCACCGCAGCTGCTGCAGCTCAGCACAATGAGCAGGGTGCGAGCGGAGGGCAGCCCCTTCCCAAGCCCAGGAGCTGTGATTTTTTCAGGCAGCTGAAGAAAGCGGCTTTTTTTTAAAAAAAAAGTGAACTTTACAAACATGCATTTTGCCCCACAAGGCCTCATTCGGATTTTTAATCACTCCACAATCTAACCCACGGGGAGCTAGATTGCTGCTGTCACGTGCAGCGCCGGAACCTGCACGTATGCAGCAGCCCCGTGAAAACAGGTTGCTTGAGCATAACCACAAATTTCTACCCAAAACCCCACAAAAAGCCAAATTCCTTAAGCCCCACGCTGCTGCCGGGTCCCTACAAAACAGTGGACAGCCTTAGCTTCCAAGCTCTTGTAGATGAACCAAGAAAAAAAAAAAACAACCGTCATTTCAGCCAAGGCCACACTCGATGACTCAAAGACTTAGTCATTGCGATGCAGGTGAGAACAAACCTCGCAGAGGTGTAAATCTTGCACCGTAGGAAAGCCACAGCTGGCAAGAAGTTAGAACAGAAATTTCCACAGCAGACGGTACCCCTGCTAACTGCTAGAGTCTTTCTGTTTCCCTAAAACCCTATTAACAAGTCACCGGCATTATGTTACACAGCGATTCCTGTATTTGCCAGCAAAAATGCACAGGAAAATCCCAGAATTAGGTTCTTTCTCAACATCATGGAGAAACACGCTTATTTCAGCCGCTTATTTCAGGGGGAAGAGGCCAAACCTCTTAGATGCTCTTCCTGTGAAGGCTTCTACGCTCCTCCAGCATGTGTGAGGCATAATTTAACTTTGCTTTTTTTGATTTTAATGGAGGCTAACGCCAGGGCAATTACTGCTTTCAACGCATACTTCAAACCCCTCCACCTGACACGTCTGCAGCGCTCAGCCCCAGAAGACCCCCCGTGCTCTGCCCACTCTTCTCGTCTGCCGCGGGGCTCCGCCGGCTAAACACGCGGGAGGATGCACGGCAGGGCTCTGCAACACAACCAGCAGCAGAAGCTGCCACCTCCATTTCACCTCCAAACCCACTTATTGCAAACTGAAACCTCCCTGGCTCCATGGGGGTTCACTCCGGTAATGCCTCTTCCCCTTGTTTGCATAGAAAAGTCTTTTCTTTGTGGCTTTCTGCAGAAGTTAAATGAACAAAAACAACAAAGGTTGCTCCACCTAGGCAGATGGCTTTTACCTGAAAGGGATACAGCCCACAGCCCACACTCCACCTACCCAAGCTTTAAAGAAATAAACATACAGTGACATGAAATCTGTTATCAAGGAAAGTTTCCCCACACTTAGAAAAACACTTCAATATTTTGTTCTCCGAGATGCTGCCAACTCACTTCTCCCCCGCAAACCAGAATGTGAGCAAACAGATAAGGCATCAGACACCTGTTTTTGGCCTTAAAGATGTTTCACTAGGCATTTTCCAAAGACCATTAAAATCCAGGACACATGCAAGAGGTGAGAAATAAAAGCTATTTACTAAAAAATGCCCAAGCAGACCCCCCAAAATGAGTGATGCAATGATAAATGGAATGACAGCTCGTTTGTGCCCCAGGCTGGGCTATGGCAGGACAGAGCAGCGTTGTCCTTCGAGGTTCCGCTCGCTCTGCCCGTAGCGCAGCCCAAGTCACGTCTGGAGCGTGAGTCCCACCGCCGCTCAGGAAATGTGGATTTTATCACTGGCATCAGTCAAGCAGCCAGGAGCGGGCGCAGGCACTGCAAGGTAAGCTGGTGAGACAACGGGACGTCGGTGGGATGGCGGCAGGGATAGCGTGACCCCATTTGTCCCCACTCTGCTCTTCTTCCAGCTGCAGAGAGACGCCAGCCTGCTCCCACAGCTTTCATTTCATCAATCCCTACACGATCCCTGACGCTGCCAGCAATGCAGTGATGGTGAAGGGCTTGAGTAGGAGGTCATCCCATCTCTCCCCTGCCACATACCCATTTTCTGGAGTCTCCTCTCCCGGGTGAAGCACTCTCCGCTGCTGTGGTGCTTCTGGGCAACGCGCATCCATCAGCTTTCCCTGCAAAATAAACATTAAAAAGCATTGGTTCCAGGTTTGCCAGGCTCTAGAGGGACAGCAGCACCAAGCCAAGCTGCACAGGGAATAAGAAAACTCCTCCGCACCAACGCAGCGTAAGAAGAGGGATGCGCTATCGCAGCACCGGGTGCATGGGGTGCATCCTTCCACCCAACATGCTGCCGGCTTCTGCCACCCAGCCCTCCCTGGCACCAGCTTTCCAGGCACTTTGGGGCTTTCCTGAGCTTTCCTGCTCCATGCTCTGCTCCCACCCTCGGGGCTCGCCCTCCCGAGTGCGGTGTTGGCTCAGCACGGCTTTGTGAACCAATTCATCCCCGTTTCAGCAAGTCCTGATCCATCCTGCATCGCAGGCTCTGAAGAAGCAGCAGCCCGAATGCCTCAGCATGGAGAAGCTCGGGGTCTGGTTCCCTTCCCAGCTTCCCTACACATTCCCTGCGTGATCCCAGACCAGACACTGAGGAACAGCAGGTCTCAATTCCCAAGCTATAAAATGAGACCATTAACACTTAATTCCTCTCATCCATTGTCTGCCCAGATTGTAAACTCAGTAGGAAAAACTGTGTTTGTAAAGCCTCTAGCATGACAGAGCCTCCAGGCGTAAATGAAATATAAAATAATAAAAATAATTGAAAATCCCCAGCAGGCAGTTGTAGAAGGAGCGGAATAGAAGAGAAACATATGCCTGCCTTTTAATGACAAAAATAAACACTCTCCAAGCAGCGGGGAGACCGCCGAGCTCCGCGGTGCAAAGGTGCTCATTGCTGTTCTGGGAAGGGCTTGCAACACCGCCGCGCGGGATACCACGGCGAGCAGCGCCAGGCGGGTGGGCATCCTGTCACCACCAGCAGCAGCATCCCCCCACCGCAGCCTCAGCGCCCGACGCTCACCGGGCCCGGCACAGCCTGTGCGAGGGACACCAGCGCTGCCAGCCCCATGTGCTTCACCCCCGGCTCCGTGCCCGACACCGGCCCCGCCAGCCTGCACCGCTCCTTCCACGAGAAGCTGTTGATGGATTCCACTTCATCCAAGCCACCAACCCATGCCCAACCGTTCCCATTTCCAAGGCTGGAAATCCCGCCGGAGGCAGCGAAGCCAGCCAGGAGCGCTCTGCAGGCAGCGTGAGCACGGGGGAGAGCGTGCAAGGAGGGACCGCGTGGCTGGGCGAGCGGGGATGTGAACCAGCCATGCAGCAGCGTGCCAGGGGGCTGCAGAACTGCCACCCCAGGAGGGAGCGCCCACCCCAGCCCGCCCTGCGCAGCCAGTGCTGGGAGGCGCTACCAGGGCTGCGTTTCAGGGAGGACCATGCGTGGAGTGCTGCTGCTGCTGCTGCTGCTGCTGCTGCTGCTGCTGCTGCGGCTCATACCCCAGCCCTGGTCCCTGCACACCAGCGGATGGCAAAGGCTGGTGCAGCCAACACAGGGCGTGGGTTGGGGAAGGGGACACTCCTCTGCGCTCGCCACAGCCACAGACATGCCCCTCACACGCCACAAGTGTGCTGCACACGCGGGCCCACGTGCAGCGTCCGCTCATGCAATCACATGCTTGCACACACCTTCCCCTGTGCACACCACAGGAGGCATACACAGTCCTGTGCACCATTCCTTGCACACGCAGACACGTGCAATCACATACACACATGAGCAATCACGCATGGGCATGCATGCACAGATGTGCGATCACGTACTCACATGTGCAATCAAGCATGGGCACAAAAACACGTGCAATCACATGCCCCCCCATGTGCATGCACTTGTGCATTCCCATGGACCCACGTTTAACACTCACACACAATGCTTGTGTGCACACATGCCCTCACACATGGGCACAATCACGCGTGCACACCCAGGTGCGATATCACCTGCATGCACTTGCACACCCTGGGCACACCCAGGCACACCCAATGCACACCCTGGGCACACTCGATGCACACCCTGAGCACACCCAATACACACCCTGAGCACACCCTGGGCACACTCGATGCACACCCTGGGCACACCCGATGCACACCCTGAGCACACCCAATGCACACCCTGAGCACACCCGATGCACACCCGATGCACACCCTGGGCACACCCGATGCACACCTGATGCACACCCTGAGCACACCCAATGCACACCCGATGCACACCTGATGCACACCCGATGCACACCCAGGGCACACTCGATGCCCACCCTATACATACCCAATGCACACCCAACGCACACCCGATGCACACCTGATGCACACCCGATGCACACCCTGGGCACACCCGATGCACACCCTGCGCACTCCCGGGCACGCACAATCACCCACACGTGCAACCCCGCGCGCGCCCCGCGCCCCGCGCAGGCGCCCACGCGCCCCCCCGCACCTGCCTCGCGGCGCCCCCTGGCGGCCCCGGGCGGGACGCGACTCCCGCCGCGCGCACCCTCGCGCGCCCGCCGCAATGGGGCGGGCAGGCTCCACGTGACTGGGCCTGACCACTCCGGCTCCGCGGGGGGGGGCGGACAGCGGGAGCGCCGCGCCATCTGTGCACCATCGGAGCGGGGCGGGGGGCCCCGCCACCCCCGCGGCTTGGAGCGGCCCGGAGGGAGGGGGGGGGAGCGGCCGGGCTGCGGGGGCTGGGCGCGGCTGAGGAGAAATGGCGGGAACGGGGCGGCGGGTGTGCGGGGCCTGGTGGGGCGGCTGCCCCCGGCGCTGCGGGCAGGGCCCGGTCACCCCTTGCCATGGCGGCCTCGGGGGCAGCGCAGCAGCCGGTGGGCACCAGGGCCTCGGGGGGGTCATGGAGACCCCTCACTGCCCGGGGCCTCGGGGCTGCCCTTCCCCAGCGGGGCGGTGGGCCTTGGGCCGGGCCCCAGAGGCACAAACAGCGCTGCCCTCGCAGCCTGGGTTGTGAAATGGCACAGCAAACAGCACAGTCACAAGGGGAGGGAACTACAAAAATGCTTCAAAAGGAGCATTTTAAAGGAAAATGGGAGTGGCGGGGCACACGGGGCACCTGCCCATCCAGGCTGAAGTGGTGAGGGCTGTGCTCCTCCGAGCCTATCTCCTGTGTGGGCTGGATAACACCGTATTGGATTTGTTGTAATGTAATTATTTGTGTATCGGGTCACAGGGATCAATGCTTTAGTGAGCAGTGCTGCCAAGTCAGATCTCATCTAGGAGGTCCTTATCCCTGAGGAAACACAGGGGAGCATGTGTCACAAACACGGTGAGCCGGTGTGTTGGGCGGCGCTGAGCTGGGCGCCGAGGGGGGCATCAAGCCAGGGGGCTCACACCTGGTTACTTGTTACACCGAGGTTACTCATGCTGCTATTGCCCCCATGGTGCGATAGGTGCTGTGCATTCGGAGCAGGGCACGGCACAGAGCAAAGCTCTAAAAAAATGGGGAAAAACGTTGCCATCCTACAACTACTGCGTGCTGCTCTCCTGGCTCAACCTAGAAAGAATCTGAAAGAGAAGAAAATGCTTTAAAAATCAGGCTATTCCCATTCCTAAACGGGAACTGGCGAAGGGCGCTTCCCAGAGCAGTTTATGCCGTGGAGCAGAGCTGGCTGGCAGCCTGCTCCTGTGCTGGGCAGCACGGGGGGAGCGCTGTGAGAAAGCACCAGCATCTCCAGCTGGCTGGGGTGGGCTAGCTGCCTGTTCATTAACCACGTTGTTCATTATCCGTGTATTAAACACCAGGGGGGAATTACCTTGCGATTCCCGATGGCCGTGCCCCGCGCTGGGGCTGCTGTGAGCCGCTGCCACTGGAGGGCAACAGGAGACCACCGGATTTCTCGCACCCCCGAACCTGCGGTAGACCTAAAATGAGCACAAAGGGTAAATGAAATCAATCCGCTGTTGCAGAATCGGTCTGCTGGGAAGCAGAGCCCCGCAGAAAGATGAGGGAGCTGCAGCATGCCGGAGAGATCAAGCCCTAATTAGCTTTTTATGTGTTTTCTCCCCTGTATTATTTCCCAAAAAAGTTTCTAAATCTTTCTCCGAGCTTTGTGTCGTGTTATTCTGGGTTAAGTGGAACAGCGTGGTGCTCTTCATTATTTTTTTAAAGGGTCTAAAAGCTCAGTTTGATGCTTGAATGTCCTCATGCCTCCCAAACGGACGCTGTTACAACCTCCCCTCTCGCTGCTGCTGTAGGGTGTCAGATAATGCCCAAGAAATCCAGAAACAACACATTCTTGGCAGCGCTCGGCGTCTTCTCTTATAAACACAGACTTGCGCCATATAAATCTGGCTCCCTGCGTCCTGACAGTGGCCAATGAGGCATGATTTCCATTTCTGCAAACTGTGAACAACGCGGTGGGAAAGCCCAGCTAGGAAACAAGGTGGGAGAGCCGTGCTTTACATTTCTCGGGGACCTTTTGAGGATCTCGAGGCCCTTTGGAAATGAGAGCCAAGCTCTAAGTGTGTGTTACAGAGGGAGAGAAATAAGTCTGAGGTGATGCTTGGGAGCATGAGCAGAACCTGGAGCTGGGCATGTATTTCCAACGTCATGAGCTCATCCTCATGTCTGCTTTGCTGGCACAGGACTGCAGCATGGAGCTGTGGCACTTGAATTAACAGAGAAGGACGTAGTAATGCAGTACTTCTGGTATTAAAATGAATCAATAAATAGACCATGACCTGTATGGAGTGCACTAGGGCTCTGTAGTCTGGAGCCGTTCGTTTCTTGGCCGAGATCTAGGAGCTGATCCTTTCCTCGTGCTGCAGCTGGTGAGCTGTAGCGCCATGGCTTACCCACAGTTAGGGGCAGGAGGGAGAGGGAGAACACAGGCAAGCAAGCGCTAATTCACAAACGTGCAGGGAAACAGACAAAACCATCTTGTTCTTGTAAACGCAGAGCATTTTGGGGTTTGTTCTGTTTTCCCATGACACGTTTTTGTCAGTGTCGTGAGACAAGCGCTGAAAATTCCTTGGGGCAAAATAAAAAGTAAAGAGGCCTGCATGTCATGCCTGACGCATAGGTCAGCCCTGTCCCTGCTGCCAGGAGCCATCTCCAGCAGGGCGTCTCACCAAAGAGCTCCGAGTGGAAGGTGCCAGTGTTATCTGGCAGAATCGGGACTGGCGAGGCAGAACACGAGCTACCCAAAGTCCTCCAGAGCGGTGCCACTGACACATGCTGACATTTCCCATCCCGCCTGCCTCGGTGGTCATGCCTGGAGTTGCAAATCTTCCTCCGTTACAATTTGCTGAAGCTGTGACCCCAAGGGATGTCTCAGAGTGACAGCCAGAACAACCGTGGAAGTGTTAGTGATCCGTTCGCTGCGTTTTCTCTCTTCAGGACAGCTTGTCTGCTTCCCAGGAGAATCGCCACAGCTCCATTAGAGTCCATTAGCAGCTTCCTTTAGCCTTGAAGTGAATTTAGCACTGGTGAAAGGTGTTGGCGTGGCAATCCCGCAGGCTGGAGCCTGCTCCCAGCACAGCTCCGGTGTGGAGAGGAGCCAGGCGCACACGGAGCAGCCGAACCTGCCCTGTCTGCCGACAGCCATGTCTCACTGCAGGAAGGAACCACGGGGGCCTCTTCTTCCTTTTCCTGCAGACTTGGACAATAGCAGAGGCAAGAACTTGAAAGGGAAGGCGCCCCACATCAAAACGAAGAGTTTTTTAATAAAGTGGTGTCTGATGGGCATTTGCTTCCCCTGCGGAGGGGATTTCAGGGGCACTAGTGCTTTGCTGTGAGCTGTCTATGCCATCAGGTTATTACTGCCATGGCCTGGCCATCCCCGCTGGAGAGCCCTTTGCATCCCTGAGCCAAGGGCAAAGCCTGAAAAAAAAAAACCCTATTGCAGGACCACATGGGACAGGAATGGACAGGACTCGTATTGAGGGTTTTGGCTAGGACAAAGAGATGTCTCTTTCACTGAGAAATGGCCCGGCCTGGAGCCCGCAGAGGGACCACGCACGGGCAGAGAGCGGCATGTGCCTTTCCAGTCCAGGAGCTCGGCAGCAGTTGGACAAGGGCACTGCAGGCCGGGGCTGAGGCATGGAGAAAGCACGCAGAGCATTTGGCCCTGCTATACCCTGCACTGCAGATGTGAACAGCCTTCCATAAATATCAAAATGCTTGACAAGTGTCAGCAGCTGTGAGTCAGCCCTTTGCAATGCCCCCAATCAGACAAACCATGGTTTCATTGTCTTTGGGTCCCCTGAAATGTGAGCCGCACAGAAACCCACCCTGGCAGTCCGGATGCTTCCCTGGTCTGCAAACAAAGGCAAAGCAAGCACTTTGTGAAGTCCCAGTGCAATGATGCATGCCCCAGACTACACAGCATCCGAGGGAAGATGCCACTTTCCAGGTAGCACTTTGCGCATGGCCCGTGAGTGGCTCAATGTGGAAAACAGATCCCGAGAGCTCATCCCAACTCTTTTACCATGGGAGATCTGGGAACAGCTGCTGAGAAAGTGCTTGATCCTCAGTCCCTCAAAGGCTGCTACAGATTTCAGTGGATTTTAGCCATTGTAAGATGGAAATATGCATGTGCCTATCCACGCACAGCTGCAGAGAGGTAGCTGCATGCCCTCAGCACTGCCCTATCCCACTCACAGCTCCTGGCAGCCCTCCAGCACCGAATGATTCTCACCTTTCTCACCATCCTTGCCCACTTTATGCCAGTAAACTCACAATAATCAGCCTATTCTTCCCTAGCCCGCTGCTGCTGCTGCACCCATCTGGAGGCCCTCAAATACACTTTGGCTCAACCTTTCCTCTTCCTGTGCCGTCCCTTCTTTCATTCCTACTCACTCCTGCTATTATCAATAAGAGCTGTAATTAACACTGCTGGCTGTGCCCAGAATCCTCTCCCTACCCTCATTGCAGTAGGGTTTACGGGTTTTTCCGTTGAACAAATATGGGTGCAACTCACCTGAATTGCCAATCCCTATCAGTTGGTGGCTTGGGGCATTGCAGCATGAGCAAACAATGATGGTTATGGAGAGGAAAAGCAAGTGTGGAAAGCAATTGTTCTCATTGACTTCACCTTGATAAGAAAGACGCCAACTCCGAGACAAAAACCGTTTCTTGCCTTAGGGTTGCAGGAATCTAATTCCTGGAAAAGGAAAAATTGGTGGTGGTAAAGTGTAGCTGTGAGGTGGGAAGGATAGTCCACTGGTCAGGCCGAGTGGGAAGAGCTGGATTCCATTCTCTTTTCTTCTTCCACCCGCCATGAAACCTCAGACAAATCTCCTATCCCGGAGAAGAAAACTTTTCCATGATCAGTTGAAAGCTGTCAACAGCTGTGGCTCAGAGGTTAATGTCTCTCCTCTTGTAGTGCTGTCAGTGTGTGCAGAAATGCTTCTGCTGAGAGGTCACTGGAGCGCAAACAAGCGTGCACATAGACAGGTGTGATGCCTTCATCTCAGCTCCACGGACCATCTGCAGGCTTTGCGCACAGCACACCCGTGCCACGGGCCTGGCTGCCACCTGGATTTAAGGGCCATCACACTGGATTTCTTTACAGCAGTTACAGCGTCAACCGCCCAACTAATCATCTTTCAAAAATCTTGCATATGACTATAACCCATGGCGCGTGAGCTGCTGACTCTGAGCCCAACCAAACTGACCGCAGGACTTCACCCTGTGCGCGTGCAAGGGATCCTTCACGGCTGGCCACTTTGGGGGTTCTCCAGTGGCTTGTGCTCACAGCTTCTGCGCCAGCCAGCTCGGTGGCTCACAGGTGGGTTATCTGCAGGTCTGGCAGAGGGCAGAGCGGTGTGCCCCACATGCCATGACAGGTAACAGCTACTGCAGGTACTTGAGAGGGTCATGATGCAGGGCAGTGCCTAAATGCCAAGAAGCTTCTGCAAGCAGTCAGGGTGCATGGGTGAGAGAAGCTCTGTGGGGTCTCTCCCGGAGTGACTCACTCTTAAACTGAAAAGTTTCCTTTAAACAGCCAGGGATTTTGCACTGATGGGGTAACAAACCCTGCTCTGCAGAGGAGAAGCCTCTGTATCTTTGGGCACACATAAACACAAACACCTCCGGGATTTCTCCTCTGAGAGAGCCCCTGCCTGCTGAGAAGCTCTGCAGCCTTCCCCCAGCACTGCAGCTCCTGGGGGGCTAACCAGCAGCCAGCTGAGACTTTCAACCAGCTTATGTTTTTAATGATGAAACGGCTTCCGGCTTACTGAGGCAGGATGAGTCCTGCTGCTGGGTAGCTCAGCCTGGGGGTGACCAGGACAGTCTCCTCTGAAAACCCCTGGGATTTAGCAGATAGTTACTGGAATGGCTCCAACCGTGGGTTTTTTTCAGGCAGCATCTCCACAGCCCTGTGTCTCTGATCACGTACAGAAGGATGGTGGAAACGCCTGCCGAACCATGGCTAGCGTGTGCCTTGGAGGTGTCCATTCATGTTCTGGCTCCGGCTGGCTGGGAGCAAAGCCTGAGGCAGGGCATGAGGACTAGTGGATAGAGAAACAGACTCCCAGAAACTCGCTGTAGCAGCAAGAGACGAGGGAGTGTCGCTGCTCCTCTGGAAACACCATGTGGTAGTTCCACACCTGGAGTGGAAGGTCTCTTGTTAGCCCATGCTCACGTGCCTTTGCACCATGCTGTCCTTGTTGAGTTAATGTGGGGTGTCTGGCACGGGCACTGGGAAGATCCTCTGGTACCTGAGAGCCCCAGCTTGCAGAACGCCCTTGAACAACCCAGCTGAGGGTCCCCCAGGACTCTGCTGGCAGGGATTGCCTCCAGGGCCAACACAAATCTGTGATGACTAGCTGCAAGGGGATGGCGTCGCTTGGCACAGACTAAAATACACCTCTGGTGGAGAGCCAGGTGGCTCCATGATTCATTGTGTCTTACATCAATGTGGGATTGTTCACGGTTGTATCCGGGGCGGATCCTGGAGGCATCTAAGGAAGGTTTTGGACCGTGATGTCTCAGCTTCTGACAGATGGGTGCTACCACGTGGCACAACTCGCACGCTGCCTGCTCCTGCCCTCCTGCAGCATCACACACCACAGCAATATGAAGGCATTTATTCCCCATACAAGGTTTCCTCACTGGAAATGATCAGTTAAAAGCTGCCTCAGGAAAAGGGTTAAGAAAAGAAGAATCCAGTCTCAACTCTTTGCAATTTTAGGAGCAAAATGCAAGCTGCAGATGCAGGCTGCAGAGAGCTGTCCTGTGCTCTTTTGCTGCCTTTAATGTCCCCAGCCTCTGAGAGGGCACCCCAGAGAAATCAAAGATGCATCCTGGGTGACAGTGGCTCGGGAGACTCTTTGTTATGTGCTGAGAAACACCTGTACAACATCCTCAGTACCCTTTGGGGCAGGGAGCCTCTAGATACCCGTCTTCTTTTGGGCTTGTCCATAGCTCATTGGCACATGGTAAACTACCAGTCTCACACAGCGGTGCCCCAGAAGGGTTTTTCTCAGTGCTCCACCTCCACAGCGAGGTAATTCCTTCAGGGAGGCTGTAGGAACCGCCTGGTGCTGCCACCTCAGCTTTGCCCGTGCAGGGCAGCAGCAGGACCTCATCCTATTGCATTGACGTCAGTGGTTTTCCCCTCGCTGGCTGCTGAAGCCCTCGCACCACCCGGCATGTGCAGACAGATACATGGAGCTCTGCTGCAACCCAACCCACGCCACTGGCACGCTCCGGGCCGCAGCGGTTGCTTTTCGATTCCCTCTTGCACAGACACATCTGTCGGCTCGGGGCACCCCGCTCAGCCCCCACCGCAGAGCTGCAGCCGTGCGTGCAGGACCGAGGGAGCTGGTCCTTTCCCCCTTTCCCTCACCCGGCTCGTGGCTGTCTCTGACTCTCACCGATGCTCCCGGGCATGGTGTGGCTTTCACTGAGGCTTGCCCTTTCCGTCTATGAAAATCTGAACTGTAAAGTCTAGAAAACAAAAGGTCCTTTTTCAGTAAGAGGAGGCTGATTAACATTCCCTCAGGGAACCAAAGGGCCTCGTCACTGTTCTGAGTAAATGTGTTTTGTTGTTCCAAGGAAAAGTCTGACTCACCTGGCGGAGGCTTCGGAAGCGGTGAGGTCTCTGCAGCACGCACGTGGCCGTTGAGACGAGCCCTGCAGTACCAGGGTGTAGCGGAGGTGTGAAGGGCTGCCTCCTGCCCCGGGGTACCCAGCATCAGCCTGTCCCCGAGTCCCCTCAGCTGCATGTTGTTCAGTGCTTCAGGCTCAGTGTTGCCAAACAGCGCTAGACGCTGTGCCTGCATGCTCTCACACCAAAAGAAGGGGCTGGTTTGGATCGGGGTGTCTCTGGGGGTGTTTGGGGGTGGCAGCAGGACCAAATTCCAGACCTCGGTGGGTACTTGTGCTCCTCTCCCCTGCCCTGCGCTGCTTGCCAGGCTGGCCGGGCTCCAGTTAAGTACCGAGCAGGTCAGGCATCCCTCAGAGGTTTCCCTGGGAGCTGCCTGGACTTGCTCTGTTTGTAACAGTTGTGCCATCAATCCTGGGAAGGTCATAGCCCTCTGTGGCTTTTTCAGGTAGGTATTTCAGCACTTACCATGTCGTCTTCATTTTTGGAAGCCCCAGAGGAGGGAGGAAGGCTGGAAGGGGGGGAGGAAGAGGACGGAGGAAGACAGCAGCCGTCTGCCTCCTGCCCAGATTCACAGCTCTGTCGACTTCCCGTGTCAGTTCTGATGTGTTGGGCACGGTGCCACTTCACTTCTCGTGTGTCAGACTCCTGCAAGGCTTTCTGGAGCCGGTGGTGAGGGGGAGGTGGTCTCGCTGCGTAACACAGGACACAGGGCAGAGCATTCCCGAAGGACAATTGGGCAAAGCAGCTGCTTGGGCCAGCTCACAAATTGTATTTGTTCTTTTTTAGCTGACAAATTAATACTTTGTCTTTTATGAGCGCACCCTGGGTAGGGCCATGCCCAGAGAAATCTGCTCTGCACAGACAGGTCCATTTTAGTTAAGAAAAGAGACAAGGGAGCTACCAGCAGAGGTGGTCACAGAGGATTCCGCGCTGTTGCTGCCCAGGGGTGTTCCCAGGGTGAAGAAGGACCTGGAGAACAGTCCCTTGTTCCATCCTGCATGGCCTGAACACTCCAGCCACCTCACCCCCTGCCCCAGCCTGCAGCCCTCGGAGCCACTGGGGCTTCCCTCCAGTTACACACGAAACAAATCGTTGGTTCTAAGCAGCAGAGGTGACAGAGATTTACAACTTTTTCTCCTCATTTGCGCAGGTGCATTCCATGGAAGCACTCCCAAGTGTTATTCATAATCAATATTTGTTCCTCTGAAAATGCTCATTTATGTTGGGTCAGCTCACTGATACCTGGGTGTTTATTTTGCTCAGATTCCAGACACAAGTAAACGTGCATTTACAAAACCTACACGATCTTGGCTGCATGGTTATCTGCCTCTCTTGTTCTTGAAATAAATTTTCATTCTTTATTTTTGCAGGCTGCTTCTGCTGGGAAGGTCGAGCTCCTCTGCAAAGCCCCTGCACATCTTGCTGTTACTGGCACGGCTCCGTTTGCTGGTGATTGTGCCGAGCTGCGCAGAGCCCAGGAGGAAGACTTTCCTCCAGCCACTCCTATGGCCACTTCAGTTTTCCTCAGCCAGCTCCAGCTCCCAGCTGTGACCAGAGCATAATCCTCCAGCCAGTCTCCCACTCCTCCTGATTTCCCTCTGCTTTCTCCTGAAAACAAAAAAGGGGCATTTACAGCCTGCTAAGCACCCCTTCCACCCCTTCCAGCCCTTCCACCTCGGAGAAGCTGCATTACCATGGTCTAACCCACCTGCACGACTGTGTAACTACTTACAGAGTCTAGGGATATGTTGTTTGCTAATCGTGTTTGGGGCCTTCAGGGTGGGGAAATCCAGGATGACGCAGAGGCTTGTTTGTGGTGGGATTTTTCACTTCACTGTCAGCACACCCCCACAGCTGACTGGCGTGTGCTTCTCGCAGGCCTTGCTGCTTAAATACAAAACATCCTCAGTAAATTCAGCTTAGCCCAGGTTGTAACTGGGGTCACAGAGCCCTAACGCAAGCAGATTTTCACACCTGTGCAACACAGGGGGTGGTTAGTGATCCACCGGGGCAGGGCAAAATACCCTGCTGCATTGACAAGCCCTCTGTGCACCTCATTAATTTTTTTCTGTTAATCTTCCGTGCACACGGAGAGCACAAAGTAAACGTAATGGCTTGGCAAAAGAGCCACTGAACAGCTTGGCTTCACTGCAAAACCAGCAAAGTCAAAGCCAAAGGAAAATGGTGGGTTTTTTTCTGAGGGGTCTTGCAATATCTCCATGCTCGTGTTGGCTTCAGCATTCGGGGAGGAATTTGACAGGACTGCAACAAACAAGCCTTTTTCTATAGCAACTGGCCCCTCCAGGACATCTCCGAGTGCCTTACACAATGCAAATGGAAAAGCACTGACTCGTGAATGTACTGCAGATTGAAAGCAATGTTAAAAAAGCAACACAGGATTTCAATTTGGCTTTATAAGTGCCAATAGCAGTAACAATCCAATACCCACTGAAAAAAAATTGCATCACTCTGGGACACAGAAGCCTCCTCAAGCCTGGGGCAAACGGGCCAGGATGTTAAAACACACCAAAGAGTTTTCCATCTATTTATGCATTGCTGAGCAAGTTAATGTTAGTGAAAGGTGTCAGTGCAATGGAAGCACCTTCTTTTGCGGACGCCAGCCCAGCACCACAGCCAGGTTTGAGCTGATCTGATCACCACCTTCTTGCGCGTGAGGCACGAACCAGCTGCTGCTGCCTGGAGCTGGGGCAGTGGGGTGGGGTGGTCCAGCGCGGGGTCACTCCTGGATGTGCATGCCCACGTGCTGTTTTTCCAAAGGAGGTGATTAGCCCTGAACAACACATTTTATCCTCTGTTGGGATAAACACAGGGTCATTAGGATGACACAGGGTTGAGCTTACCAGGGTTGCAAACCCCACAGAAGAACACCGTCAAAGCCCAGATGTGCTCTGAGTGCAGGCCACAAACAACAAGACCAAAGCACAGAGGCACCTTGTGCTGCTGCCAAAACCCCCCAAAAGCCCTGGTGCTTTCCCTTCCGACACTGCCTGTAGCTGCTGCAAACGGCGCAGTCCTCTGTACCTGCCCAAGCACCCTGTGGGAGAGAAGATGCTCAGCTCGAGGGACCTAACACAGATCGTGGTTCCCCAACGTTACCCCCCGTCTGCTCCCTCCAGCCGGAGGCTCACGCTGGTGATGCGTGTGCAGTCACAGCGATGCTGAATGTCCTCCAGGTTATAAATGCTGCCTGTCAAGGACCTCGTCAAAGGTGAATTTTACCAGCCAGGAAAAAGGAGAGCGGCCGGGCGATCCCTCCCCACTGCAATCTTGCAGCCGTTACAGAAGTGAAGAGGCTTTTTTGTTTACCCAGGGAAGTAAGGAAAGGAAAAAACAACCCCTGATAAGTAAAACGTTGGAAAGATTGTAAAGTGAGATCAAGGAATTTAAAGGAAGGGAATTTATATGGTGTATTTCCTGATAAAATCGGACATTTCAAAGCATCCCTTAGCGGTGTGGCAATGTTGCGGTAAGCCGAAAGCATTTATGGGCAGCAGAATAGGCAGTTCCCTTGAAAAAGGGTATTTCAGACACATGATTTTAAAGGCTGCTCCATGGCTCTGTGCCCGTTGAAACGGGAAGAAACCCTCAAGCCAAAATGTCCAGCAATACAAAAAGACGTTTGGGGATTATTTATTATCATCCGTTCCCAATGTGGGAACACTAAATGCAGTAGTCAGGCCTGGCTGCTCTGGGCTGGACGCTGTGCACACACAAGTTAGAGAGACATTTTAATCTGCTCCCTGTAATGCACCAGTCAGGTAATTGTGCCGAGGGTGTGGGCAGACCTGGGTCTTTTTTTAGATCAGGTCAGAGCAGGCTCAGAAGTCTACAGCCGCCCTTTAGCCAGACGGAACGGGATATCATTTCTTTCCCTTTGCACCGAATTGGACCAAATTCACTCGTTAATGCAGCACCTGTGCCACCGAGGCAGTGACAAAGTGCCAGGTGTAACCTCTTTAAAGGGCTCATCCCTTGAACAGATCCACCTGTGGTGCCCTCTGCACCAGGGAGCAACAGGCACCTCCCGAGAGTAGCAAACACGATTGCAATGCTCCAGCTAGAGAGGGGTGAGTTGTGCGCTTTGTATTCCCTCTTCGTTTATTTTCGCAGCCTACAGCCCAACGTCGGGCGAGACTGAAGCACAGTCCCCCCTGTCTGTTCTCCCTCCATGTGCTCGTGGCGACTGCTGAGCCGCGTGGGATTGCAGGGGCAGAGCACCATCCTGACCCTTGGCACTCGGAGCATCGGATCCTCAGCTGCCCCAAGCGGATCCACCTTCTCAGCACCAGCTCAAAGTGCCCCTCCTGAGCAGCTCTCTGCCTTCAGCCGCCGGGTGCCAGCAGGGTTTGGAGGCAGGCTGGCTTCTTGCCAGCTCAGCGCTACTCCGGGTTGTAATCCCAGTGTCTGGGTCTTCCCTCTTGCATCACACCTGGCCTGAGCAGGGCTGCACCCTGCGCACGGAGGGGCGGCGAGCAAAGCTCAGCCCAGGTGGGAGGGACTGCGCTCCTGTTAAATCCACGGCTCCCAGAGGACCCAGTCCTCGCACAGACTCACCCTTGTGCTCATTTTATGAGCTCAGGGTGCTCTTGGAGGTGTTGCAGCGAGAGCGGTGCGCAGGAGAGGGGACAAGCAGCTGCAGCTCAGGTACCTGCAGGGTGCTGATTTCAAGGGCCATCTCTGCCTTTTCCATGTCTCTCTCAAGTTTGTTTTTTTTCCTCGTTCAATCCTCCACGCTGATGTTATTTGTGGTATCATCTCCTCTCTCCCATCCCTTCTCTTTCTTCTGCTGCTGCTTTGCATCTAGCTGGTGATTATTCTTGTGCCCTGGGAGAAATCTGTTGCAGAGATCTGAAAGAAGCCAAGACGTGGTTGTTCCTGCCTGAACAACGCTGCCGGCTGGCAGAGAGACCAAGTGGTGTTTATCCTGGGTGGGGAAGGCTGCTGGATATTCTGTGAGAAATGGCACGGGATTATGCTTATTGCTCAGGCTAAGGTTTTGGACTTTTCTCAGGAGTCCATGGGTTTTATTTTATTAGCCATTACCTGTCTCATTCACCCAGCGTTTGAAGCCTATTTAAGATTTCCAGTGATGTTTGTTGACCGTGCAGCCGAACAAGCGGTGTCAGATGCTTCATCCCCTCTGCCTGAAGTGCGTTCAGCCTGCAGGAGCGAGGCTGCGATCATGTGTCTGTGCATGTGCACCCAGCTTTTCAGGGGGAGGCTGCGGTGTGCTGAAGTGTTGAGAGTTCAAAGGCAATCAGAACGCCACGTGGTAGCAAGGAGTGTGACTAGCTGGAGGCAGTGGTTTACTCAGGGCTCGGTTGTTTGGTACTGCTGCATGTTCTTCAGCCGCTGACAGTCAGCAAGGTCAAAGCGTTGTGACTCAGGTCAGGATCAAGAGATGCTGTGAAACCAAACCCAAGGTTCTGAGGATCCGTCTGTGCGTAAGAGGAGAGCAGAGCATCAGGATGATCGCGTGGAAGCTGTGCAAGCAGGGCTCCAGGCAGGAGCGCTGCAGATACACGGCCTGTGTAGGCAGGTGTTTTGGCAAGAAGGTGGAGGTCTGAGGAGGGGAGGAAGAGTATCCAGTCCCACCTTGGGTCTGTCCCTTGGACCCCAGAGAAGAGCATGGTCTGCTGCCTCACAAGGTTTCAGGCCCTGAGGTGCAGTGCTGTACACTCCAGGGGATGTGTTGCTGGGGAGTGCAGATGTACAGCGTTTTCTGGAGCACTTTTTAAAGAGTTCTGCAGAGCCCTCTGTGCAGCAGCTCTCATCCTCTCCTTCCCTTGGCACCTCTGAAATGCAGGGAAACAGCCTCTCTTATGCAGCTGCTTCCTTTGTAATGCTACTGCCTAATGTGGTCCCGCAAGGGGATGGAGGTGAGATCTACCCATGGTCTCAGAAGGAAAAAATCCAGGCTGGTGCTCCAAGGAGCTTGTTAGTGTGTCTAAAAAGTCTCACATTCCTCTAACTCATCTGAAACATTCCTAGAATTAGCTAATCTAGCCTCTTTTTGGACAGACACCCTCGTCTAAAGATGCTTCCCGTGTCCACTGCTCACCCTGTGAAGAGGTGGAGGGAAAACTCTCCTGGGAGCGGGGGACCAGGCTCTGCTCCTTGTCTCCTACGCAGAGAAGCTCTTGCCAAAGGGGCAAGAGCCATCCCGGAAAAGGGAGCATGGCAGTGGGAGGGAGAGTTATCTGAGTAACAATTTCAACATTACTAATAACCCTCCTCATCCAAAACCCTGGAGACCCTTTCAGAAGTCTGAAATGTTGCTAAACAAGCAATGCATCGGGGCTGTTTGCAGGGGGATCGCTGGGGGACAATGGCTTCCACTGCTGGATGCCACCAGGTCATGTTGGAGTGCTTCTTGCTGCCCCAGCAAAAAGTCCTCTTTTGGCAATGGTCACACAGATGCTGCTCCATTGTGGGGCTCCGGGGGCTGATCAAATACCAAGAGTCAGCGATGCTGTCTGGGATTTCATAAAGGCTTCTTTTTGCAGCTGAACTTTCTAATTATTCTTGTTTGAGCAAGGAGGGAGGTGGCTTCGTCTGACAGTCGCCCCTTCTCCCCCCAGACGCTGGGAGGGCTGCCCCTCTTCAGGCACCAGCTGCCTCGTGCTCCAGGGGCTGGACCCCCCCTGGAGCTGGAGGTATATTCATATTTGCTATGTGATACTGCTGCTCTCTCTGCTCTGCAGGCAAAACACAGCGTAACCACAGGAACTTTCTTCCTCAGCCTCCTCAGCACACCCTGCTAAGCTAGGCAAGTCGCCCCGCAGCCCTCACGATGGTTAAGCTGGGTGTAATGAGCTTTGTGAATCCTGGGTGTCCCAGCAGTTCCTTTTGCTTGTCCCGGGAAGGGGATGTGAAACCAAATTGCGATCGGGAGGCTCCCAGGGCTCGCGTTGCAAGGAAAAACAACCCCGGCTTGCAGCTGGCTTTCCTGTTTTGGGGTCTCTGCGCAGACAGGGAACAAGTCTGTGTCCCGGCTCGTATGTCTTTGCTCCAAATAACTGTGCTGGGACAGCCAGGGCTTTGGGTGCAGCTGCCAGGCGAAGCTGCGGCAGCTCCACCAGCACAGCGGTTCCCTTTGCCTGGTCTGCCAAAGACTGGGGAGAGCCAGTGTGGGCAGAGGTGGAGCTGGGGGTCCACATCGAGCTGCGCTCCAGCAGACGGAGCCAGGACACGGCCCTGCACAGGGGGACTTTGCTCGGTGTTGGATCCGCAGGGCTCGGTCCACCTGGCTGTGCCTGGAGGGTTCTGGAAGGGCGTGCAGGCATTATCTAACAGCCGGGGTGTGTCGGGCATGGCCCTGGCCCAAGGGCATCCTGCTGCTCCTGCTGCCGCCCAGGAGGCACCCTGCAGCCCTCCAAACCCAGCACCCTGCACCTTGCCTCCGCTCCCCGCAGCCCCGCATGGGGACTGCAGCCCCAGTCCCAGCCCCAAGGCCCCAAGCCCAGCTCCTTCCATGGCAGGGGGCTTTCTGTTTTCGTGTTGGGGGCCGCTCCTCCGAGCTGGGCTGGAGGTGGAGGGGAGGACTGGTGTTAACTGGGCTGAACTGTAACTCCCGCCTCACCGAGCTGGGTCTGTTTGGTGCAACAGGCAGCTGCCTCACCAAGAGCCTTTACAAGCGTGTCTGTCTGCATCCAGCAATCTGTGACTTGTCCCCTTCACTTTAGGGGGAATTCCGTTCCACGGTCTGTTTCCAGAAGCAGAAACTCTGTGATTTCCAGTCTAGATGCATTTCTGGCTGGTTTATTTCCATTTCTTCTGGTGCTAACTTTGTCTTAGCTCAAACAACAGTGCTCCTTCCCCCAGTGTCTCTGCACAGCCAGTAAATCCTCCCAGCCTGGGTGAAGCTGGCCAGCCAAGCCCTGGAAGGCACGTCTGCAGCGCCTCGGTTACCTCTGCCAGGCCTGCGATGCTCCTGCTGCTCAGCTTGCTCTGCTGCCGGAGCAAAAAGCATCGCACCTCGGATGCGGGATACAGGCTCCCTGCCTGGCTCATGGTCCTTGCACTCCAGCCCAGCCCCTCTTCCGTGCCCGGGGGGCACAGCTGGACACTGCCCAGCCTTTGCAGGGGCTGCGCCCCAGGGTGCTGCTATTTCTAATTGCTTTTGGAAGGTCTTGATGTCTGTGGTTTTTCTTGCTGGTGGCTAACAGCTACCTGGTGATTAACCTCCTTCGCCCGAGCCCTGGTTCTTCCGAGCAGAAGAGCCTGCAGCTGAGGCTTGAAATTCTTGTGAGGAGCCTGGGAGACCTCTCACTTCAAACCCAGAGAAGGGAAGGGAGGAGAAATGAGGTTTGGAGGCTAATTCTGGCAGCATCAGGCACAAGAAAGATCAAAAACTCAGGGCAGGAATACAAGAGAGGAGGGAAGCTGTTGCGTGCATGCTCCTGGAACCCCCTGACAGTCCTGGTTCATGCATACTGCACGTTATTTCTGTACCTACTTAAATTAAAACCAGCCTTGTCTTGCGGACGCTGACTGGAGCCAGGCAGTTCTTCTCCCCGGGGGAGAATCCAATTTTCGCTCCATCTAGCTTGTGTTTTTGACCTGGAATGACTCTTCTTTTTATATTTAACAAATGTTCCCTCCAAGCCTTGTACCGTGCTGCACTTCTCACGGTGGTGCCTGCGGCATCATGGCACATACGTGCTCCAAGGCAGGAAAACAGAAGCGGGCAGACAGCTTATCTGGGATCCGACTGACCGCAGGGCAGAGCCGTGCAGTGACGGACCAGAGGCGATGGGAGCTCTGCGGGCAGAGCCCAGGCACGGCCAGCCCGGCCGGCTGCTGGGAGGGGGGAACCCGGGTCTCAGCCCCACGGCTGCATCCCCTCTGCCTCCGGGTTTGGGTCCAGAAATGCCGAGGAGGAGCACCACACAGGTGCTGGCCGTGGCACAGCCGGCCGGGAAGGCACCGTGGGCTATGGCACTGCTGCGGGCGCAGGAGGGACCCCACCATGTGCAGCCCGTGCTCCTCTCCCACCTGCTCCCGAGCCTGGGGAGCAGCTACCTGGAGGTGCAGCTCTTCCCACCCGTTTTCTGATCGATCCCTTCACAGCCACAGGGATAACCTGCTCCGGATTCTGTCCTTCTCCCATCCAGGCTGGGGCTGCCTGTCTTTCCCCTTTGTAGCATTAACCAGTTAGTTAGAATTCAGAGATGCTCTGTGCCAGTATAACCTGCAACTAAAGGCACAACAGCTGCCTCCCGGAGGCACTTTCCTTCCTGCAGCACACGTCCTTGCTCCTGAGCCTCTTACGGAGCAGCTTGCCAGTCCTGTAAATAAAATCTATCAAAGGCTCAGGAGACACAGTGGGGTCCGGGATGGGAGGAAGCTAAGTGGGTTTGAAGTATTTATTCACTTCTGCAGTCCTTAAAAACCTCTCCTAGCTCTTTTGAGAGCGTTACTGGTGTGACTCATGATCCATAGCCATGCCGAGTGCCATATGCTGTGAGCAGCAGCAGACAGCAGCAATGTTTTGCTTCTAATTCCCTCATCTTCATGAGTCTGTGCTATTCTGAGTGTCTCTCCAGCAAGAGAAGAGGCTTCTTCAGGGTTATATAATTAATAGAGGGCAAAGCTGGCCTGTTCTGAGCCACCTCCGTAACAGCTCTCAACACCCAGCACGACAATTAGTCACCACTTACCAGACATGACGTACCGCGCCAGCCCAGCGCTCCTGCCTTCGCCCACGGGGGTTTATGGACTGGCTGCCCCAGAGCAACGTGTCTCTTTCTTAATCCTGTGACTCCACAGTTAATCAGTCAGATAGGTGAGTAAATAAGTCAGTCATTCAAGCCTGCTACAGGAAAGGACAAATATTTCAGTAAGCGTAGCCTACTGTTTGTATGTATTACACACCAGATCCGCACAGGATATGGAGGAGGGAGCCCTGAGCTGTGGGATTAACTCCTGTCACCGAGACTTTGACTCTGGACATCCCGTGGTCCCCACTGGTGCTGCCCACCCCGAGGGCTGGAGGGGACAGGCACGCTCCCAGTGCAGTACAGCCACGGGCAATGTGCTTGGCTTTGATGTCCCCACGCACTGAAACGCTGGGGTTTGGCTGTCACGGTGGGTATGGAGCAGGACTGGCTTATTTTCCTCATCCTGACGCGAATGGGCAAGGTTCCCTCAGTGTGTTTGGTGGCCGCGAGTTTTGCCGAATGGCACGGCAGCCGCCGCGGTGCCGCAGACAAGCACGAGGGAGAGTGGCAGCCAGCGGGGACCCCGCTTATTCACTGATGCAATTAAACTTCCCCCACCTCCAAACAGCGTCCTGAGACCTTTTGCCCAGGACCCCCCAAAGGAAGCCCACCTTCTGCCGTGTTGGGTAGGTTCTTTTAAACGGAGCATTAAAAAAGTACTTCCTATCTAAAACTAAGCCAGGAGCATTCCAAATTTAATAGCAATCGGATTCCTCGAGCGCCACCTCGACTGAGAGAGCAGCCACATCCACAGGCTTCCAGGGCTCAGCTCACATTGTACCAGCAAAATAAACCTTCAGATTAAACGTACACCCACTCGCAGAACATGATCCTGGTGGGCAGCCCAATCTCTCTGGCCCACCACGTCCACCCTGCGTGGCGCTGGGCTCGCTGTCTACCGTGGCCTCTCTGGACAGTTTCTGAGGGTCTGGGTCCCGTGCAAAAGGTGTTACCAGTGATACTTCATTTCATTCTTAAGCAAGAAAAGAAGCACCGTACAAATAAAGCAGAATGTAGTTTGTAGGCCTTTTAATCCTGAAAAGCTGTTGCAAATTAATCCTTCTTGCACTTGCCCGGATGCACTGTGGCACCAGGAGCAGAGGCTGGAGGGGGGTGGAAAAGCAATACAGGATGACTTGTTTTCTTATGAGCTGAATTCCAGCTTTGCACTCCAAATCCTCGTTTTTATAGACTTTTCCGCTGAAGTCTGCTCCTGCCTGGGGCATGCCTGTGTAACCGCTCCTCTCTCTGCATTCCTTAGATTCTTCTTCTGCTTGAGACGCTGGATTGAAGAAGGGGTCTGAGGTCCCTGGTGGAGAAAGGGAGGCAAGGAGGAAGAGGAGGAGGAGAAGGAGGAGGTTTCCTTTGGACTCTTAAGCTGTCAAACCAGAAAACCGAACCATGTCACAGGTCATACAAAACCACGTGTTGCGCGTTGGACAGACTGTGTGTGTTTCCTCACAGGAGGAAACTAAGAGCTTGCACCCGGCGGGGTACCCGGGCTGCTCCGCGCTGCCAGTGGAGTACGCCTACTACTCAACGGAGGGCTGGGCTGACCCATCCATGATGGTGCGCAGCAATGCACGCCTGCTTCCCGGTGGGCGGCTGTACGGAGCCCACCCCGTGTTCGAGCACATGGCTGCCCACGCGCAGGGGAAGGGGCAGCAGGAGACCTCTTTGGAGAGACCCACTGCTCCCTATCAGCCGAAGAAGGAGGAGGACGACACCGGCACGGATCCTGAGGCTCACCTGGTATCTCCTACCTTGGACATATCAATAGAAAGCCTGAACCAGCTGATTCTAGAAATCGACCCAACCTTTCAGCCACTCATGTGCAAGCCAGTGAAGGACACAGTCCAACCTGCTTCTCAGAGTGACACTGCTGCCACCAAGAAACAAGATCCGGAGGCAATAGGTGAGGCAAAAGGCGCTGGTGGTGCGGTGGAGCCAGCGCAGCTCAGACGTAGTGAACACCAGCTGCTAGAGGCAGAGTGGAAGTCCAGGGCAGAGAGGTTGGCCCCACAGCAGCCCCAGTGAGCAGGATGAGGTGCTGTGCTCCTGCGGAGGGCTGGAAATGGGCATCAGTGACATCCCCCACCAGCCCCAGCGGGATCAGTGTGGGACGCTGTCTCCTGCTCTCAGGGTTTCATGTAAAGGAGCAGAACAGAACGCTCTCTGCCCAGCTGGTGTGCTTGGGTGGCCTTGGCCTGATCACTTTTGAGATGTCTCCTGTCTGGTTAGCTCAACAGGATCCAAAAGTCAACAGAGAGAACAGCCTTTACATCAACCTGATGTTGGTTTCCATGTGTTTGGAGAAAACATTTCTTGTTAGAAATGGGACTCGTAGCTCTCAGGAAACTCCTAATTTTTATTACCAGCAGTGACTAGAGACAGGCACTGACCTCTGGATGCGACGTGCGGCCCCTGCTCAACCCCAGAGCGGAGCCCCAGTCCTCCCGAAGGGCAGTGGAGCCTTTCCCAGGGTCAGGCTTGACCTGTGGAAGCACAAGGATTCGAAGCCAGATTTCCAAAGCCCTAGGCTAAGGTACTGATAGTTACACAACCATCCCATTTAAATGTTCCCGATCGTTTTGCCAGGGAAATTCTTTTTTTCCAGGGCTTGCACACTCCTCCAGCAGCATACCTGGCATACACAAGGCAGAACATCAGCAGCACATACCAACCCCCTCTTTCTGCCCTCGTGCCTGGGTGCCTTACGTGAACCCTTTTGCAACGCTTCCCTGTCATCCCTGCAATCCGAAGCTCTGCTGTGTGTGCTGCTTCTGATCCAAGCACTTTTGCCTGTGGCTCTTTTGCAGTGCGTTAGCTGCTCAACACACTGTGCGCAGGGTAACACCAGCAGACAGCGCACTGCACGCCGCTGCAAGCGTTCTGGTGGGCTGGAGGACAGATCTGTGATTTGTTGAGGTGCCTGACAGCAATCTCACTGCTTCTGAAAAGCCTTATCGCCTATCCGTGTCTACAGACACGGAAATACCTTGAAAATCTGTCCCCAGGCCTCTTTCCAGAGGTGAACAGGAGGATGTTAAAGGCGTGAAGAAAATTCCTCCTGAGCCCTCACGCAAACATCTGCATGGGGAACGCAGGGCTGGAGGTTGGGAACATGCATGGGAACGAGGTGCATGTCTGCAAGTGCACTGAGCAGCAGCCCCGGCAGGTGTGAGGGTCCTGATGCTCCCGTGGGAAGCAGCTAAGCCGGAGTCGGGCAGCGCAGGGGCTGGAGCGGTGCGAGCACACCACAGGGCTTGGGCCATTCCGGAGCGGACGGCATCCCTGCTTCCCACTGGGATGGAAGGGGGTGGCCTTGCAGATAAAATACTGTGACAAAGTGCAAATTCAGCTCTTGGCTCCTCAGCTAGTGTTTGGAGGCGTTCAGATGCCTCCCTCTCCTTCAGGCATCACTCAAGGGCTGCAGTCCCGAGCAGCTCAGCAGGTAGCATGCTAGTGGTTTTGAAAATTTGGCTCCAAGTGTGAAACCGAACATCTGGAAATCTGGCCCTGAATTCAGTGGGAAAAGCCTCACTTCAGCTTTCGTTTTCTTTTAACAGCTCTTCTTTTGTACACAAACTTCCTACTGCTGCGCAGTGCCCCTGCTCACCCACCTCCTCCTGCTCCAGCCATGCGACCTGTGCCTCTGCCACTGCTCCTGCCTCTCGCTGATGGGAAACGCTCCCGTTAGGCTCCTGCCTCCCTTTTCCCCCCCTCGGCCATTGCAGAGGAGACCTCACAGGGCCCCTTTGCTCTTTCTAAATAATTTCCACGCTCCTTCTTTCTGCCTAAGGTGTAAGTTCCCTGCAAGCACAGCCACTTGCTGTGAGGGCTGGCAGGAGACTGATGATACCCGGAGTCCACGAGAGGGGCTTGTTCTTGTCTAGCGGAAGCCCTGAGGAGGGCTTTTATCGTAACAGATGCTGTAGCAATAGGAGATGCATTCATGAAAGCCGCTAACACCCTCTGCTCCTGGAGGGGAGGAGATCATCTCGGCTTGCGTGACTGCTGGGCTCCGTGGTTGCGGCACTTTTGCCACTCCTTGATGCTGAAGAACTTGCCAAGGTCTCGAGCAAATATTTGAGGTTTAACCACACACGATAAGCAGGAGCGAAGGCAGAGAAGTAGGAGGCAAAAGGCCTCATTAGCCCAGCGCGCAGACGCTTTTCAGTTATTTCTTTAAAGGTCAATTAAAATCCCCATTTCTTTTCCCTTTTTGAGGGAGACATTGACAAAAAGCGCCCGGCCCAGAGCTTGCTGGAAGGGTTTGCACGCTGATACCGGAGCCAGGCAGCTCCGGAGCCTTCCCGAGGATGGGCTTTGGAGGAGCTGCCGGCTGCCAGGGGCGGTGAGGGTGTGGAGGGGGAAGGCTGCGGCTCTGGCTCCTTCCCGTGCGTGGTCCAGCTGCATCCCCACTGGGGACCAGCCCTTCTGGCTTACCCGGCGCCTCCTTGGCGGCTCTCCGCTGGCCGTGCCGATCCAATCCCGTGCTGGGATCGGCATAGAGAAGGGGCTCGGAGAGTAACTTTTGTACAGACTTGTGCTTTTCCTGCTCGTCAAGCTTTATGCCCCAGAGGTCTGGTTGTTCCTCGCAGTAAACAGGGTCTGCAGTGCTCGGCAGCCGCTTGCCCGGGGCAGCTTCCCTCACAGGCAGGTCCCAGGGCAGGACCCAAGTACATAACCCCAACTGCTGGGGAACTCAGGGCTGTTACCAGCCGTTTTTCACTGCTGCAGCAAAAAAAAAAAAAGGTTTTTCTCTCTCCAAGAAACACCCTTAAGAAGGGGAACTTTCCTGAACTCCATGGCAGGGCAAGAACCAGGAGCTGAAAACAAAGCTGGGCACGTTCAGACTAGAACGGAGGCGCGCGCTTCCAGCAGTGGGGGGGATGAACCACTGGAACAGCTTCCCCAGGGAGGTGCTGAATTCGCCATCGCTGCAAGCGCTTAAATCAAGTCTGAGTGTCTCTTGCTAAAAGGCATCTTCTAGCTCAGCCAGAAATGATGGCCTTGGTCAAGGAACCCAGTGACTGAGCATCGGGTACCCGGGCAGCCAGGCACGTCCTTGTCTTGGCCCTGAGGTTTCACTGAAGCTCTTGGAGCAAGTGATGCTCTGTCCGATGTGCTCCCCTGTAAATGATGGCGGGCAGAAGGGCTGGGAGGTGCCTGGCCTGCCCCGAGCACAAATGGGAGAGCAGGAAGAAACCCTCAACAGGGTATGGGCACAGAAACTGCCTTGGGAATTATTTCTCTAAAGAGACTCGTGCAGGATGGGGGAGAGGAGGGGAGAGCAGCCGGCCCCTGCCCTGCGCTGGTGCTTGCTGGACACCTGCAGCTTCCAATTGCCCTTGTCCCGTGTGGCGTCCCGCTGCCTCCCGCTCCGCAGCCACGGTGTGGATGGTGTGGATGGTGTGGATGGTGTGGATGGTGTGGATGCTCCTCCACCCAGCCAGGGTGTGCAGACCCACGTGCCTGCTGCCGTGGGCACCCTCCGAGCCTGATGTCATCCCTGGGGGGAGCAGCCAGATGTTTTTCTCTTGAGTCAGGTACAACCAGAGCGGCTGCTGGAGGAAGCACCCGCCTCTCCCTGCAGGTCTCGGCAGGCACTGGCTGCGTAATGCTGGCGGGGGGGGGGGGGGGTCTGTGCAGTCAGACATGACCGCAGGTAACCCCCCTCCCCGGGGAGCCTGCCAGCGCTGGGGTGGGGGGGGGGGCACTGTGGCTTGGTGGCTGTGAGAAAATCAGCCCTCACAGGGTCTTAGCAAAGGCCGGTGGGGGGCCATGGGGGGCTCCCTGCAGAGCCCAGGGGTCCTTCCCCGGGCCCAGCAGTGGCAGGGCAGGCAGAGCAGAGCCGGAGTTAATAGCAAGGAGAGCAGAAATGTGTGTCCCTCACAGAGCTTAGCTAACGAGAGGCAAACACTGAATCGGTAACGATCTCCTCTTTCTTCCTGCAGACATCAAGTACATAGAGATGACACCAGGCAGAGGCACGTGTGGGGAGCTCTGGCAGGGCACCCCCCACCCCCCACCCATGCCCTTCTCAAGGTCCCCCCAGGGCAATGCCTTCCAGCCCCAAAAAGGGGGACTCAGAAGCAACTACAGCACCAGCAGCAACGTGGTTTTCTTGAGCCCACCCAGCCCCGCGAGCCCCCGGGCGGCCACCCCCAGCTGTGCCGCCTCCCCGACCCGCAGCAAAGGGACCGAGTGCATCGCCGTGCCCCCGCAGTGCGTGGCTGGCCAGGCGGACAGCATCTCCTACGGCCCCGGCGCGCTCAGCACCTCCCCGGGCTTCGACAATTTGCTGAAGCCTGTGCACGTGGTGAGGGCCCAGCAGAGGGGCAGCTGGGTCTCCCAGCTCTCCATGAGCCCCGGCTCGGACACCAGTTACGTCCTGGGAAGGTAAATGCCGCCTTGTGTCCCAGTCTCAGGCTGATGGTGGGGATGGAAGGGGCACAGGGCGGTTACCCCAAGTCCTGCTGTCCAAGACCTCCTTCCTCATGGTGGGAGTCGATGCCACACAGGGCTGGGGATCCACCACTCTGGGGGGGGCTGTGCATCACATCCCGGCGAAACAACCCCCCCGATCTCCTTCTGCTCTGTCTCCCTCTTGCAGCAGCACCCATTCGCTCCACAACGATGACTCGGATGCTCACCCTGCTGCCTGCCACGCTGCTGACTGCCCATCCCCTGCCAGCTCCCTGGGCAGCCCCTGCCCACCCTCCCCGAGCATCAGGTCCAACTCTGGAGAAGTTTTTGGCCTGAGTCCCCACCAGCCCAGGGCACCCTGCGCCACCATAGCAAACACCTCCCCATCCCAGAAGGGACAGGCCAGCAGCTGCCCCCCCTCCATCCTCAACTCCACAGCCGACATCCCAGTGCTGCTGGTCAATGGGTGCTTGGAACAAGGAGATGCATCTTCCAGGCCGGCCAAAGCCCCCCCAGCTTCTGTCAAGCAGATCCCCCTTCCCAGCTGCAGCCCAACCTTGAGGCTTGGTGGCCTGAACAACGCGCTGTCGGCACCAGCACTCTCCTGCGTCTCGGACAGTAAGTCACCTCCCTGCCGTAGGGCAGGGCTGGCGGGGGGAAGGAGCTGTAGACCCCAAGAGCAGCCAGGAAAGGGGGAGCGAACACCGTTTTCTACTCTGGTTTATCTGTGGGTTACAGTCGTGAAGGACGGGAGGTCCTGCCTGGAGCTGGAGATCCTCACTGGATCTCCACAGGGTTGCAGAGCGCTCCAGCTCTTTGCTGATGACTCTGCATCTCAGGGTTTTGCCCACCAGGGTGCTGGGGTGTGTGCTCAGAAGGCAGAAACGCTCTGGTTCCCTCGGGAGATGCAGGTACACTTACTTATTTATAGCACCTGAGAATGAGAACCGTCCTTCTGTCATTTCATGCTTGTCTGTGGGCCCAGAATGGGTGGGGAGGAGGGGTTAGGGTTCCAGTTTGCTCTGGAGAACATCTAAAGATGTTCTTTAAACCAGAGTTTACAAGGTCCCTCATTCAAGGGTAAACACTAGGGCTATTGTTCTTGGGAGGAGATTAGCAGAGGCAGCTCTCAGAGCAGAGGGTTTTAATTGGGATTCTTAGGGGAATAGCAGGAGAGTTTCGTGGGTCAGATCCTCAGCTGGTGTAAGTCCCCATGGTCCAGTGGACTTGTGCGGGGTTGGGCAGACTGGCACTGCTGGGAGATTCCATGTGCTGCCTCTCCACGCTCCATCACAGCCTGCCAAGAGAGATAATTACGTGGAGAATGAATTATTCTGAGGAGCAGGGAGGAAGCTCTGTTCAAAAGGATTGGAAAAAAAACCCTTCAACCCTGGGCAGCCTGCAGAGCGGTATCTTTGCTGGGGCTCTGCATGCTCAGCGGTGTCTGCGGTGAAGGTCTTTCAGGACCTTGACACCATGAGGTCTCTTGCAGGTCCCCTCAGGGCTGGGCAGCCAACCATGAAGTTTGTGATGGACACGTCGAAGTACTGGTTCAAGCCGAGCATAACGAGGGACCAGGGTAAGGCAGCCAGCGTCTCTGCTGGGGTAACCCCGTCTCGGGCTTGCTCGCTGCAGGACCGCAGCCTGTTCCCCGCGCTGGAGTTGGCCCCCATGCAGCATCTCGGTCTGGCTCTTGCCCATGACGACTGAGGTCCCACGGGGACCTGGTGGTGGCACTTTATAGTGGGGGCTGATGGGTGTGGAGAGACCCCCTCACAGGTCTAGGGGGAAGGCTCAGAAATACGGGTTGTACCACAGCCCCTCTGACCCCCCTCAAGTCCCCCCAAGCTGCTCCTGCCTCTGTGCAGCTACTCAGCACGGCCTGGGCAGGGGCTGGCTCTGTCCTGGGGACCGCAGGGACCCATGAGACCACGCTGGGGCCCCTCGTCTGCAGGGCCACTGCAGTCGGTACCCGCACGAGGGACATGCACGTCCTCGGCAAACGCTCCCGAGTATTTCTCGCTGCTGCCAAGGAACGACTCCCCGCGAGAGCATCGGCCGGACACGAAATGCAACGCGGGGAGGTTCCACCTGTTTTGCTTGGCTGAGCCTCCGCCTGTGCTTTGACAGCAATCCAGCTGCTGAAGGACAAGGAGCCAGGCACGTTCGTGGTGCGGGACAGCACGTCGTACCGGGGGTCTTTTGGACTGGCTATGAAGGTTCCCGTCTCCCCATCCGGCAGCCAGACAGGTACAGGGACTTGCTTGGAAAGGTGGGGTTTTGCTCTGAGGATTTAATTGAAACTAGTCAAACCAAAGCAAGCCAAGAAGCTGCAGGACTCCGCTTGTGTGACAAACACTGGCAGCAGCATCTGTGCACCCCCATCCCACCCCTGCACAGGGGCTGGCATCGCACTCTCCATGCAAAGCAGAAGCCCCAGTGGATGCCCTGGGATGGGGCCCCGGGGCGGGCAGGGGTGGGCAGGGGTGAAACAGCGGTGCTTGTGCTGATGCTGATGCTGCCTTCAATCCCGCTTGCAGGCGACGAGAGCAGTGACCTTGTCCGGCACTTCCTTATCGAGTCGTCTGCCAAAGGGGTGCACCTGAAAGGAGCCAGCGAGGAGCTGTATTTCGGTGAGGACGGTGCCATCACCCGCAGCAGCCCTGGCAGCCCCAGGAGCTGTTTCCAAAAGCCCCTCGAAGCACCGGCCGGGTCCCCCTCAGCAGCCCTGGCAGCCCCAAGCCCCTCGAAGCACCGGCCGGGTCCCCCTCAGCATCCCTGCGGTGTGTGCTGTACAACCACTGGCACGGGGACCCTCCGGTCCCAGGGTCCTGCTGGTGAGGCTGTGGTAGGGGTCTCCAAAACAGACACGTGGGGTGGGGGTTGCAAAACCCACGTTTGTGGCTGTGAGGCCCCACATAGTCCAGTTTAGCCCCCTTCTGAGCTCCCTGGGACACTGATGTGGGGCCAAAGGTGGGTGGGTGGGAGGTTTTGGGCGCCAGGACCCCCCTGACTCGTGGTTCTGCGTTGCAGGGAGCCTCTCTGCCTTTGTCTATCAGCACGCCATCACCCCGCTGGCACTGCCCTGCAAGCTGAGCATCCCCACCCGAGGTAGGTGTCACGGACAGGATCGATGCTCCGAGCCTTCCCTCCTGCCTGTCTGGGGAGGTGGGCGAGGTCCTGCAGTGGGGAGGGGGCTGAACCCGGGTACCCCTGCGCTGGGGCTGGCTGCCCTGGCTGCACGTGGAGCAGGGACCTGCAAGAGCTGGCTCAAGTACGAGACGGTGGCGACCTGCTTCTGCTGGGGATGGAGGGGGGTGAGCAAAGCAGCGGGGGGCAAAGGGCCACTGAGGGTGGGCAAGGAAAGGAGGAGCAGGGAGATGGGGAGCGAGCAGAGTCAGGAGAGGGAGGCAGAGGAGAATTGAATTAATTACTGCTCTAAACCCCTGCAATTTAAGTGGTCCTGGGCTTTTGGGCCACCTCTTGTGAGATAAGGAACCACTACCCAGTGCAAAGTGGTGACCCAGAGCAGCCTGACCCGTGGCATCAGTGCTCCTGCGTGTCGTTTGTGCAGACCTCGCCGACGGCGAAGACAGCCCTGACTGCGCTCCCGAGTCCACGCCAACCCTGCTGAAGAAAACCGCTGGTGAGGAAAGGAGCAGGCAGCTGTCACCGGGGGACAGTCACGCTGGCAGTAGCTAAGCTGAGGGCGTACACCCATGCTTTGGGCTTTAGCCCTCACCTATCAAACACCAGGCTCTATGGTTTTTTATATCACCCACTCTGAGACCGTTCACAGCAGAAGCTGAAAAGCCAGCGCTGCCCTTGGGGCTGTGCAAAGAACCAGGTCACCCCGGCGCATCCGTGGGTGCCGGTGCAATGTCCCCCTCTTGGCTTTAGCACCAGGCTGGGGACACCTGCAGGTTTTCTTCACATCCTCAGATCATGGAACCTGATATTTTTAGAGAAAGGAGACTTTTGGTTCTCACGATGGTGAAGAGAAGCTTGAGAACACAGTTCTTGAGGTCACAAGGCTGATAAAAGACCCGCAATTCCCACAATTTTTGATAGCCCCTGATTTTTAAGCTTCTCCTGATCGGCTTCAGCTGGTATTGAACATCTGGAGTTTCTAGGAGAGGGATGGGGCAATCAGGGGCTGGTTAAATTGCTGAGGGACCTTATAGGAGGCACGTGGAAACTGCACAGCAGGACGGGGAAGGGTCTTTGCTTCTCTTCTACACCTGGGTGCCCCCAGCCAGGGTGCAGCAGTGGGTGGGCTCCAGGTGAGAGCAGAGAGCGATGGGCAGGAGACCGTGCGGATGGGTCACGGCGCAGTCGAGGGAGTCGGGAACCACTTTGTTTTGCTGGAAATTCTGAAAAATAAGTTGGCAAGCTGAAAAGTTTAGTTTGACCCAGAACAGCCCTTTAAAAAGCTCAATCAGCCTGAAATGTCATGTTTTAGGTTGGCCTTCAGCCGTTAGTTGGCTTGGGGTATTTCTGCTTTTCATTAAAGGAAATATGTAATAAACAGGAAAAAAAATCCAAATATGACATTTAGAATCCGGAAATTAAATACTTTGACTTTTAAAACAATTAGTGCAAAGCATTAAAGTAAACCAAAATAAATTTGCGAAGAATTTCTGAGTCACCAAATCTTTAATTTTAATCAAAACAAATCTGACCCACGTACGCGTCGGGTTCCGCAGGAGGATGCCTGGGACCCAGCCTCGGACCCGGCCCCGCGGTGCTCAGCGCGGTGAGACGCCGGGGTGCTGCGGGGCCGGCGCTGAGCCGGGCTCTGTGCTCTCCTTGCAGTGTGCAACGTCTTGTACCTCAACTCGGTGAACATGGAGACGCTCACGGGAGCCCCGGCCATCCAGAAAGCTGTCTCCTCCACCTTCGAGCTGGAGACGCTGCCCACACCCACCCTGGTGCACTTCAGGGTGACGGAGCAGGGCGTCACGCTGACGGACATCCAGAGGAAGTAAGAGCTGCCGCCGCGGCCGAGGGCTGACGGGTGGCAAGGTGCAGGGCAGAGTGGAAAAGCATCTCGCCCGTGCCCACCCAGCGCCCTCCTTGCGTCTCAGCCTGCCCGCCTGCTGATCTGCAGCGCGGCAAGGAGAACTCGCCCGCTAGCACAAACCCGTGCTGCAATCCGGGGGGGGTGGGCACGACCCCCCCTGTTACAGCACCGGGCACGATGCTGCTGGCGACATCTCAGGAGTGGGAGGCAGGAGCTGGTGGAACCCCCCACCAGGAGGTGCCGGACTGGAGGCACCCTGGGGAGCAGGACCCCACACCCCCCTTCCCCAGCAGCCACTAATTCTTCAGGCCGGGCTTCAATTTGCAAACGCCCGTTTCTCCGAGCAGCTTCTGCCCAGGGCTTCCCTCCTCTAACGCCAGGCTCTCCTCCCCGACAGGGTCTTTTTCAGGCGACACTACCCCTTGGCTGCCATCAGGTTTTGCGGGATGGACCCTGAGAACAGAAAGTGAGTAGTGGGCTGCCAGCGGGCTGGGGGCTCGCATCCCTGCGCTTCCCAGCTGCTCCCGTCTCTGCACCGCTTGGAATCCCAAATCCCAACCGCCGGCTGTGCAGCCCCTGCGCCGGGCTGGGGTTTAGCTACGTGTAACCCTGGGGTTTGCGGCTGATGGGGATGAATTAAATTCCAGCCTTTGAGTAAATCCAACTCTGCTTTTCCCTCAGGTGGCAGAAGTACTGCAAGTCCTCGAGGTAAGAGCCACGCGGGGACCTGCCGTGCCGGTGGCTGCCGGGGGGAGATGCTGCCTGGCCCAGCCTCGCCTCCCCAGCGGGTGCATTGCAAAGCTTCGCTGGGCAGCCAAGAATCGAAGCTTAAAAACGCAGAGGGGATGCAATAAAAGTTAAGGTGGCGGCAGGGTGGGACGCGGGGCAGATGGGTGAAGCTTTACGGGGGTTCTTGCTCAGTAGGTTTTGATGGGGGGGGCTTGGCTAAGCCCCGTTCCCTGCATCCCCTCACGCAGAAAGCCCCCATCCCAGTCCGACAGCCTTCCCAGGGACTCGCGCCCTGGGCTCGGGAAGCGAGTTTCTCTCTGGCTCTCCCTCGCATTCACGAAACTCTTCGCAGCTGGGGGAGCCTTGCCAGAAACGCTTCTCCCGGCTGTTTTGCTTCCAAGCAAACGTGATCGGGGAGCAGGCCAAGGTGGAATTGCTGGAACCGGGATTTTGCTTTGTGACTGGGGCTAGTTTAAGCGTATTCCTTTGGATTCCTGGATGCAAACTGAATAAGTCTCTCTCCCCTTTTTCAAAGGATCTTTGGGTTTGTGGCCAAAAGCCAGACAGATTCGGAGAACCTCTGTCACCTGTTTGCAGAGTACGACACGGTGCAGCCAGCATCGCTTGTCATCGACCTTCTCTGCAAGCTCCTGCCAGGCCCGTAGAGGACAGAAACCCCAGGACAGCTCAGGGCTGGCAGCTGCCACACGCTGCCGAGCTTTTGCCGCTCCCCTTTTCCTGCTTCTGGGTTGCATTTTGGCAACGGCTCGTATTTATATATTTTTCTTACGCACTGTCACGTCAAGAGTCTCAAAGATTTTATGCTCTGGTGGGATACGTTCCTCCGAGACCCTCTGCGGGGCATCCCCTGGCAGTGCTCGCTGCGGTGGCCAGCGCAGGATGGTTGCCCACGGGGAGCTGCGCCGGGCTGGGAGCGGAGCTGCGGGCTGGGAGCTGTGCTTACCGTACGGAACCGCTGCCTCCTTCGCCTGGCTCTGGAGAACTGAAATATTCTGGCTGAGATTTCTACTGGCAGCGGGGGATGCCTGTGCTTGGGGTGTGCAAGCTGAGGTCCGTTCAGTGGAGCTGAGCTCCCACCTTTGGGGACCAAGCACCGTGGGAGGGGAAGTTTGCTGCAGGCAGAGGGGGTTGACCAGCATCAGGAGGCGGTTTTGCAAATCAAAGCGTATAAAATCATTAGGCCCTGCTGAAAACTCCTGCTTCCCTCAAAGATCAAGAAGCATCAAAAGGCAGAAATGTCAGAGCAGCGTGGTTTTGCCTAGTGCTGGTAAATTCTCCTGCCCTTTTTTGCAACGCGGGGTTACAGGCTAGCTCAACCTCCAGGCATCACAGCAAGCTGAGAAATAAATGTTGACATTTTCATGACAGTAAAACATTGGCTTTTTGGAAATGACTTGCATGAATTTGGGCCAGATCCTCAGATGACGTAAATTGGCGCAGCCTCATGGAAGTCAGCGCTGCCGTGATTTACACCAGCTGAAGATTTCGCTTTTGCTGTAATCGCGGAGCGGAGCGGCTCCGAGCCCACCATGCAGTCGCCTCCCTTGGCACTCGCTTACCTGGTGCCTCTGCGTCGCTTTAACGTTGCACCCTGCGCTACCGAGCCCTGTGCAGGGGTGTTTGCCATAAAGCAGTGGCTCGTTCGTCTCACCGCAAACGCCGCAGCGACTGACCGACGTGACTCTGCTCGCTCCAGCTGCCCAGCGTCTGCATGCGCTGCACATACAGAAACAGCCGCTCCCCTCCAGCCGAGCTGTGGCAACGATAAAAAGAGATACTGGGGTAACTGGGGGAGACTGGGGGGAGCACCCAGCTCCAGGATGAGAAGCTGACAGCTCTGCCCCCCCCCCAGGCCATCTGCCCGAAGCTCTGCTCAGCCAGAGCCCAGCACCCAGCCCAGTGGGCTCCGTGTGCTTGTGCCGTCCCCGTCCCCGTTCTGCGAAGGCGCAGGGGAAGGCGGCACCCCAAGGTCATGGGCAGCTCCGGGGGACACGGCTCAGCCCCAGCGCCCCGGGCTTCTGCATCCCCAGGCCCACAGGGACCCCAAGCCCCCTGGGGTGTACAGGATGTGACCCGCTGCAGTGCGCGCTGCAGCCGGCAAGGGGCCCCAGCACAACACCATCTGCCCTGCCTGCACCCTGCCTGTCCCCTGCCTGCACCCTGCCTGTGCCCTGCACCCTGCCTGTGCCCTGCCGGCACCCTGCCTGTGCCCTGCCTGCACCCTGCCTGCACCCTGCCTGTGCCCTGCACCCTGCCTGTGCCCTGCCGGCACCCTGCCTGCACCCTGCCTGTGCCCTGCCGGCACCCTGCCTGCGCCCTGCCTGCACCCTGCCTGCACCCTGCCTGTGCCCTGCACCCTGCCTGCGCCCTGCCGGCACCCTGCCTGCACCCTGCCTGCACCCGGCCTGCACCCTGCCTGCACCCTGCCTGTGCCCTGCACCTTGCCTGCGCCCTGCCGGCACCCTGCCTGCACCCTGCCTGTGCCCTGCCGGCACCCTGCCTGCGCCCTGCCTGCACCCTGCCTGTGCCCTGCACCCTGCCTGCGCCCTGCCGGCACCCTGCCGGCACCCTGCCTGTGCCCTGTCGGATCCCTGCCTGTGCCCTGCCTGTGCCCTGCCTGCACCCTGCCCTGCACCCTGCCTGTACCCTGCACCCTGCCTGCACCCTGCCTGCACCCTGCCTGCCCCTGCCTGTGCCCTGCGCCCTGCCTGCACCCTGCCTGCACCCTGCCTGTGCCCTGCACCCTGCCTGCACCCTGCCAGCACCCTGCCTGTACCCTGCCTGTGCCCTGTTGGATCCCTGCCTGCACCCTGCCTTCACCCTGCCTGTGCCGTGCCTGCACCCTGCCTGCACCCTTCCTATGCCCTGCCTGTCCCCTCCTGAGCCCTGCCAGTGCCCTGCCTGTCCCCTGCCTGCACCCTGCCTGTCCCCTGCCTGCGCCTTGCCCACCTGCTGGGAGAGGTCAATAAGGGCAGAACCAGCGGTGCCCACAGAGCTGCTTTCATTAACCAACGCTCATTAGGGCTGCGCTGGCTGCAGGAGCCCGGCCTGGGACGCCGCGGGGGTTGCAGCCCACGAGCCAGCGCTGCTTTACGCCGTCGCCTTTATTGCGATGCTGCCCAGGACGGCGGAGGCAAGTGCAATGGGAGCAGCAGCACTCCAGGGCTTTGGCTCCAAACGGTGTTTGGGGGGGGGGGATCACGGTGCTGCCCCCGAGCTCGGCCAGCGCCGTCCCCACATGCTGCTCCCTGCGCCATCAAACCTGGGGGTTTTGACGGTTTGGAAAAAAACCAAAACTCTTTTGCAGAACTCCAGCCACAACGGGGATGGTTCATCTTCTGGGGAACGGCGCCATGGCTGCTTTTCCCCGCTTTGGGACCACTTTGGGACAGGGAACGGGCCCGTCGCCAAGCGCTGTCTTCCACACGTGGAATTTTTATTTTATTGAAAACCCTTTTCCAGCGCAGCGGAGCTGGAGCACGGGCACAGCCACCACGGGGACAGCTCAGCCAAAACCACCTGGATTCAGGAAAAAACAAACAATTCTCTGAGCTCCTCGTGGCTTCCAAAGTTTGTCCCAGGCTTCCTGGAAGCGCAGCTCTTGGTTTTGGTTCCTGGGTCCAGTTCCAGCCATTTTGTAACAAACCCAGCCCCTGTCCTGGCCAGGCTCACGCGTTTGTTCCTAGCAGCCTGTCACCGGCGGGTGATGCCCCGTGTCCCCAACCACAGCAACACCCTGAAAGCCACCGATGCTGCGATGCTCTCCCTGGTGACAGGGACACGGATCACACCAGTGCCCCCCCCCCCCGCACATGCGGGTGCACAGACACACGTGCACTTGTGTGGGTGACACACAAAGCCCCACCATGGCTCTGTGGTGACACCGGGACGGGTGGCAGCGAGGTGGCCGCAGGGGTTCCCCCACAGAAATGTCCTCACCCTGCACGTGGGATGGGAGCTGCTGGCTGCTGCAGGTGGAACTTTGCTCCTGACACCATGCAGGGTAGCTCAAGAGCCGCCGCCGGACAGTGCCGGGGATGAGCATCACTGCCCGCCTCCCCCATCCTGACACAAGGGGGTCCTGCCACTGCTGCCCGGCGCCCCCGGCACATCGAGGGCATCAGAGGGTTCGGTTTCCTCCTGTCACCGGTTTTCTGGTGACCTCCAGAAGAGGGAAAAGGCCACAACCTTCCCTCAGCTGACATGAAAGACCTGGGCGGGGGGGGGAGGGAGGCAGGTGCCCCCAGCCTGCAGCCGTCACGGGAAGGTGGAATCGCCCCCCCAGGCCCTGTGGCCCCAGCCCCCACGCTCCCGGCAGCGCAGCAGCAGCTCTGCCAAATGCACACGCGCGTGTTTCTCCAGCCAAATCGGTCCCCAAGCCCAGCCCGGTGCCCCCGCAGCTGCCAGGGCTGGGGGCAGCCGAAGGGACCCCAAAGGAGAGCCGGGGGAGCCCCAGCCCCGGGCAGCCGTCAGCACAGGGCCGGGGCGCTGGGCCGGGCTCCAGGAGAGCTGGCGGCGTCCCTGGTCCGGCTGCCGATCTGCTGCGCCAGCAAATTACTGGGCTTGTCTACATTGGCCGCGCTGGCTGCCTTCGGGCCCAGCTCCTCCACCGTGTTTGCACAACCCCGAGCACCGCGGCCACGCAGCTCCAGTAACCGGAGCATCGCGCTGGCGCCAGCCCCGAACGGCCCCGCCAGAGCTGGGGAGCCACGATGCCACAGACCCAGCCGCCCTCACCCTGCCGCGACGTGACCCCCCGTGACACCGCTGGTCACAGCTGCCCTGGCAGCGCGTTCGGGAGACAGCCGAGCTCCGGGAGCACCGGGTAGCCCACCGGCGTGCAGCCACCGGCAGCGCCATGCCTGGGCATCTCCCAGCTGTGTCCCCTGCCACCCTCCCGAAGCTCCGAGGAAAGCTGGAGATGCTCAGCACCTGCTGGCACCGGCACTGCCACTCGTGCCGCGGGCTGTGGCTCTGTGAGCCAGCGGCTCTGCCTGGCCACGAGCACGTTGCCCTGGCACAAGCCGGTGCCTGTCCCTGTCCTCTCCTGAACTTTGAAGCCCATCCAGTGGCTCGTCCCAGCCTGGTGTGGTCTCCAGGCCCTGCTGCTGTTCTGTGCCACTGTGCGGGACCGAAGGTGACAATCCTGGCTGCCCCCACGCTGGCACCGAGCAGAAGCTGAGCTCACGAGGACGCACGATACCGTCTGCTTCCCACCCCATCCCTGCTCAGCGTAGCTCTTCCTTGGCTTTGTGGGTGCCTGGGGTTTCAGGGCTGCTGAACCCCAACCCTAGCACGGTGTCCCACAGGCTGGGGGGGGGACGGGACCAGGTCCCTGGGCAGGGACAGCACGGCTGAGCCTGTCCATCCCCCGTGGGACACCCAGCACTGGCCCCCGCGCTCCACGGGCTGTGGATGCTGCCGAGCACAGGCAGGCGCTGGCCCCGCTCCCACCGCCTGGTCCTGGGATCTACAAACCAGCTGCTCCCAGCTCAGGCACTTTTCCACTTCCGAGCCACCGCAACCCAACCCCCCCCCCCCCCCCCCCGCCCTCCCCAGCTCCCCCCAACCTCCGTGCCCGCAGCCCCTGGCCGGTGGCAGGCAGGTGCCTTTGGAGGTGGCCAAAAGGGCTCCCTGCCTGGTGGGTGCCAGGGCTCAGCCTGCACCGGGGGAGCTCAGGGAGAGGCGCTGAGACCCACGGGTGCTCCTGGGTGACATTCCCCGCTGCCACCCAGACCCCTCCCCACTTGCCCCGCGGGCAGCCGGCGCAGCCCCGCTGCTCTCCCCAGTGCCCATCCCGCAGAACAAAACCATCAAATATTTTTGCTGGATACGAGCCGGAGCCGGATGCCGGTTCACACCTTGAACCCCTCGTGCCAACTCCGTCGTGCCCTGCTCCCACCGCCAGCACCGGCACGGCCCAGGGCCGAGGAGCCCCCCACCAGTGGTCCATGGGGATGCGGTTTGCGGGGGCTCCAGAGCTGGGATGGGCTGGCAGCACAGTCCAGTGGCTGAACCTTGCTGGGGATGGGGGGCTGCAAGTGCTGCTCCTCCATCCTCTGCCAGGGCTTGAGGCAGCAGCAGGAGGTTGCTGAGCTCGCGGGCAGTCCCTGGTTTAATTTGGCCCGTTTGGAAGGGGAGCATTTCCATACAGCACATACTGGGAATGCAGCGCCCAGCTGGGTGGGACCCCCGCCGGCACCCCCCCCCTTCTTTAAAGCAACGCAAAGATAAAATACACTTGATAGAAACACATTAAATAACCAGGAAAATTAAATACAGTAATTACCTTTTTTTTTTTTTTTTTTTTTTTTTTTTGACAATACAAAGGTTCAAGTTTACTGTAAAAGAGGGTCGGTGCTACATGGGAGTCCGAAGGGATGGGCTTGGCCCAGGAGGAACTGACAGAAATCACATCAGTGTGGAAAAACGCCACTGGGGTTGGGGAGCCTTATGCTGGTATATGATCATGTGTAAATACAGCCTTAAACTACAGGAGAGATGATACAAAACGCTGGAGCCCTCAGAGCGGGGCACAGAAGGTGCCCTGGCGGGTGCCGGCATCCCTGATCCCTGCCTGGTCACCCCAAACCCAGGAGAGGCTCTGCTGGATCTGCCAGCGCTGCCCTAGCCACATGTGGGGAGGGTCTGGGTGGCTGAGACCACCAGGCTGAGGCTGCCACCAGACCCTGCACCCCACCACGGTGCTGCCAGCCTAGCCACGTGGCACCGGCACTGTGACCAGCCATGTTCCCCAGCAGCACCTCCCTGCGCCCCAGGAAACCCACCCTTCGCAGGGTGGCACTGGGGGGCCGGGGGGCTGGCAGGGGCAGAGACCCCCAGCCCCAACAAGGACCATCCTGGCAAATCGACTCCGGTTAGAAGCCATGTGCAGCCTCCAGTGCGGCACCGCGCAGCCAGCCAGGTGGGCACCGGGGCGGGCACCGGGGCGGGCACCGGCTCCAGCAGCGGGCCAGGGCAGGCAGGAGGGTTCAGCAGCAGCCCGGCGAGATGCTGAGCCATGCCAGGACACACGCACCTGGGGACAGGGGACGTGGCACGGGGACACTGGCACCCAGATGAGAAGCCAGGCGAGGCGGGCAGCACTTGCACCCCCATTCCCACCCGCACGCCCACTGAGACAGATGAGAACGTCCCTGCAAGTGCTGGGGAGCTGACGTGCCATGCCATGCCGTGCCATGCCGTGCCATGCCATGCCGTGCCGGGAAGCTGCCAGGGACCAGGGGGACACAATGGTGTTTCACTAAAACTGAAACATTTCGTTCACACCAGGGGCCTTGGCATGGCCAGGGCGAATCCACACGGAAAACCAAAACTTCCCACTGAGGCCATGGAGCCAGGGGGTGGGTCAGGGGGTGGGGATCAGCAAAATCCCCTCCGTCTTTGGCACACTTGCCATGGCAGCCAGCATGGCTATTTCTCACCTAAAAGACATTTAGGTGAAAAATTTCCAGCCTACTTTGAAAAAAAAAAAAAAAAAAAAAAAAAGAAAAAAAGTAGCTACAAAAATAGTGACAATTTCTCAGCTGCGAACTTTGTGCTGGCGAAATCTGCAGATCCTGTTGCTGAGATGTTCCAGAAATTCATCCCGGTTTTGTCACATTGGCCAAGTTGGAAGAAGAGAAGACAAAACCCACTGCCGGCAGTGCCCCGTCCCACGAAGATGGAGGATTTCAGCCTCAGGGGCCACATGGTCAGTTTTAAGATACCACCACCACCATTTTTTAAATATTAAAAATCTTTGGGGAAGAAAAAACCACAACAAGCAAACGAACAAACGAAGCCCACCCTGCTGGGAGGCGTCTCCTGGGCATCCCTCATCCCCCACCCCTCATCCCCAGTGCCTGGGAGGACACAGCCCTGCACACATGGGGGTGCCCGACCCCCTCGCCCGGGGCCGGTGGCTGGGGATGGGGCAGGGGGAGATGGGACCAACTTTGTCCCCAGGCAGGGAGAGGGGGATGGGGCTGGACTGTGGGGCAGGCGGTTCCCAGGCCGGGGGGCTGAGGGCTGCAGCAGTGAGGGGGGGTCTCATATTGCTCTGTGCGGCTGCGATGCCCATTGCATGCACACCTGTGGGGGAGGGGGAGGCAGGCAGGGTCCCAGGCAGATGGTGGGCTCCTGGGCCCCCCCAGTCCTCGCCTGGGCAGCCTCCCGATGCCGGGGAGGGCAGGATGAGGCACTTCTGCTGCCACATGCAGAGCTCTGGTGTGGACGGCAACACGCTGCGGGCAGGGGGGCTGCTGCGGCACCCCACGAGGCACTGGCATGGCCACGGCTGCCTGTGGGGCCAGGCTGGTCCGGGGCAGCAGATGAAGCCTCGGCTGCAACCACCGGGTTCCGTGTCCCCTGGCCCTGCTGCAGCGCGGAGGGACCAGGGCAAAAGCCAGGGGGGCACCCCGGGGCGGGTGGGCAGCAGCGGGAGCAGCACCCAGGGGCAGCAGCATCGTGGGTGCTCTACTCGCTCCACCCAGGCAGCCCAGCACCATCCCCAGGGCAGCATCTGTCCAAGCAAGTGTCCCTGCGGGATGGAGGTGCTGCTAGCGCGTGCCGGGGACCCCTCCGAGGTGGCAGCTAGTGGTCACAGCACAGGTCGCGGTGCCCCGTGCCCTGGGCAGCCTGCGGTGCAGAGCACTGCGGCAATCCGGGGCGCACGCTGGGTGCCCAAGCACCGGGGAGCTGCTGGGCAGTCGCGTCCCCTCTCCTCCTCTCCTCCACAGCCCTGGCAGGTGTCCTGGCCGCAGCATGGCACAGGGCCGCCGCGGTCGTGCTCACATGCTGTCTGCCAGCTGGTGACAGTCCAAGTCCCCCTTCAGCTCCAGGAAGCCCGGCAGCTTCACACCCGTCTTGCGGTCCACGCACCAGCACTTGCCCCGCTGCCCATCCAGCGCCGGGTGACACTGAGGGGACAGGTGCGGTGAGGGGTGCCCAGCCTGGCCCCCACGATCCCATTCCCGTGGGCTGCCTGGCTGGGGCAAACCAGGGGGGTTTGCCACCCCCATCCCACCCTGGGGCTTTTGCAGGGGACCCTCCAACACCCAAAGGGTGATTCGCAGCGAAGCAGGAGCCACGGGTGGGCTCTGCCGTGCGCTGACACCCCCGGCCCATCCACCCACCCCACCCCCCTCCAGCCTCAGCCTGGCTCTGCAAAATGCCCCCATGTGAATGGCCCCCCGCCCCCCCCCCGCGATGGGCGAGAGCCCACCCTACCTGCTTGGGGTGGAAGTTGCCGTTGCGGTCGCAGTTGGGGATGGGGATGACGTACAGGTCCTCGTGCGTGCGGGTCTGCGAGGCCGCCAGCCGCTCCAGCGCCCGGTGCAGCTCGCTCTGGCACGAGCCCTGTGCCTGCGGGAAGCAGGGCCTGAGCCAGCAGCAGGGCTGCTGCGTGCCCCTCCCCCAGCACCCCAGCCCTGGAGCATGGCCCAGGGGTGCTCAGCGCCCATCCTGCCCTCCCCAGCCCAGCTGCCCGCCACGGTGCCACACGGTGCTCACTATGGGCCGCGTCTCCTCACGGTGGTACGGGCTGCCGCTGTTGCGCATCTTGTTGCCGTTGTTGACCCGCTTCGCCTGCTGCTTCTGCAAGCACTTGCGGTCATGGATGCTGCAGGGGCTGAAGCTGTTGTTGGGGTGGTCGATCTCCTCCTTCTCTGCAAAGACACCGACCAGAGGGGGCTCAGCGCCACGGGGCAGCCCCGGTGATGGTGATGCCCCAGCCCCTGCGGAGCAACTTGCACCCCCAGGCACAAAGTGTAGACGGTGCCACCAGACCCCACACCACCCTCCCTGGTTCCCACAGGTGTCACCACCAGCCCCGGGGTCCCCTCCTGCCACCGCGCTGGGCTGAGCTCTCCCTGCAGCACTCACTGGGAAAGGCTCCTAGGAGTTTTTACAACCCATTCGCCACGATTCACGGGCTTGTTGCCATGTGTCTGTTATTGTAGGGTTGCAGACGCACGCTGCGAGAGCGTCGGGCAGTCGCTCCTGTGTGCTGCGTGGCACGAGGCTCTGGCTGTGCCCCAGCCAGCCACATGCCACCAGGCACTGGGTTGCTCACCCACGGCACCGGGCCCACAGGGCTGGCAGGTGACCCCAGGATGCACAGCCAGGGAGCCCCAGGCAGACCCCCGGTGCCCCCCAAAAGCTGCCTCTGAAGAGCTGCAGCAGGAAGAGGGGCACTGGGGCTGCACCGGGGCGGTGCTGAGCACCCGCCAAGTCCGGGGCGGCAGTGGGCACCGCAGCCAGGAGCAGAGCCGTGCTCTGCTGCAGGGCACAGCCCCCGCGAAGACATGAAAGAAGAAATTCCTGGAATAAGAAAGTTAATCTCCCATGGGTCCAATCCCAAAAGGCGGCGCTTGGCATCCTCGCTTGCGCCAGGAGCGCAGCCAAACTGCAATCCCAGATGTTGGCAGCTGGACGGAGCATCATGAGACCCGAGCTCTCAGCGCGACTATTTTTTAAAAAGCTGCTGGTCCCTCTGGTTTGGGGCCCGTTAACCCTCTGCAGAGGGGGGTGCCCTGGGAAGGCAGGGTCCTGCCTGCGCTCAGAGCCCTGTCAGGCACGGTCCCGGCACAGCTCTGACTCCCAGCCTGCCGGGGCTGTAGGAGGAAAGCGGCCAGGGCTCCCTGCTGGAGTTTATCCCGCGTTTGGGCTTGTACTAATCAATATTGCAGTTGGCAACGGGAAAAACCTTTCCAAAGCGGGTGGGGGGCAGTCACGGTGCAGCACGGGTGGAAACATGCCGGGGACTGACAGCACCAGGGATGGAGGCTGCTGCGGTGATGCCCAGCACCGGCCCTTCGCAGCGGGGTCAGAGCCGCAGCCGCCTGCCCGCTGCATCCCCGCGGCATCCCGGTCTCCCATCGGCACCGCACGCGGCAGCTCCCCTGCAGCAAAGGGCTCCTGGACCAGCTCCCAACAGCCCGGTTAAAGTTCACAGCAAAGCCCCGATCGAAGCCTTCTCCTTCATTCGTGTTATTTGCTTTTTGTTTAATCTGTCAAGTTTTTTTCCAGGAAATGGCTCATGCCCTTGAAATTTGAAACACAGACCCAAAGTCTCCAGGACCCCGCGCAGAGCGATGCCAGCCCCGGCGGCACCAACCAAGGGGCCGTGGCGCAACACGGGCACTGGTGGCAGAGCCCAGCTGGGGGCTTGGGGGGGCTCGGGCAGGGATGCTCCTTCCTTCCCCTGCACCTCCTCAGGGAAACACACAGGGAAGAGCCAGGCAGGAGATCTGGCACCGGTGGGGACCACCACGCCAAAGTCCCAGCACCTCCATGCACTGCTCCGGTGCCGTGGAAAGGCAGGACCAGGAGGCAGCGGGCACTGCCCGCTCTGCCTGGGGGAAGCCCTCACCCACCCCTGGCACAAACACCTCTCCTCCCCACCGCCAGCCACCCTCAGAGCATTGAATCTCTCAGCTTAAATAAAACCAGATGCCAATAACGTTTTCGTAAGGCCACATGAAACATCGGTGCCTCTGGGCAGTGAGGCGGCTCTTGCCGACGCTCAGCTCTGGGGACAGAGCTCTGGGACCCACGGTCCCCTGACTCACAGGGTCCAGGCCAGGACCCCTCCCCACAATGGGGATCGCTGCAGTCCTTGAGGTGATTTTCCCACCCGCTAAGTGACACGCAGCAGCTCGAGGAGCCTCTCGTCTCCCTTCGCAACCCCCCTGCACCAGCTGGATGAGGAACCTCCTCGCACTCGCGCACAAAGAACACGGAAAAAGCAACTTTGTGGGGCCTGAAGGTCCCCCCACCAGCCCCCCCCCCCAACTCCCAGTGCCGCCTGGTCTGCTCCAACCCCTTGAGAAGCATCACCTGGATGCCAGCCCGGCAGCCCTGGTGCCTGTGGGGTGCCCCCAAGGCTCCCCACACCTCCGCCCCTGGTCCTGCTCCACCTGGCAGCCTTGGCCACGCAGCGCAGCCCCATGCAGCAGACACGCACACGCACACACACACACACGCTCTCTCACACTCTCACACTCTCTCTCTCTGCTGCCCATTGCATTGGGGCTGTGCCAGCCTGTCCGAGTGGCAGGGGGAGGGCAGGCAGAGTGGGGTGGGGGGCTCCTGCTTGGCTGAGGGCTGGGGGAAGCCCCTCAGCTCGGTTTTGGATGGAAGCGGGTGCCAAGGGGATGGGAACGGGTGCTGCCCTCGCCGGCCATCCCGGCAGGAGGAGGGTTTCTGCCCAGCCTTCTGCCCAGCCCGCAGCCAGGAGACACAAACGAGTCATTCAGCATCGCCTTCAATTAGCAGGAGCTGCAAATGAGGTTGGTCACGTGCTGAACTTGTGATTCACGGTGCGGAGCCCAAGGGAGCAGGGAAGGGCTCCGGCTCCACCGCGCGGCTCCCGCAGGAGAGCCCAGGGCAGTGACCAGGACCGCGTGCGTGTCCATGGGAGAGGGACAAGTGTCAGGGACCCCCACAGCTCCAGCCCCACTCCCCCACACCCCACCAGCCCCGGTGCAAAAGACCCCACATGCCCCATGGGCCAGAGGGGACACATCCACGTGTCCATGGCAGACACGGCATGAGCCGCAGCGAGTCCCAGCACCCTCTGCCTCCCCGTCCGGCACCCCTGGTGTCACCTGCGGGTGGTCCTGGCAGGGCTGTGGCACAGCGCCAGCTCTCTTGGCTGCCAGGGCTCTCAACTTGGCAGGCGCTGGCACAGGGAAGTCTCTGATCATCCTGCCAAGCCCTGGCCCTGGCAGAGCGCATGGAGCCGGGGTACAAGGGTGGCTGGGGCGCAGGCACCCACTGCCCCTTGGCCAGGGACGCTGGCTGGGAAGCCTGGCCCGTCCCCATCCTGCAGGGACATGCTGCCGAGCCCTGCAGTGCTCAAACACGACCAAGCGCCCCAGTGCCTCCCAGCTCGGCACCCAACGTGAGCCGATGGAGAGGAGGTGGGGATGCAGGAGACAGAGTGAAGGATGCAGATGCAGATGATTCTCTGTAGGGACCAGAGCCTCGCCCGGAGCAGCGCCCAGCCCGGAGGAACCCAGGCATAGGCAAAACCCAGACCCCACCCTGGGGGCCATACGGGATGGGGCATCAGCCTCGCCTGGCCCCCTGACCGAGCAGACAGGGACAGCGATGGAGACAGGCAGGGTAGACAGTGCCAGGGGCTGAACCCAGCCTGTCCCCACTGCCCGTGCACCAGCCAGCCAGGGCTCAGCCACCTCCATCCCTCCCGGTCACTGCACGTGGGAAGGGAACGGGACCTGTCCCAGCCATTGCTTACAGCAACCACGTGGGATGAACGCAGTTCCCATGGGGTCAGTTTTTCCCAGACATAATTATTTACCCAGCATTAAATCACTCATCCTGCGTGCTGGGGAAAACATCCTCACCTCCTCCCGGCTACCACACGTGGGTTCAGCCATCACGTCCCCCAGGCACCCGCAGGCTGTGCTGAAAAGCCGCGGCTGGCACCTCCCAGGGCTCCGTTGCAGGGCTCTAGCCGAGCAGGCAGATGCTCCAGGAGCCAGGCCAGAGCTGGGAGCGCTGGGAGCACTGGGAGCAGGAGGCAGGGACCAGGGTCCTGCACAAGGTGCCCAGACCCACAGCCATGGGAGAGGGTCTTGGGTCAGGAGAGCGGCCACCCATTCCCTGGCTTCCTTGGAAGTCCCGTCCCGTGGGTGCCACAGGTCCCGGGTGAGCAGAGAGGTTCTTTCCTCGATGGAGAAGGGAGCCATCGCCCATTGCCTCGGAAAGCTCAGCCTCAGCCCAGCCCCCCCACACACAATCCCAGCCTCTTCCCTGGAATGCGGAGCCCCCCGGGCTGAGCCCCCAGACAAAGTGTTTACTGTACGAGCTGTTTCCCAGCCGCCCGCCCACTGCAGCCTCCACTGCCGGACCCGCTCAGCCCCGGGAGGACACGGGCGCAGCCGGGGGCCACCTGTTCCATACGCCCCTGCCCCTAAAGAGGCATTTAATTCCCTTCTGCTTACCCGGAGGGGACCTGTTGGATGCACCAGCCATGCCAGGGTGCCCTCGCTGTGCCAGGCAGGGCTGCAGCGGGAGCAATGAAGCCTGCAGCCCCCAGCCCCACGCTCCCACTGGCTCCAGGCTGCCAGAGTGGGACAGGGACCCGTGGCTCAGACATCCCACCAGGACCTTCCTGCCAGAACTGCACCAAGCAATGTGTTGCAGGGTGTCCTGCCCGTGTCCTGACGTGCTGTCCCGGGAGAAGGGGCTCGCTGGTGCCCTCACCCCCACCTTGCCACCTGCGATGCTGCAAGGCAGGCACGGTGCCAGGTGGGTGAGCCCAGCTCCCACGGCCACCCACCCGTCCCCCAGCAAGGCCAAAACAGCGTGGGAAGGAAAGGAAAAAACTGCAAGTCTGTTTCCTAAAGGCTCTGGGAAAAAATGCTGCGTTACACAGGGCACGGCCAAAACCAACAGGCCTTGGCAGCCCGACACAGCCCCGGGCCAGGGAGCCCAGACAGCTCCTGCAGGATGTGGGATGAGGACAGACAGGCTGGGCAGGGGGTCTCCGCAGCAGACCCCATACTGAGCCCTCACGGCAAACTCCAGTGCCTGGAGAGGGGCAGCTGGAGGAGCCCATCCACCGAGGGCACTCCTCACAGTGGGGACACTGGCAGATCTGCCGTGGATCAGCCATGTGAGGAGGGAATGGAGCTGGGATCCAGCCCGCAGGATGGACGGGGATGGACACTGCTCCAGCCCCTTCTGCTCCTTGGGGAGCTCCAGGTGACCCTGCACAGGGACACAGGGCCAGGCCAGCTCATGGACCATCCCATGGCGGGATGCTGCTCCCCAGCTCTGTGGGACATGGTCCTGATCACAGCCCGCAGGACAGGGAAAGGAGAGCATGGCATCCAGACCCACTGATGGGCCAGCACCACGGGTCAGGTCCCCATGCTCAGCCCCCGGCAGCAGCTCTATTCCCACTGTCAAAGCCACGGTGCACCCTGCGCAGCTTGGGCTGGGCACCCACCACCAGCTCCCAGCCCCCAGCCCCTGCCCGAGCACCAGGGAGGTGGCAGGCGGCCACGATCAGCACCTGCGAGAGGGTCCTGGGGCAGACACACACAGGCAGCAGGCTTCTCCAGCATGGCCCTGTCTGCTGCCTGCACCCCACTGCCCTGCCCGGCCATGGGAAGGCCACAGCTCCTGGCAGAACCCCAGCACGGAGCCCATCCTGACCTGCCTGCGAGGGATGCAGGTGCCCCAAGGCCTCTTTCCTGTTTCCTCCCGGCAGAGCCGCCAGCAGCATCCCAGGGAAGGGGCAGCACAGGGGTCACCATGCAACGGGAACTTCGCCACCAGCTGGGATGTGTCCCCAAGGGCTGCGGGTGCCTGCGGGTCCCCGGGCTGCCCTGCCGGCCAGGGGCACTCTGCGGCCAGGGCACGGCAGGTGCTCAGTCCCGGCGAAGCGCCCTGCTCCAGCACGTGCAGTGCCGCTGGCCGTGGCACGGCTGTGCCCATGGCAGGTAAGGGTGGCACAAATGTGACCCACTGGTACCTGGCTGTGCGAGCCCACAGCTCAGCGCTGCTCCCTCCCTGGGACACGCGCACCCCCGGGCCACCCCATCCCACCGGGCCACCCCATCCCACCGCAGGGTCCCAGCCGAGCCCCCCGCTCCCAGCCCTGTGGCCCCAACTCCTGCCAAGCGGGCGGAGGGGCAGCTCGGTGCAAACGGAGGGGCTGCGGCACCGACCTGCCGAGGTGCGAGGCCCCCCAGGCGCCCCCCCCGGCCCCCCTGCCGGCCTTACCTGGGGGGTGGAGGCTCTCCTGGATGGCCTCGACGTCGGCCAGGTCGGTGCAGACACCCTGGCCGTGCATGAGGGTGTGCAGGGGCCGGGGCACGCCGCGGGGGGGGGTAGCACCGCAGCCCGGCGCCGCAGCGGGCGGTGTAGACGCCGCAGGCGGTACCGCGGCCGAGGGCGCAAGTTGCGCAGCAGCCGCAACCCGGCTCCCGCACCAGCTCCGCGCAGCCCTGCGGTGCCTTGCAGCGCGCCAGCCGCTCCTCCGAGCACGGCGGGCACTGGATCGCCTCCTCGCCGCCGCCCGGCGCCGCCGCCAGCACCAGCAGCAGCAGCGGGAGCAGCGGGAGCCGCGCGGGCAGCGGCGGCAGCGCGGGCAGAGCGCGCATGGCGGCTCCGCACCGCTCCGCGCCCGCGCTCCGGCCCGCGGCTGGCGGCGCTGGGCTGGCGGCGGCGCCGGGCGGCGGAGGCTTTATGCGGCCCCTGGCCACACCTCCCGCCGCCGCCACCGGGGCCACCGGCGGGGCCGCCCCCGCCGCCACCGGGAGAGGCACCGGGGAGAGTCGCTCCCCGCCGCCGCCCGCCCGTTCCAGCACCGGGGAGGGTTTCAGCACCGGCGGGGCAGCGCCGGCACCGGGCAGCGCGGACAGCCAACCCCCACCCCCCCCCGCCCCCGGCATCAGGACCACCCGCCGCCCCCTGGCAAACCGCCCAGGCACCCTGTCCGCCACCGCCTGCGCGGTCCTGGGAGCAACTGGGATGAACTGGGACATACACACACACCGGACGGCGCTGCAGCGGGGGGGGGGGGCGGGCTGTGGCCAAGATCCCCCGCTCGGGGTGGGCGCCGGGCCCCGGGCGCGGGGGGCTGCCCCGGTGGGAGCCAAAGCGCTGCCGGCAGCTCAGCATCACGGGCAGCTCGGGCCCCGCCTGTCGGGGGGGCCCCGCCGGCTCCCCGCGCCCCCCAGCCCCGCACCGGCCCGGGATAAGTTGAAAGCTGCCGGCACCTAGCGGCTACTTGGGAAAGTCGGGAGGCGGGTGGGGACCCCAGCATCACCCCCCGCCCCGCCCCCGCCGCCGGTCCACGCAGCCCCCGAGCCACACCGCGGCGGGGAAGGCCCCGGAGATGGCGGGGACCGGCCCCTGTGCCCGGGGGGGACCGGTCACCCGGGGGGCTGGTGACCCGTGAGCTGCGGCCAGGGGCTTCGCGGCCAGGGCTCCACCAGCCGGGGGCGGGGGGCGCATGGGGGCGGTGGGAAGGGCTTGGGTGCAGCCGGGGGGGGTGACGGGGGTCTTGGGTGCAGCCTGACTGGCGTGACAGGGTGGTCTTGGGTGCAGCGAGGGTGGGGTGACAGGGGGGTCTTGGGTGCAGCCTGATTGGGGTGACATGGGGGTCTTGGGTACAGCCAGGGTGGGGTAATGCGGTCTTGGATGCAGCCAAGGGGGGTGACAGGGGGTCTTGGATGCAGCTAGGGTGGGGTGACAGGAGGGTCTTGGGCACAGCTGGAATGGGATGACAGGGGGTCTTGGATGCAGCCGAGGGGGGTGACAGGGGAAATCTTGGGCACAGATGGTGGGGTGACAGGGGGGGTCTTGGACGCAGCCAGGGTGGGGTGAGCTCTGGCACAAGCGCAGCCTCGCTGACCCTGCCCCGTGTGAGATGCTGCAGCACCCGGCCAGGCCTTGCACTGCCTGTTCCCCCAGCTCCCACCCAGCACACTGCAAGGACACAGAGACCCCCTCTCCCTGCCCCGGGGACAGGATGAGACCTGCTGAACTCGTGCCATGGGACAGGCACATCATCCCAGTTGTTCCCAGGCTTTGTCCTGCACACCCAGGGATGCACCGGCACAGCACATCTGGGCGCTGGCCATGCCACCATGCACCCTGGTCAACGCTGGCAAAACCACCTCCCTGTGCTGCACAAGGATTGATATGACTGCAACCATCCCCACCACCAGCACCACCGGGGACACGGGGCAGACTGTCAGGATGGTGACCTTCACCCTGTGGGACATGGGGAGCCAGCCCAGCCCTGTGCAGCACTGCGGAGCGAGCACAGCATGCAGGGAACCACCACATCCCACCGGGGCTGCGCCGGCCCCACCAGGGACCTGGCTGAGCAGCGGGTGCTGCTGGGGTTTGGGACTGCGCTCTGCACCACGTACGTGGTAATTAACAGTCATTAAATCCCCAGACACTGGGATTCACTGGTGTGGGGCTCAGTGTGGTGGTGGGGATGAGAGGAGCAGAATCAGCCTGTAAGGCAGGGCCTGGGCTGAGAACCCTGAATTCATCTCATGGGTGATGCTCAAACTGGCATTCTGAGGCCCGAGTGCCAGCACTGGTGGCACTGGCCATGCAGGGTCCCAGGACCATCTCTCTCCTGAGCCAGGCAGCACCAAGTGTGCAGGCAGGAGATGGGCAGGTGGGACTTAGAGATGAGCAGGCAGGATCCATGTCCCCCACGCTCCCGAGCCCCCCTTCTCCCCTCCCAGCCGGTGCAGGGGCCCTGCAAGGCATCTCCAGCGCTGCTCCAGAGCCTCTGCCCCGCCTGGCGCTGCTGCAGTGGCCGTGACTCGGGGCAGAGGCACCAGCCTTGACACAGTGTCCAAGCGGGGACCAAACCCAAACAGGTGCCCAGCCCCGCTCAGCCTGCGGCACCTTATCAGGCCTTGGCAGCGCTGAGCGCCTGCTGCAGGGACTGTTGTGTCTGCGGGCAGTGCCAGCAGCCAGCGAGGCGCACAGGGCACTGAGATGCTCTCACTGCACAGCCCCGGGGGCTGTCCCCCCCTCTGGCCAGGCACAGCACCTCCAGGACTCCATTCCACAACCATCCTGCGAGATGGAGAGGGGCTGGGCTGGTGCCCCCTGCCCCCCCCAATCACAGCCCTGCAGCCAAGGAGGGTGCTCAGTGCCTGGTGTTCAGCACTCGGTGCACAGAGCTCAGTGCACGGAGCTCGGGGCAGTCCCGTGCCCCTGGCCCCAGGGCTCCGTGGGCTCCCAGTGCAGCTTTCCCAACCTCGGTGGGTCTTTGGGGTTCCCAATACTGGGGGAGCCAGGCTGGGTGCTGCTTCCCTGCCACTCACCCCAGCATGGTCTGGAGCCACCCCAGCCCCGGGGGGAGGCTGCAGGTTGGCTCAAGGCAGGGGCAGAAGTGGGGCTGGGGTTTAGAGGGCTGGAGACCCCCCAGGGTGGCCCTGAGGGACCCTGTGAGATGTGGGGCCCTTTGCACCCGCTGTGGGACATGGTGACTGCACACACTGCAAGGCACAGGTACTGCACACGCTGCAGGGCGCTGATGCCTCTGGACTGTCACAGCCCTGTCCCCAGGGCTCAGCCCGGCCGACCTATGAGCCGGTCTCCGTCCCTGCCTGGCACTGGGCACCAGTGGCCAAGCAGAGCCCATGGAGCACCCGGCCACTCTCACCACAGCCAATGCCCCCTGCTCTCATCCAGCTCCTTCCTCCATTCCCCTCCCCACTGGTTTTTCCCCCGTTTCCAGGCAGCATCTCCTCCCCAGCCCTCCCTCGCCTGTTTCAGCATCTCCTCCAGGCCCTGGCTCCCTTCCCCATGGTTCCCAGCTGCCCTCTTTGCCCCTGACTGGCAGGGCAGACAGTGACCTGGCCACATGGTGCTCAGCCCCCGCTGGATGTGGCCCATGGGGCGCGGGTGCTGGGGCGGGCAAGGGGCGTGTCAGGCGGTGCGGGAGACCGCAGTGATAACAGCAGGAGCCGTGCTGGGGCCGTGGGAGTAGATGTGGTGGACGAGCAGGGTGAGCCAAGCATCTGCATCCCGGGCAGCCTGGCCCCGAGGCAGCGGCATGGGGTCCGGTAGCCCCCAGCACCTCCTCCGCACGCTCTGCATCCTCTCCGTGCTGGCCGGGCACCTGGCCCCTGCCACAGCCCAGTGGTTTTACCCCCTGGGCTCGGAGGACAGCAGCCCGGATCCGGACACCAGCCCCACGGCCCCCACGGCCCCCACGGCCCCCACCCTGGGTGGGGAGGAAGGTAGGCATGGTGGGATTGGGGCACGGCTTCCCCGGCACCCCCAGCTCCTGCGCCACAGCAAGGAGGGACACCTCCGGCGTAAGGCTGGAAGGTGAGGTGTGCCATGCTGGCACCCAGGGCTGTTGGCAGCACCACAGTGGCCACAGCAAGTGCTGGGAACTGGGGGTATTGTGTCACCCCAGTCCCTCTCCAGCCCTGCCACCTCCCGCTCCGTCATCCCTTTGCTCCTGCAGATGGAGATGCCGGTGGCATGGAGGCCACGCAGAAGATGCTGCTGAGCAAACCCCCACTGGCAACGGCCCCCAGACGCCGGGAGCCCCTCACCAAGGGGGTAGCGAAGGGTCCGGGCCATGCCCCAGCAAGCAGGCGAGGCCAGGTGCCTTTTCCCAGACAGCATCCCCCCCAGCCCTGCTGCTCCAGCCCCCCCGAACCTCCCCAGCCACTACTGGGCTCCACGCCATGTCCTTCCCCTTATCTGTGCCCTGCCTGCACAGTGCCAGCCCAGGAGGGCAGCATGCCCTGCTTCGGCCCTGAGCCGCGGCTCAGCCACATCTACCCCCTCGGAGAGGAGCTGTGGCAGCTTCTGGCATCCCCCCGGCATGGCACAGCACCACGGCAGCGCTGGGGCTCAGCCCCCATCCCGGGCTGCAAGCAGCCACAACTGCCGGAGGGTCCCACGTGCCCCCTGGGATCCCCCCGAGCCCCGCTCCGAGCACTCCCCGTCTGTCCTTGCAGCACCGACCAACGGTCACCCCAGAGATCTTCGAGGGGAGCGCGGAGGAAGAGGAGTTCCTGCAGATCAAGGTGGTGGAGGGGTCCTGGTCCCCAGGGCGGCTGAGAGGGGCAGCCCGTGGTGGGCACCTGGGTGAGGGGCTCTGGGGGACGTCAGCTGGCAGGGTGGGATGGGGATGGTGCTGTGGGACATCAGGGCGGTGCTCGGGGGTCTCACACTCAGCCCCTCCACTCCTCCAGACCACAGCAAAGGGGCTGCCCCGGCGGGTGCCCCCAGCCCCAGAGACGGACCTTGCCCTCCAGGTGAGACGTGGGCGCAGGGCACCCGTGACGCACCGTGCGGCCGGGGCTCCCATCCCACCCCTCACCACTCTCTCCCTCCCCAGATGCACAACGGCTCCGGCTGCGTCTGCCCCGTGCGCCCCGGCCCTCCTGGCCCTCCTGGCCCAAAGGTGTGGTGGTCCTCCCCCGGGAGAGGCACGGGGACCCACAAGGACCGGCTGGGAGAAATCCCACTGCTCTTTTGGCCGTGCAAAACCTTTTCTGCACAGGATTTGGTCTCTGGCTTTGGGGTCTGGGTTGGGGGGGGACTCTGGTGTCCCCCGGCAGGGGGGCAGGTGGTCCCCACGGTGGGCACTGGCAGAGGGAAGTGCCAGGAGCTGGGAGCCGGGAGCCAGGCTCTGTCTTTCCCCAACAGGGAGGGAAAGGAGACCGAGGGTCCCCAGGAGAGAGAGGCCAGCCCGGATTCTCCGGGGAGAGAGGGAAGTCCGGCAGCCCAGGACAGCCAGGTCACCAGGGTCCCCGGGGCCCCCCGGGTCCTCCAGGACCACCGGGGCCCCCAGGACCACCAGGCACCTGGAAAGCCAGGAGCCCACCTGCGCCTGCTGCTCTCCCCGAGGGATCGGAGAATGAGGTGAGTGCCGGGGTGGGGGGCACAGGCAGGTGATACAGGGAGGGTAGGCGATGCTGGCGCTGGCTGCGGTGTCTGTCCCCAGCTGGATGGCAGGGCTGGGGAGGGCTGGGGCATGTGGCCGTGGGAGTGGGCAGCCCAGGGAAGGGGGACCGGAGGGTGGGATGCCGCCATTCACCAACTCTGCTCCCTCCTTCCTCTCTCCCTCCAACCTGACAAGCAGCTGGGAGCATCCAGCCCTGCGGGAAACCCAGGACCCCCAGGACCCCCTGGGCTGCCTGGGCTGCCCGGACCCCCAGGCTACCCGGGCCATGAAGGCCCTCCAGGGGCCCCTGGGCGGGAAGGGCAGCCGGGACCCCCCGGCCCACCGGGGGCTGTGGGACCACCCGGTTTCCCCGGGGCTGAAGGACCTCCAGGGTCTCCAGGCTTGGCTGGGCCAGATGGACCCCCAGGGGCACCAGGGCTCCCAGGCCCTCAAGGTGCCCCTGGGGTGCCTGGGCACGAAGGACCCCCCGGTCCCACAGGACCCGCATCGCTCCCTGGCAAACCAGGGCTCCGGGGGGAGCCAGGATTCCCCGGACTAAAGGTAAGGGGCTCCCAGCCCAGCCCGTCCATGGCCCTGGGGCCAGAGCAGAGCCAGCGCGGGGGGGGACGGAGCACCGGCCCCTCGCCCTGCCCCAGCAGGGAGCAGCCCCCAGCACTGAGCCCAGCGGAGGGCTCCGGGGCTGCCCCAGCCCTGCTGCTGCGGGGCCTGGGGGGGGCCTGGGGTGCGAAGCCCCCATGCCCACCACCCCACACACTGTGTGCCGGCAGGGTGAGAAGGGTGAGCGTGGGCTGCCGGGCATGCCGGGGAGCCCTGGCCGGACTGGAGAGACGGGGTCCCCTGGCATGCCTGGTCCCATGGGGCCGCCGGGGCCACCAGGGGACTACAGGGTGAGTAGGGGGTCCTGGGGCTGCGGGTGCTTGGGGGGGGCAGCCCTCGCACCACCCTGGCATGGCCTCTCCTTCCAGTGCGACTCACGCCACGCCGGGCACCGCGGACCGACCGGGCTGCCGGGCCCCAAGGTGAGCTGGGGGAGCGGGCACCGCGGGCGGCAGGTGCTGGCAGCAAGGGCACGGGGACAGCGTCGGCCGCAGTGCGGGGACCAAACAGCTCCATGGCGGGCGCTACCCATGGAGCGAGGCACAGCGCTGTGCGGGGGGGCCTGGGGACCCCGGGAGCCGGGGTGCTGACAGGACCTCTCTGCTTTCCTTCCAGGGAGAAAAGGGGGACCCTGGAGAGCGGGTTTGTAGCTGCAAGCGCTGGCACAGGGGGAGCTGGCTGGGGGGGGTCCCCAGTGCGAACCCCTGAGCCCCGTGTGCTGCCCCTGCTCCCCCTCTGCCCTCTCCCTGGCAGGGCAATGCCAGCCTTCACCTTGTGCCGGCGGCACTGCCAGCACCCCCAAACGTGCTGGGGCGTGGAGCGTAAGGAGTCACACCATCGCCTGCAGCACATGCAAACGCACATGCACACACACCCATGCATGCAGGGAGCGCACACACGTGTGCACACCCATGCGAGCACGCAGTGCACCCACGCACGCACGCAGCACACGCACCCATCCCAGCACAGGCTCTAATCCTGCCTCTCTCTGCCGCTCACCCAGGGGTGCTGCTACGGGGAACACGGGTGCAAACCAGGCCACCCCCACTTCCCCAGCACCGACAGCCGGTCTGGCTCCTGGGTGCCCATCAGCGGGTACCAAACGGTGAGTCCTCAGGGCTCGTGGGGCCCCATCATGGCAAGGGGTGCCTGGGGACCCCAGCCTGGCCTCAGGGACCCTGCTGTCAGAGCCCAGGTGGCTCTGTGTGCCCCACGCTATGGCTCACCCCATCGGCAGCCCCCCAGGTCTCACAGCCCCCACTGGGACTGAAGGGATGGAGGGGTGGAGGGATGGAGGGATGAAGGATGAAGATCAGTCTCAATCTTCTCTCTCTTTCTCCGCAGGGCAGCAAAGAGGAGCCGGAGATTTACGGAGCGATCATCCCCCATGTGAGAGACCCTGCCTGGCTCGCAGCTGTGAGCTGCCCCAGCCTGGGGGGCTTCAGCTCTGGGAGGGGAACAGAGCGGGAAGGATGAGGGACAGCAATGGGGTGTCTTAGAGCTGCCTCCTCAAAAGGCAGCACTAAAATAGCCCAGTCCAACCTCCACACTGCTCCACTGTAGGGTCTTCGAGGGCCGCCTGGGCCACCCGGCCCCCCCGGGCCCCCTGGCCCCCCCGGAGCACCAGGTCTCCTCTACCTCAACGTAAGGCGCAACAGGGGCTGTGCACATGCCTGTGCCAGAGCATGCACACGTGTGAGTGTGCACAGCACGAGGGGCTCCCCACAAACCCGCCTGTCTTTGCTTCCAGAGGGTTTACCCGGTCCGTGCCCAGCCACCCTGCAAGCAGCCGGTAAGCTGCAGCTCTGCTGTCCCTGAGAGAGACCCTGTCCCCTCCCCATGCACCGGGACGGGTGTCCCTGTGCCCAGCACCAGTAATGGGCCCCACTTGCCTTCGCAGGCAGCCACCGACGCAGACTGGGCAGCAGGTAAGGGCATTTCTCAGGTGTTTTGGAGCCTCCAGCCTCCTTGGAAACACCTTTTGTGAACTTCCCGGGTGCCAGGGCCGTGCTACCCTGCATGGGTCCCCAGCACCGCAGCTGGCTCTCCCACCCATCTCCCACGGCCACCGCATCCCTGCGGGGCCAGCTCCTTGCGGGAGCACCCAGCCCCTGCGCTGGGGCACCTTGTGACCCCCCACCCTCTCCGGGCTCTCCAGATGCTGACATCCCCCAGACGGAGCCACTGGACTCCCATGCTGATCTCCGGGTGCGTCCTGGCTGCGGCCACAGGCAAGCCCCCCAGGCTGTCCAGCTGCCCTCTGTGCCACAGCTGGACCGTGAGCCTCTCCATGCCCCCCAGCGCCAGACGTGGGTCTTCAAGTCCAAGGAGCTGATGCTGAAGTCGGGCAGCAGCGTGCCCGAGGGGAGCCTGGTCTACGTGCGGGAAGGGAGCAGTGCCTTCCTCCGGACCCCCACCGGCTGGAGCCGCCTCCTGGTACCGTGCACTGAGGATGCCCCTCGGGGTCCCTCGCGGGTGGGGGGGGGGCTGGCTCCAGCCCTGCAGCTAGCGCTGGGCTGGATTTGGTGCTTGGGCAGCAGACCCCCGGGAAGGAGCCCGTTGCCCCCTAACCCATCCCCTTCTGCTCATTGCATTGAGCAGCTGGAAGATTCGCAGTCGCTCTTTGCCAGTGACGACCCCTCCGCATCCACCCCACAGTACCAGGTGAGGGGTGCAGGCAGCCCCTGGGTCTGCTGAGGTCCCAGCAAGGGGGCTGAGCCCTCCTTTGCCTCCTGGGGGGGGGGGGGGGGGGCAGGCCCCCATGGACTGTCCTCTCCTTTCCATCCAGGAGGTGAAGCAGGTACAGACAAGAGATCCTGACACAGGTCCAACCGACTCGCTGGTGAGCCCTGCAGCAGGTCCGGCCACGCCGGGAGGGACATGCCGTGGTGATGGGCTGTCAGCAGGGCAGTGCCAGCCCGGCACACGTAGAGCTTGGGGTTGTGTTGGTCTGGGGAGGGTGCTGCACCCAAGGCACTCATGGCAGCACAGGGACGGGTGTCCTCGGGCTGACCTGAGCTGTGTTATTCCAGGTTCAGAAGGAGGAGGCACAAGGGCTGTCCCAGATCCTGCCAACCACCGTTGCCCCACGGATTCCATCAGTAAGCAATGCCCGGCCCCAGGGTGGGAGACGAGTGGCCCAGCCATGGGAGAGGGGGGAGAGGTGCCCAGGGGACCCCGCTGTGCCTGGCCAGCACTGCTGGAAGCTTGCACCCTCCCGGGAAGGAGGGAGCAGAGACCTCAACGCCTGGCCATGCCTGAAGCTCCCTGCCACCCTGCCTCCCTTCCTCAGCTCCGCCTGGCCGCCCTGAACGTGCCCCTCACTGGTGACATGAGTGGGATCCGGGGTGCCGACCTGCAGTGCTACCGGCAGTCCCAGGAGGCTCAGCTCTACGGCACTTTCCGGGCATTCCTGTCGGCCCCCACCCAGGACCTGATCTCCATCGTCAAAAGGACGGACAGGACCCTCCCCATCGTCAACCTGAAGGCAGGTACCCCCGTCCCCTGTGGGGGCTGCCAGTGGCAAAGCCCTGTGGCCCCCAGTGAGCCTCAGCGGGGGAATCCTTGCCCAGTCCTGCACTGGGGCTGCTGCACCCCAGTTGTGTCACCACGTGTGTTTTGGGGCGCTGGGAGGAACCAAGAGCAAGTTATCACCCACATGTGGTTGGGACAAGGGCACCGCCCCAGCCCCTGGCTCAGCACCGCTGCTTGTGCCTGCAGGGCCAGCTGCTGGCCAAATCCTGGAGCTCCCTCTTCGAGGGCCAGACTGGTGCCGCCCTGCGGGGCCCCGTCTACTCCTTCAGTGGGCACAATGTCCTGAAAGATCCCTTCTGGTAAGTCCAGCCATGGGGCGGATGCTGGCAGGGTGTCCCCAAACGAGTGCACCCATGCCAGGAGCCAGGGTGGGGGTCTGCAGCAGGTTCCCCCCCTGCCCCTGGTGCTTGCATAGATGCAGGATCACCAGAGCTGGAGATGCTCCAGAGGGTGTCCCCCAGCCCCTCTCACCCCCATCCCCACCCACAGGCCTCAACGGCTGGCCTGGCACGGATCCACGCCACGTGGTGGCCAAGCCCGCAGGCGGGATTGCCAGGGCTGGCGCAGCTCTGGCCCTGGGGAGGGCCTGGCCACCCCCTTGGGCGAGGGCAGGCTGCTGGCCGGGCAGCGGCACAACTGTTCCGAGGCGCTGGTGGTGCTCTGCGTGGAGGTGGCCTTTCCCTACCGGCACATGTGGTGACCCCAGCACTGTGACACTGGTGACCCACCAGCCACATGCCCCATGCAGCCCCCCTGTATCCTGTGGGGCTGGGGAAACAGCTCTGGGAGCTCTGTGGGCAGCACTGGGGGGTGAACTGCAGCGTCAGGGCCGTGGGAGAGCACCGAGAGGGTGCCAACCCTGCGGCCAGGCTGTGCCATGCTCGCCCCAGGCTGTGCCATCCCCACAGATCCCACCGGGTGATGCCAGGCCATGCCCTGCTGCTTCCCTGCACCTCCAGTGAAGCAGATGCTGTCACAGAAATAAAGACGAAAGAATTGTTGGTGTTTTGGATGATAGTGATCTGTTACAGGGGTGGTCCTACCCAGGACATCGCCCCAGCAAGGGGTGTGGAAGGGCACACCGCAGCCAGCCCAGGGAATGAGGAGAGGGTCTGGAACCATGAGTGGGCTTCAGCCCCATTGGATCAGCACAAATGGGAGTGCAGGGGGAGGAGGTGACACAACCACAAGGACCATAAAGTCACTGTAATCCATCTCCAGTGATGTCAACATTGCTGGGCGCTGCATCAGCAGAACAGCTTCTCCCGAGTGCAGGCAGCAACCTTTGCCTCTCCTGGAGTGTGGGCAGCAGCCCCCAGCAGCAGCCCCCAACTGGTGGCTCTGGCATATGCACACAGGGGCACACTCCAGGGCCTGGTGCCTGTTGAGGCGGCGTTACTGTGCCCTAGTGTCCCCTCAAGGCCTGCCCTGTGTCCCCTCAGGGCCTGCCCAGTGTCCCCTCAGGGAGTAGGCCCCAAGGTCTGCCCTGTGTCCCCTCAAGGTCTGCCCTGTGTCCCCTCAGGGAGTAGGCCCCAAGGCCTGCCCTGTGTCCCCTCAGGGCCTGCCCAGCGTCTCCTCAGGGAGTAGGCCTCAAGGCCTGCCCTGTCCCCCCTCAAGGCCTGCCCAGTAGGTCCCAAGGCCTGTCTAGGGGATCCCAATGTCCCCTCTGGGCCTACCCAGTGGTCCCAGTGGATCCCCAGGCGTGGCCAGTATCCCCAGGGCCTGGCCAGTGGGTCCCAGTGTCCCCCCAAAGCCTACCCAGTGGGTTCCAGCATATCCCAGGCCCCCCCCCAGCGACCCCCGGTACGTCATAACACCAAAGGCAAGCGGACAGGCGCTAAGGCCCCGCCGCCCAGCACACTCCTCCCCTTCGCTCTTCTATTGGCCAATATCGCTGCCCGTCCCGCAACTGTCCCTTCTGAGTGGCTGATTTGAATTCGCAGAGCGCCCTCTGACTAGCGAGAGGTAGGGAGAAGCGCGACACGTGTCCCCGCCTTCCCGCTGCGATTGGCGGCGCGCCGGGGGCCCGTGGGCGGGGATTGGCTGAGGATTTTGGCGGGCCGCGCGGAGGTTTGAAAGGCGCGTTTGGGGCTGTCTTTGTGTCTCCTCAGCAGTGCCGGTCGCCGCCATGAAGCTCCAGGAGTTCGTGTCACCACTCCGAGTACGTGCGGCGCCCCGCCACCCTTCCCCGCCCCACGCATCTCCGCTCCTTGTCCCCTCAGGATCTCTCCCCGGGTCCCCATCCCCCCCGCCTCAGGGCCTCTCCTCGGGTCCCTCTCCCCGCCCCCCCCCCCCCCCCCCCCCGCCTCAGGGTCTCTCCCCGGGTCCCCGTCGTCTTCCCCCCCCGCCTCAGGGTCTCTCTCCGGGTCCCCGTCGCCGCGCCGCCCCCCCTCCCCCCTCAGGGTGTCTCCCACCCCCCCGCCTCAGGATCTCTCCTCGGGTCCCCCCTGCTCCTTCAGGGTCTCCCCCCGGGCCCCTCTCGTAGCCTCTCCCTCCGTTCCTCTGAGCTTTCCCACATCCACGTTCTCCTCACCCTCTCCCCCGGCCCCGAGATCCCCTCTCTCCCTTGGTACGGTGCAGGGGCTCCCAGCCGCCCGGGCCCGCTCCATCACACACACACACCCCGCCTTGATCCCCTTCGACCCCTCCCCCGGTCACCTTCAGGAGCCCACTGCCCCTCACTGCCTCCGTTTCTCCCCCGAGCAGCCTGCGGATGAGAACTCCCAGGTGCCCAAGGGAGATGGCACCAAGAAGCAGCTCTCGGTGGAACACATCTACCAGAAGAAGACACAGCTGGAGCACATCCTGCTCCGGCCCGACACCTACATCGGCTCTGTGGAACTGGTCACCCAGGTACAAGAAGGGCCATGGGGCTGAGCCACTTGAACTCCTTGGTGCGGGCGAGAAGTCATTAATATCTGTTCATAAAGCACAAAACATCTGCTTTACAGACTGATGGCGCAGAAACGGAGGTGTATCTGGGGACTGATGTGTTATTTCTTACCTCCTTTTCAGCAAATGTGGGTTTTTGATGAGGACGTGGGCCTCAACTGCAGAGATGTGACCTTTGTGCCTGGCTTATACAAAATCTTCGATGAGATTCTGGGTAAGGTGACCTATTTGTTGGGTCAACAATTGACAAGTCATTAATGGGCGCTGAATGTCTAAGAAACTGGAAATAAATGTAAGAGCTTATCAAATGTACTTTTATCTAGTTGTGCTGTTGACCGAGTAATACTTATTGCTTAATTTAGTGGATGGTGCTCACAGAGTACATGGTTTGCTGATTGTGCTTGGAAATATTGGATACTAATGCCCAATGTCCTTCCATTAATGCTGCTAAATAGTGAGCCATGCGTGGAATGATGGTGCACTCTATTACAAAACCAATTTCATTCAGCCCAAAATTCTCCCTTTTATGTTAACTTGCAGTACTCATCTTTATAACTTGCCAAATATTTGCATCCTGAGATTATGATTATTAGTAACATTGCATTGAATTTTTGTGCTCATTCTGCTGAAGACACTTTAGAGTTAATAGTTTTGTCTTGACTCAGAATGTAATATAAACAATAATCTTTCTGTTCTAGTCAATGCTGCAGACAACAAGCAGAGGGATAAAAACATGTCATGCATTAAGGTTACAATTGATGTGTAAGTTTGATTTCATTTTTGTTCGTTGCTTTCCCAATGCACATGCGTTAATTTGCTGTTCCGCTAAGCTGGTGTGGTATTGGAGGGCTCTGCTATGGGGCCGGTCCAAGTTAGACCAAATGTAATTCACCAGTTGTGAAAGCCTTTTCCTTGCTTAGCCCCACAGTCTCTTACAGGGTGCTGAGTTGTGAAATGACTGCCTTTTTGTTGTTTTCTGTTGTGGCTGTTTTCCTCTCTTCTCCCTCTCAACTGTTTTATCCTGTCGTTGAGCATAGATAGAGGGTTTTTACATGTGGCAGTCCATTTCACAGATGGTATCCGCAGATCTGAGAATTTTGTTGTTGACTTGCTCTCCCTCTGCCGGCTGTTTCTGCAGCTGCTGGATGGAGATTTGCTCTTATGAAATGGTGGCCTTTCCCCAGAGCTTTTGTAGAACATTTGTTTCATAGCTCAATCATTTGCAGCCTTAAAAACACCTTTTTTTTTTTTTCCCCCCTAGAGAGAATAACACAATCAGTGTATGGAACAACGGGAAAGGTATTCCAGTTGTTGAACACAAAGTGGAGAAGGTCTATGTGCCTGCTCTTATCTTTGGACAGCTACTAACATCCAGCAACTATGATGATAATGAAAAGAAAGTCACAGGTAGGGATGATTCAAATAGTCACTAATATTTCTGAGCAGCCTGTTCAGTTTTAATGTGTGAACAGAACTAAAAGGGGGGGAAGGGGGTCCTTGATGGAACATGAAAACAGCATTCCGAATCCGTCAGACAGAGGTCTTCCCACTCTATTTTATAGTAATTGTATAAACATGGAGAACAGGAAAAATTCTCTTTGAATGCTCATCCCAATTAAGTGTGGATTTATAGTCACATACTGAGTTTGTAGGATATTGTTGCTTATTGACAGTTGTACTTGGATTGTGCTGAAGTGGCTGAAATCTTGTTTGTCTGGTATTCTTTTAGATGGCTTTGAACAAAAGCAATAACACAAGTCTGTTTTCCTTCTAATTCCAGGTGGGCGAAATGGTTATGGAGCCAAACTGTGCAACATATTTAGCACAAAATTTACTGTGGAAACTGCATGTCGTGAATACAAAAAGTTATTCAGACAGGTATGAACACTTCTCATTTCAGTAAGGTTACACTGGAGATTTTCAAACAAAACCCTAAGTTTTTGTTTCAAAACTCTAGGTGCAAGTTGCATTCAGTACACCTTGATTAGAATAAATTTGGCCCACAGTTACTGTGCCACAAAATAGAATTCAGATAAATAACGAGCAGACATAATCAGAATCTAGTTTTTAACTAGTGAGTTCTTTTTAATTTGAAAGTATTTAAAACTCGTAAATCAGCTTACTGCTTTTAAAAACTAAGCTAGTTGTTCAGGTGTGTTAGACTTGCAACTCACAAAACCTCCTTTTCTCAGACCTGGACAGACAACATGGGAAAGGCTGGTGAAATGAAGCTGAAATATTTTGATGGAGAAGATTACACGTGTATCACTTTCCAACCTGATCTGTCAAAATTCAAAATGACAACGCTTGATAAAGACATTGTAGCACTAATGTCTCGAAGAGCATACGATATTGCTGGATCCACAAAGGATGTCAAAGTTTTCCTAAATGGACAGAGGCTGCCTGTGAGTGAACATTTAGAAGAAACTGTAATATCTGTATTTCTCATGTCATTTAAACAGATTTTTGTTGAAGAAATTTATGTCATTACACGTATTAAAGGGAAAATTTGCATGAGTGATTTTGCTACCCACTTCCCAGGAAGATATGAATTAAGTATTTATAGGAGCTGTTATAAATTAATTGTCTGCTTTCGTCTGTATGCAGGTGAAAGGATTCCGCAGTTATGTGGACCTCTATCTGAAGGACAGAGTAGATGAAACTGGTAATGCGCTTAAGGTTATCCACGAGGAAGTAAATTCTCGGTGGGAAGTGTGTTTGACTTTAAGTGAAAGAGGCTTCCAGCAAGTTAGCTTTGTCAACAGCATTGCCACTACAAAGGTAACTCTTCCTTAGCTTACTTAGTCAAGCTAATGCCATATTCTTCATCATCAATATTCTTAGCTATTTTCAAATGTGTGTCTGTTAGTGAAAATGCTTAGTTGCTTAATGTTGCAAAGACTTTGCTAAAAGTTTTAAACACATATGCATGCTTTGTTTTAATGGCACCCCCACCATGTCTTTGGTCCCCTGTTCCCTTAGGGTGGCAGGCACATTGATTATGTCACTGACCAGCTTGTGACTAAGCTCATTGACGTTGTGAAAAAGAAGAACAAAAATGGAGCTGGAGTGAAGCCTTTTCAGGTACAGTGTCAGAATTTCCCCAGTGGAAAACACAACTCTGGCATTAATGTAAATTGTAACTACAGCTTAGTGCATTACTACTTTAATTAATAATACATATTTCTATTCTACAGACCATATATAGATAAGAAATTGCTAATTATAGAAGCTTCATATTGCCCAGTTCAAGCCAATTAATGGTCTTCTCTTTGGCCAATGTATTTTGTAATCAGAACACTGTAAGTCAGTGTAGATGGACTAAAACTTGGTATCTGCTAGACAATAACCTATTTAGGCTGAGAGCTGCTAATTCCTTGACGTCTCAAATCAGTAAACATTGCTCGTGAATGTTCATTAGCTGCCCTAAATTCTTTGAAGATATCTAGAAAAATTCAAAACCATGCATAGTGATAAATGAGTTTTTCCTTCCTCTGTGATTCTGACCAGCAAGTATCAGAATGCACTGCTATTACCAAGGTGGGCTTGCGTAATGTGTGATTACTGCTTGTATTTAATTCTAGGTGAAGAACCATATGTGGATTTTTGTGAATGCCTTAATTGAAAACCCAACCTTTGACTCTCAGACTAAAGAGAACATGACTCTGCAGGCAAAGAACTTTGGTTCAACGTGTAAATTGAGTGAAAAATTTATTAAGGGGGTAAGTACTGATACACAGATAATCACAATGTCTGTAAAACTACATCTTATGCTTAATGTGGCTAATATCTACTTTTGAAGCAATGTCATGAATTAAAGAAAATGTAACTTAATATTCTGTCATTGTTAAGGCTTTTCCCACAGTTTTTTGCGGTTATTTTTTGTATTGCAGGCAGTGGCCTGTGGCATTGTTGAAAGTGTCCTAAACTGGGTAAAATTTAAAGCTCAGAACGAGCTGAATAAGAAATGTTCAGCTGTGAAACACACCAAGATTAAGGGTGTTCCTAAGCTGGATGATGCCAATGATGCTGGTAAGTGGTTTACGTCCTTTGTAACCAATTCATTCAAAAACAGTTAAAACTTCTTCATTAGACAAAAGAATTGTCTCATAAGGAAAAATGCGAAAACCTGTAATTATAGTTTATCCCCATATTACAGTCCCATTTACTATGCTTATTCCCATTTACTATGTGCAGTGCAACAAAACTTGTATGTGTTAGAAGGTATTTGTTCTCATTCAATTTGTGAGTATCAAGGCTTTGATTTCACTTCTTAATTGGAAAACTGACTTGATGTTTCTTTTATTTTTTAGGCAGCAAGAATTCTTTAGATTGTACGCTTATCCTGACAGAGGGAGACTCAGCCAAAACACTGGCTGTCTCTGGTCTAGGAGTGGTTGGTAGAGACAAATATGGAGTATTTCCCCTTCGTGGGAAAATACTCAACGTCAGAGAAGCTTCTCATAAGCAGGTTAGCTGGAAAATAGTTATAATCTACCTGTTAAAAGGCGCATTATGCTTTGCATAATGCAACAAAGCTCAGTCAACAGTATACTTATGAATAGCTTTAGATTTTCAGCTACATTTTAAGTGTGAAAAACAAGTTTTTATTTTGTGTGATCTTTTCCAGATTATGGAAAATGCTGAAATCAACAACATCATCAAGATTGTGGGTTTACAATATAAAAAGAACTATGAAGATCAAGAATCTTTAAAGACTCTTCGCTACGGAAAGATTATGATTATGACAGATCAGGTTAGGTTCACTAAAATTGAAAATTGGGAGAGAAAAAACCACCACTTGAATACAGAGGAAAGAAGAAAATGCTACCTTTCTCCTACTGCCACTGTTGTACCTAATCCTCTGAATTTGTTTCTTTTTATCGTGCTGTATTTTAGTGGGTCATAATGTCTTTTCAGCCACAAAACAGATAAAATAGAGGAGGGAGAGCAGCATCACCAGATAGCTAAATACTGTCTTTCCAGTCTGCTGATTCAAGGCCCTTGACCAGTCCTTGATACCTTCTTTCACCAAGAATGTGCCTTTTCTGTTTCTCTTGGTTTTCTTAGGTTACACAACACGTGGTCACTTTTTTAGAAGTGAAAGTTAAAAGGGTCAGTTAGCTGGAATTATAGAATCATTTGCTGTTAAGGTAACAATTGTTAATTCCATCATGTCCCTGATATAATGTATTGGGGTTTGTGGTGTCTTTTTTTTTTAAATCAGGATCAAGATGGATCACATATCAAAGGTTTGCTGATAAACTTCATCCATCACAACTGGCCATCTCTTCTAAAACACAACTTTTTGGAGGAATTTATTACTCCCATCATAAAGGTAAGGGTTGGGTAGATGATAAGGTGAATGAGTAAAGATCCATTGGTCTAAATCTGCCTCTCATTTCACGGTTAAAATATTTGTTGATTGTAGGTCTCTAAAAACAAAGAAGAAATTGCATTCTACAGCATTCCTGAATTTGAAGAATGGAAAAACAGTACACAGAACTACAATTCATGGAAAATCAAGTACTATAAAGGTTTGTAGAAAATGTAATATGTTGAAATTAAATGACCCAAGTAAAAGCATTCATGATTAAATTCAGTTAGCCCTGCTTTTGCAGAAAGGATCTTCCCTCCTAAGATACTCTGACTGCAAATACATGCAACATAAAATACAAAAGTAAGGAAACAATAACCTCTAACTAGATAAAAATCTCAGTAAAATCTCTCAAAATGGAACTAGAATATTGTGGATAACCATTCTTTCAGCCCTCTTAGGCAATTATGCTCAGTTTCATGTGGTATTTTCCATAGAATGGTCCTTGTGTAGTGTTAGCACTGTAAGCTAAGTACTTCCGAATCGCCTAATACCAATAAGAAAGTTGCCAACTGCAGAACAGTAGCTGTTAATCATTTTGGATATCTACAGGAGTTACAAAACCCGAAAGTACAACATGCAACTGCTCACTTATCTGTAATTCTTCTGCTTTTAGTGATACCTTACATCTCATTTTAAAGTCGTGTGTTTTCAGTAAGTCATCTTCATGCTATACATTTGTATGATGCATCACAGAAACTGGGCATGGTAAAATATTTCTTTGAACTGCAACTTAATTTAAGCAAGAAGTTATTAGGATTAACTAGTACTGTCTCTGCAGGTTTGGGTACCAGCACATCAAAGGAGGCTAAAGAATACTTTGCAGATATGGCTAAACATCGAATTGGCTTCAAATATTCTGGGCCTGCAGATGATGCTGCGATCACCCTGGTAACTAACACTTGATTTAATTGCTGACTTACTACCTTTGGTATTCTACTGCTTAGAGTGCTGTGTATTTTCTCTTAATATGCTCTTAAAGGCCTTTGGGCTTGAGACAATCTCTTTGTTACCAAGGCTACGGCTTTAGTCTAACCAGTAGAAGCAAATCTGTCCACAGACCTCAGGCCAAGAGTAGCCTTTTAATGATGGCTTTTAAATATAGCTCAGAACAAACTAATCACTACAAACCAATTGACATTTTCAGACACAACAGTAAATATTCCTTTAACATTTTTCTGCATGTTCTACTGCAGTTTTCTCCAAGTCAGACCTCCCTTTTCTCCCTCAGATTTTCTTGCAAAATGGTTCACCAGTGGATTAAAACAGTCCTTGCTTCTGTGAACTTCTTCACCTTCAGTAGCCATTGACTCCTAAGTATTCTGAGCTATTAGGCAATGCCAAAAAACCAAGTTTTTCCCCAAAATATAAATTTCCTCCAAAATCTCATGTTGTTTTCCATTATTATGTTAAAAATCCATACATTTAAATCTAACTACCATGTTTCCTAAAGACTGGTGGAAATTATGCTCCTAATATATTTAGCTACAAGAAACTTTTATTGCATTTCTTGGGCTATTAGGTCAGCACATTTAGCATGTTATTCTCCTGGGTAAACTCTTCCTGTATGCTTTCTTTTTCCAAGTGAGCCAATAAGGCACACCACAGAATGTCCTGGAATTGAGTTACTTTTCATTTTGTAATACACAGGCCTTTAGCAAGAAGAAGATAGAAGAGCGAAAGGAGTGGCTGACTAATTTCATGCAGGATAGAAGACAACGGAAGCTGCATGGTCTGCCAGAGGTAAAAGGTTTACGTAGATAAGGAAACTGGTTTCCTGTCGCTCCCTGGGGCTCTTCTCAGTGTCATTCTGGCATGCTAGAGCTGCACAGAGCTCAGTCAGGGAGTCAGTCACCTAATTATGGGACAGTTAAAACATTTCAGGATTTTGCAGAGCAGCTCCTTCTCTCACCAGTGTAGCCACATTATCAATTGTGCATCCGTGAATTTCACATTTAACACTTATCACTCAAATTACTTTATCAATAGGGAAATGATACCTCGAGCAGGGCTGCATGAAGATTTTATTTATCAAAAAATGGGCCTTCATCACAGGAAATGTTTCGCTTCACCATGCTAAGACTGTCAGCACTGGAGCTGTGTTTAGCTATTCTGACAAGGAGCTTCCATTTTAGTGAAACTAGCCAAGGATGTGCTAAGAAACAGATTAGACCTCATTAAAATTAAGGCAGTCTTGCACCTGTTTTTTCTAGGAATACCTATATGGGAAAAATACTAATTTCCTGACATACAACGACTTCATAAACAAGGAGTTAGTGCTGTTCTCAAACTCGGATAATGAAAGATCAATCCCGTCACTGGTTGATGGTAAGTTATTTCAAGATTGTGATTCCACATAGTGCGTGCCTCAGCTCTTAATAAATGGGTGTTTGTATGTCATATCAGAATTGGGAAACCTGCTGAGTTTTCAGGGTCAGTGTTCTGAAGTTCACTTTCTGCTGTCCAGGTTTTTTAATCTTTGGATTAAATGTTTTGTCCATTTTGTAGTATATTATTGCAAGTACCTTACTCTCTGGGGCAGAATTTTTAGGTGTAGAAGCATGTCATAGTCTCTAGAGAGCAGAAGTGAAACACATCGTATGTTCTAATCACAAGGTCTTGTCTTTTTTTTATACAGGTTTGAAGCCAGGTCAAAGAAAAGTTCTGTTCACTTGTTTCAAACGAAATGATAAGCGAGAGGTGAAAGTTGCTCAGCTGGCTGGTTCTGTAGCTGAGATGTCCTCATACCATCATGGTGAAGTAAGAACCTGGCCTTGTTGTGCAAAATGCTTTTTAAATGAAAGGCAAGCCTTTCTGTTGACTTAACAGTTAAGATGCCTCTAAAGCAGAACTAGATATTTGAGTATAAATACCAAAACAAAGTGACTGTATATCTCCTATTCTTCAACAAGAATTTAATCTGAGATTGGTTAGTCTGCCTTTCCTGCCTAGACTTTATGGGGATGTATTTCATTCAAAAAGTAGAACAAGAAAAAAAACCCTTTATTTATGATAGATTTAGGCAGATGTTAATAGCCTTTCTACCTTGGTAAGGACAAGTTAAGCACTAAAACAAGCTTCCTTTTGGAGACTGACAGGATCTTTCACTGGAGGTTTCAAGAACAGGTAGACAGCAGTATATCTGTGGGTCACTGGAATATATCTAGTCACCCAGGCTAGACAGTCTTGGGATGTACTTTCCGTGAGTTTCCTCCAGTATTTTATTATTTGAGTTTATCCTCTATATCAGTTCTCTTCCTGGTGTGAATTTTGGCTTTAACTTTGTCCGTTGAGTGGAGAATTCTGCATTTTTAGCTTTGAACCTTCCTTTATCGCAGGCATCGCTGATGATGACCATCATTAACTTAGCTCAGAACTTTGTGGGCAGCAACAACCTCAACTTGCTACAGCCTATTGGTCAGTTTGGCACAAGGCTGCATGGTGGGAAAGACTCTGCCAGTCCTCGATACATCTTTACGCTGCTCAGGTCAGCATTAATGATTTCTTACAGTCTTAAATATTCTTAGCATATTACAAGACTCAATTTGACAGCAATTAGGATGAAAAATGAATGTGCTTCTTCCCTTTAAAAATTTGGACTACTTGCTCACTCCGAGTAGCAACAATTGAAGTGAGGTTTGGACACTAGGTTCAGGTGTATAAACTTTGGTTATCATTCCAGAGAACAGAAAGGCACAGTGGAGAATATGGGAATGGCAGCAAAAACAAAGGGAGAAATCTGGGTAGGATAATAAAAAGCAAACCTGAGCTGGGAAAGCAAAGTTCTAATAGCTGAAAGTGCAGTGCTTTAGTCTCTGACCCAATGGTCACTTAGGTTGAACTTGGTCAAATCTGTTACTTGAGCACATGTATGGTTGTACTAAAGCAAGGTACAGAGAATTGGAGCCTTTCTGGACATTAAACGTTTAATTTAAATACTTTGGGTATGAGTTTAGGGCCCCATATAGCCAGTGGAACCTGTAGAGATGGGTGAAATTGCTGAAGATGCATCTGTTTTGAGTGTTACTCTAGAAGCCTGGTTTCCTCACACAGAGCCCCAGGCTGTAGTTGGCTGATAGGAATAAACCCAGTTTAGGTGGTTTTTTGTTTGTTTGTTTTCTGGAGGGTTCTTTTGGAATGGTGGTCACTGTTCTGTAAGGAGAATTGGGGCTTAAATTCTCTTCTCCATCCTAGTCCGCTGGCACGGTTGCTGTTCCCACCAGTGGATGACAATATCCTGAGGTTCTTGTACGATGACAATCAACGTGTGGAGCCAGAATGGTATATGCCCATCATTCCCATGGTGCTGATAAATGGAGCAGAGGGGATTGGTACTGGCTGGTCCTGCAAGATCCCCAACTTTGATATCAGGGAAGTTGTGAATAATATCCGTCGTCTGATGGATGGAGAAGAGCCATTGCCAATGGTAAATAATATATTTAAATTAAACAGTGTCTCACTTGTTAGTTTATTCAGTGCGTTTTGGAGCATTTCATGCAAATGCTTAAAAACAGAAGCATCAACACAAAGCTGAATCCAGTGTTCTTTTCTGCTTAGCTTCCTAGTTACAGGAATTTCAAAGGCACAATAGATGAGCTGGGACCTAATCAGTATGTGATAAGTGGTGAAGTGTCTATCCTGGATTCTACAACCATTGAGATCACTGAGTTGCCTGTCAGAACATGGACACAGGTAATAGGGAATTTGCCCTAGAAATTTATAGTTTGCCCTGTAAAGCAAAAAGTGATTGGTGGGGTTTGGAGCTTTTCATCTTCATGGAAAACATGGGTCTGATTGATTCTTTCCTCAGACTTACAAAGAGCAAGTTCTGGAGCCTATGTTAAATGGGACTGAGAAGACCCCCTCACTAATCACAGACTATAAAGAATATCACACAGACACAACAGTGAAGTTTATAGTGAAGATGACTGAAGAAAAACTAGCGGAAGCGAAAGCAGCGGGGCTGCATAAGGTCTTCAAACTCCAAACAAGTTTAACATGCAACTCCATGGTATGTAACATTCTGCTGAAGAGAGTCCTTGGTGTAACTCAAAGCCTGTGTGGACAGCTGCCATTGCTGCACGTAACAAAAATACTCTTTTGCAGAAACCTGTTCACTTTGATTTTTGTGCTGTTACTGGTTTTAAATCAGCTTTCTAAATATACCTTCAAAAGGTCAAAAGATTGGCTTGGGAATGGGCCCAGAGTGATAGGGTTTTGCCTGAAGGAGTCCAAGTGAGCTGAAATCGCATGGTTTAGAGACCTTTGTTGTGACAACAGCACTGCCACTGAATGTCTGGATTCTGACAATGTGTGAAGCTTGATAGCAAGATGTTTATCTGACAAAGAGCTTTAAGATTCAAGTAACCCTAACCCCACTATGTGTTTTCAAGAACTTTGAAACTCTAAAATTGTCTCTGCTGTTGTGTTTGCAAACTGAAGTAATTCCCAAAACACCACCAAGGTTTTATAATTTGTTGGCTAATAATTCAATTGTACTCTCACACCTGTGTTACAGGTAATTTTTAGTGGTTTTGGAAATCCGTTTTATCATCGTAACACCTGTGTTCTTTCATCTAGGTTCTTTTTGACCATGTCGGCTTTCTCAAGAAGTATGACTCTCCCCAGGATATTCTTAAAGAGTTCTTTGAACTCAGGCTCCGATATTACAGTTTGAGAAAAGAATGGCTTATGGGAATGCTAGGTGCGGAGGCTGCGAAACTGAGCAACCAGGCTCGTTTCATCCTGGAGAAAATAGATGGCAAAATTGTGATCGGTATGCATTGTTCTTGGTTACTTGGTTTGTGAAACTGGGAGAAGAGCTATAGGTGCTCTCTTGAGTTCTGTCAGCACCCCCTCAGCCCCGGACTGGCTCTTAACAAACCACACCAGGGCTTATCTTTCTGTTCCAGTAACATACAAGAGGAAAATGCTTCCCAAGTATCTTCAGTCTGTAGAGCATTATGTACATATTAATTAAAATGGGGTACTCATACAGCTTTCCTACTGTGTATTTGATGCATTTATGAGAGTAATTTTTTTAATAATTTAGCAGTAATTCCTATCTATTTCTGACTCAGTAGGAATAAGAGTTAAATACTGGTGGGGTTAAAAAGGGGCAGTGTTGTCTGTTCAAATGCATACATCTTAAGAACCCGTATCTCTGTGTTTTATCTTTGTGAACCTCCACAAAAATATTCCAAATCACGTTCTCAGTGGATTGGAGGTTCAAAGACAGACACTCAAGTTAACAGCATCTGAGAATCATGAGCTAGAAAAAGAAACAGATCTTTGTTCCCAGCATTCAAATTTTCCAATCAACTTTTCCACCTCAGTCTAAAAGGCAGTCTGTATTTCACTTGCATTCATGGAGGATGTAGCTAGACAAAGTGTCATAAGATGCTTTGTGGTTTGCGTCTGAAAGCAGCCCGATAATCCCAACAGCCCCTGTTTGTCTGACTTGACTCAGGAAGAGAAAGAATAATTCCCTTGAAATGCATTTTCTTGGGATTTTGTTCTAAGTAGTTCCAAGGCTGACAGAACTGGTTTCATTTGTATTTGTGTCTCATGGTTGATTGCTTCTGATAGCTTAAAAAGGAACAAATTCCAGCTGAAGCGTTTCCATTGGTTGGGGCCCTTATAGCATAAATTTCCCAGGTGATGTCTAATGAGGTGAAAGCTATACCAAAGCCTTTGAGTGCTATCAGGGTTATTTTGCTTCCACCTGCCTGCCTATTGTGAAACCTTTTTGATACCATCACACCTTTTTTTTTTCAAGTTCAAAAAATACTTAGGGCAAGGGAAATGCAGGTATGGAAATGAAAAAGAAAAATATTTATAGTGCTCTGCCTAGTGTTCCTGACAGGTATAGGAGCAATGCTGACCTGACAAGTCATTTGCTATTAGGAACTTTTTAGGTGTTATTTCAGGCTCTTCCACATGTCCCACCTCTGATGAGGAAATGGTATTTTAGAGCCCAGCAGGATGCTGAGCTGTTAGAACCCTGAGATCCAAAATTTTAAGCTCCTGTCTTTCCTAACACTGATGGGTAGTGGCCACTAAACATCCTGAAATGTCTCTTTACAGAAAACAAACCCAAGAAAGAGTTGATTAAAGTCCTTATCCAGAGAGGGTATGAATCGGATCCAGTGAAGGCTTGGAAGGAATCGCAAAACAAGGTAGCGCTTCAGTTATCCTCTCTAAACTGATCCAAACTGACCCCTGTCTCTGAAGGTCCATAGCTGTACAAAGAAACCCAAGTTACTTTTCTGTTTTTAGGGTCCAAGAGCTTATGTGTCTGGTATGTCTGTGACAGGAAACATAAGGCAAGCAAAAATCCAGCCTCTTGTTCAGAAGGCACTGAGACCTAGTCGTTTGGGTTTGAGTTTGTCAGGTCAAATCCTCTTGCCACAGCAATTTCTGCTGCTCTTTAAGGGTTTCCTTCTGCCTGTTGGGGAAGGGCTGTGAGGAAGATGACAGTTTTTAGCCTGAGGAGAGAATCTAGACTTATCAAGACAGAGAGGCCAAATAGAGAAGAGCAAGAGAGATCTGGAGAATTGGTTTTGCAGATGGATTCCTCTGTGTGATAGCAGCTGAGGCTGTAAGAACTTGATCCATTTCTGATTTTTTTCCTCGAAGATCTGGGACACTGTAAGCACACAGAGTACCTGTGGTGCAGCCCAAACTGGATAGATTGCCCTACTCTTGTATGTCAATATACTTGTTGACAATGTTCGGTTTAAATCCACATTCAGGAGGAAGAGGAGGAGAAGGAGGAGGAGGAGGGGGAGAGTGACAAAGAGTCATCTGCGGCTACTGGACCAGACTTCAACTATCTGCTGAACATGCCCCTTTGGTATCTGACTAAGGAGAAGAAAGATGAGCTCTGTAAGCAGAGAGATAACAAAGTATGTTCCTCCTTTTTCTTATAAAAGCATTGTTGTTGGGTTTTTTGATGGTGAATTCAAATATGTGACTAACAACTATAAACTGTGATTCCCTTTAGGAACAGGAGCTGGGAAATTTGAAGAGCAAGAATCCCTCTGATCTGTGGAAGGAAGACCTTGCTGCCTTTGTTGAAAAACTTGATGTATGTCAGTGTTCAGTGCAGATGACCAACTTTCTCATGGTCTTATTTACCAGCTCTTTATTGACTTTTTTTTTTTCATAATAAGGAACCTAAAAATAACTCCTATGTCTTGCACTCATTGAGGAAAATGAAAGCTTTCATCGCCTTCCTAGCTCGAATAGGAGTAGCACTGCTTTTGCCAGGGAGTCTAAACACCAAGGTGGTCAGTTACCAGTCTGAGTAGTGAAGAGGAGCTTTAGGAGGGCTTGAGAGAAAACTAGTACTAGGACGTAGTCTGAAGAGATGCAGATCAAAGGGCTTTTTGGACACTGAAAAGGTGAGGGAGGAGCTGGGCTTTACTGAACAGAGCCCAAATTGTGGGTGAACGTCTGTGCACAGTCACACCTGGTCACTGCCTGTGTCTCTTTGTACTCCCCAAATAACTGAACTGTAGCTCTGGCTTAAATCGTTGCTTGGAAGTGTGCAAATCTGTAGTGGTATGGGCAGCTGCATTTAAACTATCAGCAAGTAAAATCAGGAAATCTGTCGGCAAGTACAGAGTGCTTTACTGCAAGGGCTGTGATGGTGGGTTTTTCAGTAGTACATTGTTTCTTCTGTTTTCTCATGGCTGTATTTTTTTATGCTCACCGCTGCAGGCAGTGGAAGCCAAGCAAGCTGAAGATGAGATGGCAGTGCTTGCTGGTAAATCTTTAAAGGTGAAAGGAGGGAAAACGAAGGTGAAGGCGGCGCAGCTGTCAACAGTAATGCCATCATCTTGTGGCATAAGGGTTGTTCCTCAGATAACTGCAGAGATGAAGGCAGAAGCAGAGAAGAAAACTAAAAAGAAAATAAAGGTAAAAAGGAACATTCTGTATGCTTAATCTTTCTTTACATCCTTTTCACTACAGTCCTAAAGAGATGCTAGTTCTTGTTAGCTGAACTTGTCCTGATGAAGCAGCTGTTCAGGGAGAGGGACAGGATCTTAGGATGTGGGAAACCCCAGAAATGGACGTTTCTCAGTCTGAAGGAGAATAGGTTCACTAGTGTACCAGGAGATGGCTTAGAGGGAAACCTTTTGGCAAGAGCATATATCACACTGTCAGAGATGGGCTGATAACTTAGAAATGAAAAGGCACATGCAAGTAAGATTGTTCTAGGTGTCTTGGGGCTTTTATGAATCCTCTAGCAGGCAGGAAATGCAGCCAGTAAATTTGTTTCTCTAGAACAGCTTTTGCATTTCCAGTAGCGCTTCAGCCACTTAATGCCATTATTGTTCTCTACATCAAAGACATAAAAAAGATGTAACTCTTTTTATAGTGCTAGTTGAAATCATGCCATTCAGCCATTTGCAACATAGAAAACTAAAACTGTCCCCTCACCCGTTTTGACCTGTAAGCCAGACACACTGCTCCTTTCCTACAGATGGTTCAATCTAAAAGTTTTTCCAAATAATTTGCACTGTTGTTTTTAACCCACCCTGTCCAATTCTGCATCCTCAACACACCCTAGAGCCACACCGTCAGCACACAAAGGCGGTACCAAAGCGCTCTCAGGAGCAGGGACAGAGTTCCTGTTTTTGTTAATGTTGGATTTTGCATTTTAAGTCACCTGATCTGGGGACAGAGCATGTCTGATTTACTTGGCTGTAATCAATTTTACACGCTGTTTGTTTCACAAACTCAGATTTCTTGTATCACTTTCATACACCTAAAACAAGCAGCTCCTTTCTCCGTTACCCTGTGTGCCCCTTCTAATTGTCTGAGCTGACTTGCTATCTGTTTGCTATCTGCGTGTGTCTTCAGAGTGAAAAAGCTGAATGTGATGAGAATCAAGAAGAAAACACATCGGGAGACAAAGAGCCTTCAGCCCTTAAGCAGAAGTTACAGCACAAGCTTCTTAACGCTGAGCGAGGTAAATGCTTTTCCGTGTTATTCCATCAATGGAAAGTGAGGGAAGGGTTGTCAATTTGGTTATCTGACCTCTTCCTGAATGTGATGAGTAACATCTAGGATCAGTATTTTTGGAAAAAATAGGTGAATGTGATCCTGGATAACAGTCAAGCAGGATAGATGACTATTTCCCTGTGATGTTTAAGCCAGAATTCTCTGAATTTAGTGATATATTTCTAAGCTGAGCTTTAACTGCTCAGCCTGGAGTATGTGTGGAAGTTCACAGGTTCATCCTACCTCCCAATATTTTTCAGGTGCTAAGAGACAGGCCACTCTACCATTTAAGCCATTAAAGAAAATGAAGAAACGAAACCCTTGGTCTGACTCAGGGTCTGATTCAGGGTCTGATTTTGAGGTGCTGCCTCCTCCAAGAGAGAGAGTGGTTCGCCAAGCAGCAGGTGAGTGGCGACACAAATGCAGAAGAGGGGCAGTTGATGGAGGACAAAATTGAACAGACTATTTAGAGAGCTCCCAGAGTCTGAGATCCCAGCCAGAAATAATTAAGAGGCTTATTTATTTTACTGTACGTAACTAAATATTTCTACCATTTGAGCAGATTTTCACCATGCTTTTCAAGGAAAAAGCAGAAAAGGGGCAACTAGAGAAATAAGGTTATTGGTTGTAATTGCACAACTGTTTTGACATACCAAATGCGTTGTTGGTAAGCGTGCACAGAGCACACTTGTGATTTGGAGTCGTCTTGCTGGCAGTCTCAGTATCTGCTTGTTTTTATTCAGATCTTTATTTTTTAATAATTGCAGCTAAAATATTGAAAAATAAACTGAGATGCATGTTGCCAAATGTGTAAAATAATACATCTGTGTCATTTCACCAGCCAAAGTCAAGATCGAGATCAGTTCGAGCTCAGATTCAAATCTCTCCAGCTCAGATGAGGAGCCTGAATTTCAGGGGAACAGTGAAAGCAACACTGAATCGGACACAAACTCAAAAGAAAAACCTCCCAAGCCCAGAGCTGCTCCAAAGTGAGTATTTCTTCACGTAGTCACTAGAAGTTAGCTGTACTTCTGGTGTTAATGCTATATAGAAATTAATAGTTCTTTTTCTTCAGTGCATCTATCTCTTTTGTATGCGCCTTATATTGTATCGTAGGTTAAAAGAATTCTTGGGGTTTTGTGTTCTAGGGAAACCACTGAAAAAGCAGCTAAAGCTCCCAAGCAAAAGGCAGTGCAAAGTGCTATCCCTGGTGAGTACAGGACCTAAACCTCGCTGATTTTCCTAAAACCCCAGGAGAGTGCATGGGGCATTCTGTCAGCGTTCAGCGCTGGTCAAAGGCAGACATTAGTCACAAGATCTTACCAAAAAAAATCCAGTGTTGGGGTACAAGCTGGTTTCAGTGCCCCAGACTTCTGACTTAAATTTGGATTAATCCAGATGTAATAGTTCTTTATAAGAAGTGGATCAAAATCATTTTCTTCTGTTCTAATGTTTATGGCCAGAGTAGCTGATTTGACTCTTCTCTGCTTTCTTTACTCAGTTCAAGTCCAAGATGTTGCTAACGAAGATGTGAGTCAAGCTCCCGCAGCTCCTTCTGTCTCTGTTCCTCACAGTAAGGCTGTAGCTGAAAAATCCGCGGCAGCAAAGAAGGCCAGTGCCCCTAAAAGTAAAGCGAAGCTGGGTACGATCATTTTTAGATAAACGATTATTATTCCTGTGGGAAACAAATTGAGGGATTTTACTCGGTATTCAGAGGCCTGAATAACTTTGAGTTTTCACTTCAGAAAAGATCTGAGGTTTGTGGCAAAGGTTTTCTAGCTGTCATTTTTAAAGAAGTCTGTTTCCAAACATATCATGTTCTAGTTCATCTCAGACATGCTTGAAGGGAGTGAATTTTAGTTTGGGAACAGGAAAAGTGAATGCTTCCTACAGTGCTGTGTAATACTTGGCAGAAACAATCCAAGTGGAATTTGTGTCTTGCAGTCAATGTTCTACTTCGTGTCTTTTTGGGAGGAAAAAAAAAAAAAAAGCTGCTTTGGGGTAGCTTGATCTATTTAGTGCTAGCTCAACCTCATAAATCTACAGCATTTGACTCGGGTTTTTTTTGAATGTAACTGCCCAGACTCTTTGTCGAACTTTGAAAGCTGTTTTGCATATTCCATCACTAGCTGGTTTTGATCCCAGCAGGAAAATAGCATGTTACTTCACAGCAAAATAGCTGTTTCTTCCACTTCTAAATTGAGAGCGCCTATTATCATTCAGAAATGGCCTGCTCATTTCAGCTGAACTTGGGAGGCATGCTTTCAAGATGCTGTTAAAAAAATATCAAAATACAGGTAAGAAAGAGCTCCACAAGGAAGTGCTTAGTATAGATGGCAAATTCATTCCTTTCCTGTGCAAAGCTGTTGAAGGTGTAAGATTGGTTACACAGCCTTCAGAGTTCAGGACTTTTTCCATCTGAAATAGGCTGTAAATTGCTTTGGCTACATTTTAATTTGATCCTCTAAACATGGTGGAACTAAGCAGATAAACAACCTCCTAACTCATAATTTCGGTAGAGAGTAATCTTTCTAGAAAACCGTGCTTCAAAACGAGACAACCTGCAAGCGAGAAGAGGGGAGAGGCAGCAAAACGAGGGTTTAAACGCCGAGTTCTGTTTCAGATAACCAGCCGTCCATCATGGATGTTCTGGGCAAGAAGAAGGCTGCACCCAAATCCAGCAAGGCGGCGGCGAAGGAGGGATCCCAGGGCTCCAAGGCCAAAGGAGTGAGCAATAAGAAGCCTGACCAGACCAAGGGGCAGAAAGTTACCAAAAGGCAGCCAAACCTCTTAGATTCAGATTCAGATTCAGATTTTGGCTTGAAGATTTCCAAATCGGTTGCAGCAAAGGTTTGTACCCTGCCACCCCCGCTTGAGCCAAGGGGGTGCTGCGGAGCCTGGTGCCAGTTATTCTGGCAGAAGCAGCGTGGCGGAGGTAGAACCTCCAGTGTGTTGCCCCCCTGTCTTTATTGCCAGGGGTGGGGAAGGTGGGTGAGGAGGGGGGGGCTGGGCACACCTACGCTGCCCCAGGGTGTTGGCTTGGTCTCACCAGCCCGAACCACCACCTGGCCCTGACACAGTGGCACGTTTTAGGCTGACTGAGTGTTCCCTGATTCGCTGCTTCATGATGCTTTCCCTGCAGAAATCCAAGCTGGATGATGACGACGACTTTACCGATTCAACTGCTGGTGCGAACAGCCCCGTCGCCGTGCCCCGTACCAGGCCTGGACGTCTCAAAAAACCCATCCAGTACACAGAAGACTCTGATGAGGATGATATCTTTTGATAGTTTTTTTTAAATGAAGATTTTTAAACTGCTGATCCAAACTGATCTGCAAACTAGCCTTGAGGAGAACCCTTGACAAGCTCATCACCAAAACACAACATCTCAAGACTACAAAATCTTTTCACTGAACTGAAGCCAGTCCAAAATGTTAGAAGTGAATAGAGCTCTGTTTTTCTTGGGTTTATAAATAAGTTAGATTTCCTTCAACGGGAATACCCCCAGCTTCTTGTGAGCACTGGCGCCGTGTGCCCAGCTGGTGCCACCTCCCTTTTACCCTTTAGGTAGCTGGAATCTCTTAACACTTGGTGGTCATTTTAATGTTAAAGCAGACTTTAAAACATATGAAATCCTTTAAAATATGTAACAAAACTGGTTTTAACTCCCCAACCAGAGTGCCGTGCCACGTGAGGTGCAAGCATTTAGAACTCCATGCTCGTGTTTTTCTTTTTTGCAGCCCTTTATGTCTGTGTAAGCCCCTGTGGCTCAGCCTCTGCCATGTTGTTTTAGCTTTGGGGTTTTAAATTCAGCTTTGGTAATGGAGGTTTGCGCGGACTTGTCTCCGCTCTGCACTCAGTGTTGGCACTTTTATCTTCTGTCGTGCTGCCAAGAAACCGCGTGTTCAGCCCGGGGGTCATCCTCAGGTAAGATGCTTGGGACTGCCGGTGCCTTGTGCTGTTACAGAGCTGAACGGGCGTCTCAGCCGTGCCAGCGGAGTGAGACGGGCTCTTGGACAGACGGGCAGGACAGACACCACCCAAGGATTTTCACTTGATCCATGGGAACCTGCAGGAGAGCCGGCTGGGAAGCAGCAGGTTCCCCCTATAGCGAGCTTCTCCCCTGCCATCCTTGGCACCGGAAGAGACTCGTGCAGAGCGGCAGCGCAAACCTCCGCCTGCCCGGCTGTTCTTTGGGACCAAGAACTTCCCTCGGTGTCTGCGTGACCGCTGGCACGGCATGCGCTGTCCCCTGCAAGGGGAGGCCTGTTTGTCACCTTGGTGGTGGCACTGGGTGCTCAGACCTTCCACTGCTCAGGTTCCTCAGCAGAAGCAGGGAAGTGTCACCTTCCCCTTCCCTTTGTGGTACTTCACCGGAGTGTTTATCTAGTTGTGTTTTGCTTTTTCGTGCAGCTGTTTCTGTAGCACCATTTCTTCATTATGTAAATATTTTCTGTGCTTTTCTTGCTGTCCTGAGTTTCTGTGCTTGTAAGTCTTATGTGATAAAAAGTAGTTTTACACAAGCTTTCTTCAATAAAAAGGAGTTGCCTTCAGCAGCCTGTTCTATTTTTCCTTGCGCCGGCTCCCCAGAGCCCTGGAGTGTCTGTGGGGAGTACTTGAAGCGCTGTTCTCCAGAGCAAAAGGCCGTTGGCTTCAATGTCCAAGTGGGTCATCCCCACTGTCCAACCACGCCTGGTGTTTCTGAGGTGGTTTCCAGTGCCAATTTTGGCATTACCAGAACGATCACAGCAGAGCTCGCGTTGGGCCACTGGGTGCTGAGGGCTTGGCACAAGCTCTGCTCCGTGCAGGGCTGGCCCAGACGCTCGCCGTGGCCTGCAGCCACCTAAGGAAGGTGCTGGGGAAGAGCTGCAGGAGCCGCATCTCTGCTACTTCCCCCTTGGGCACCTGTGGCCGGGAGCTGCCGCTTGGGCACTCGGCCAGGGGAACCCGGTGCCATCGGCTGGTCACCCCCACTGGTGTCCCACCTGCCTGCTGGGACAGCGCGGGTGCTGCCCGCTCTGTTTCCCTGCCGGTCCCTTGCTGCGAGGCTGCGGCTCTGCAAAACCACCGGCTGGATGGACCCGCTGCCCTGCGCCACCGCTGAGGTTCCCAAATTCGTGCCAAGACCCCTGTGGTACCTGGCACCTGCCCCATGTTCTGCTGCTGCGCCGGCCGCGGGTGAACAGTGCCTGAAGTTGCTGCTGCTGCTGCCCCACGCTCCCGGGCTGGGGGGGTTTCACTCACCAGCAAAGGGTTTGTGCTCTGGGCTGGATTTGTGCCCCAGGGGGCTGCTGCTTGCCAGCGGGCTGGCATCGGGCTCGGCTCCTGCAGAAATCTGGGGTCAGTGCACGGGATCCCCGCGGCGGGAGGGATCTGGGTCACCAATGAAGCCCTGGGGGACAGGTGGCACGTCCTGTGTCCCCACATGTGGGTGCGCAGCACCCCGGGGCCTCCAGAGCGGCATGGACACCGCCAAAACACATGGCACAGGGCTGGCGTGGGGCTGCCGTCGTGCTGGCAGGCACCAGGAGCCGGTGGTGGCCGCTGGGCTGGCACTGGGGGACGAAGGACCCAGCTGTGACACCCACCTCCCGCCCCGTCCCAGGCTGGTGGGTCACCGCACACAGGAGCTGAGGGCTGCAGGAGCAACGGGCAAACCCCCGGGCCCCCTCGGCCCCCTCCGGCTGTGGCGCGGCACTCGGGCGCGGGCACTATCGGTGCCACCGAGGTGCTTTGCTGGAACCCAGTCAAGTGTGGAAAGCGCTGTCAGATTTTCCACTGCCGGGCTCTGGAGAGCATCTCTGGCGCGTCCCTGCCGAGGGGCCGTGCTATTTACGGCTCCCCTTGCTACAAACGCGCCAGAGAATCCCTTGTCACAACTCACCCAGCAAAGGGCAAAGCCATGGCCACACCGCGCCGGCCGCGGAGCTGCCCCCGTAACCCCGGCATCACCCCAAATGTATGTATAGAGCCAGCGGTGTGACATGACACACACAGGCAGCACCGCAGCGTCCCTCCCAGGCTTTTCTCCATCAAAATCTCCCTGACTGGGGGCGCTGGGGATGCTGAGCGCTGCTGGAGGGGGTGCTGAGCTGTGGGGCAGTGGGCACCACTGGTGGGCATCGCACGGTCCCCGAGGGGTGAGAAGGGCCCAAGGGTGACCCGCGTTGGCCAGGGCTCTGCTCCAGTTAGCAGACAGGGAAAGTGAGGCGCAGGCGAAGGCCCCCCCATGCCAGGCAGGGGCGATGGGAGCCCCGACACGCAGCTGCCGGGCAGCACGGCCAGCGTGGCTCTGCCTGCCAGCACATGCCGGAGCCGGGGGCAGCCCAGGACGGTCCATGGGACCCCCGGTGGCCCCGACAGCCTGGGCACAGCGTCCCAGAGCGGGGACGGTGCCAGCCAGGAGCATCCCCCGGGCACGGTGCCCCAGGCAAGGCCGCGGGGCCAAATGCAGCCGGTGCGATGGGCTGTGCCGGGGCCAGGGAGGCGATGCCAGCACTGGGGGGGGCTTCTGGGGGCCGAGTGCTGCGGCTTGGGACCCTGAGGCCCTGGGGCGTTGGGTAGGCCAAGGAATGGGGGAATTTCTGCATGGGGGGGGCCGCTGCCCCCTGCACCAACCTGTGCCCCAGGGAAGCTGGTGGCCCCAGGGCAGGGGCAGGGTTTGTCCTTGAGGCCCCCCCGGCAGAGCCGAGCCCTTCCCTCCCCTCCGGGTGCCCCTGCGGCTGCTCTGTCTCTTTAAAAGGCCTCCAGGCGTGGCTGTGGGACCGTCATCCCAGCCCCGCCGGACAAGGGACCGGACAGTCCTGAACAGTCCTGGACAGCTGGCGCCAGCCGCGCCTGGACCGCAGCCTCCGCAGGTACCAGGGTGACCCCGCCAGGCTGGGGGGCTCAGGGGATCCGGGGGGTCCAAGGGATGAGGAAGCTGCTGGTCCTGCCCCAGCTGGTGTCCTTGGCCCCATCTCAGGGGGGGGGGAACGAGTCCTGGGGCACAGCAGAGGCCTGGGGACGCTCGTGACAGGGATGAGCTGGGTTGGCACTGCCTGGGCACACTCTTGGGTGTGGGGAGTGGGGACAGTGCGATGCGTTTGATGGGGGCATGGAGGATGGTGAGCTGGGGGGGGCCGTGCTGCCCGCTGGGGTCCATCCTGGTGGGAACAGCATCCCCCAGCGCTGACCCCGCTCCCGCAGCGCGGCCATGGGCGAGTGGGGCTTCCTCAGCTCGCTGCTGGACGCGGTGCAGGAGCACTCGCCCATGGTGGGGCGGTTCTGGCTGGTGGTGATGCTCCTCTTCCGCATCCTGGTCCTGGCCACCGTGGGCAGCGACGTCTTCGAGGACGAGCAGGAAGAATTCGTCTGCAACACGCAGCAGCCGGGCTGCAAACCCGTTTGCTACGACGCCGCGTTCCCCATTTCCCACTACCGCTTCCTCGTCTTCCACGTTGTCGTGCTCTCGGCCCCCGCCGCCCTCTTCGTCATCTTCGCCGTGCACCAGGCAGCCAAGCCGGGGCGCGGGGGGGCCCCCGGTCAGCGTGCCCGGCGCCTCCAGCCCTTCTACGTGGGCAGCGTGGTGGCTCGCATCGCTGCCGAGCTGGGCTTCTTGTTGGGGCAGGCGCTGCTCTACGGCTTCAGGGTGCAGCCGCTCTTCGTCTGCCGCCGGCGGCCCTGCCCGCACCGCGTCGACTGCTTCGTCTCTCGCCCCACCGAGAAAACCGTCTTCATCCACTTCTACTTCGTGGTGGGGCTGGTCTCGGCGCTGCTCAGCCTGGCCGAGCTCGCCCACCTCCTACGCAAGGGCCCCCCGCCCCGGGCTGGGTGCTGCCACCGGCCCCAGGAGCGGGCACCGGCCCCCGGGCAGCCGGCGGGGGTCCTACAGGAGCCCAGCTGCCCCCCCGGCCCCCCGCTGCGTGGGGACCTGACGGTGTAGCCGGCCTCTGGCTGCCATCGCCGGCACGAGTTGTGGCCGTTCTCAGCCCGTGCCAGGGGTGTGCGGCTGTGCCATGCCCCGCTGCCCCCGGTTCCTGTTGTGGGCGGCGGACGGGCCTCACCCGGCAGCTGCTGGGAAAAAAAAATACGGACAAAAGGAAAACAAACAGGTCCCATCCCTGTGCAGCAGCAGGGACAGCCCTGACCCCCCCACACACCCCCCCCAGCCCCCCCCGGGGAGCGGCCAGGGCTGCCCTCATGCTGCACTGAGGATGTCATGAATGCATCGGGGCTCTGCGAGCCAGGGCCGGCTCCTGGGGGGGCGGGGGAGGGGGGGGGGGGGGGGGGGGGGAGGGGAGCAACAGCAGCAGCAGGGCTGGGAGCTTTGGGGGTGCTGGGGGGGACCCCAAAGGCTTCTGCCCCAACCCAGCCTTTGGGGATGGCCGGTCAGGCAGGGCAGATGGAGGGATCCTGGGGTGCCCCCCTGCAGCAAAGAATCCCCAAGGACTTGGGGTGCCCCAGCCCCAACCATGCCCCCCCGCCCCCCTGGTTCCCCCCCCCCGCCCCGTGTTTCCCCCCCACCCCTCCACTGCCCCTGCAGCAAGAACGAGCCAGGCACTAGAATAAAATAAACTTTATTCTGGAGCCCGCCCCCCCCCCCCGCCCCGCCCCCCCCCCCCCCCCCCCCCCCCCATCCTCCCCGTGCCGGCAGGGCCGGACCCCCGCTCCCCGCAAGGCCAGGGCTGGCACCGCCGCACACCCCCACAGCCCCCACCCCACCTGGGGGGCCAGGGCAGGGCCCGCCCAGCGCCCCCCGACTCTAAAACCACTAAAATCTCAACAACAACAAAAAAAAATATTTAATAATAATAAACCGTGTGCCCCCACCCCCCAACCCCCCCCACCCCCCCACCCCCGGCAGCACCCACCGTGCCCCCATCACCTGCACAGGCCTAAAAACCCCTCCAAACTTTTACAAAGGTTTTTAAAACGTATTTATAGATATTTATAGATATTTATATATATATATACTTTGCTTTCTTTTCTCTTTTAAATGACTCTGCTTCCTCGGCGTGCGGGGTCTGGCTGGCTCCCCTCCCCCCCCCCCCGCCCCGCCGGACAGCCGGGACTGGGGGGGTGGCTTGGTGGTCGCGCTCCCGTGTGTGCTGGTGCTGGTGGGGCCGGGGTGTCCCCCCCCGGGGACACGGCCAAGGGCCCCCACGCCCCTGAAATGTGACTCAACCAACGTGCTTCGCCCGGGCCGGGAGGGGGGCCGGGGGCTGCAGGGCTCCCCGCGGGGTCCGCTCCGGCGGGGGGTGTCCCGGGGCTGCGCCGGCGGGGGGGCTGCCGAGGAGTCCGCCCCAGTGGGGGCTGCAGCCAGGGTCGAGGCACGGGGTGCCCCCCCCCCCCGCCACGTGCCGGGCTCTGTCCTGGTGCGCGCCGGGCGCGGGTCACGGCGAATGCGTGGCCGGGCTGCTGCGGTTGGAGCTGGGCGAGAGGCTGGGGCTGCAGCTGCCCGGGGGGGGTCCCAGACTGCTCCCGCGGGGGCCACCCGGCTGCCCCCCCAGCGTGTCCATGCCCTCCGAGTTCTCCAGCATCTCCTGGATGAGGGGCGGCATCGATCCCGGGATCTCCATCTTCAGCGTGATCACCCGCTCAGCACCTGGGGGAAGCGTTGGGGTCAGCAGCTGGTACCCTCCAAACCGGCACCCCCAAACCAGCATCCCAAACCGGCACCCCCAAACCAGCATCCCAAACCAGCATCCCAAACTGGTACCCCCAAACCAGCATCCCAAACTGGCACCCTCAAACCAGCATCCCAAACTGGCACCCCCAAACCAGCACCCCAAACCAGCATCCCAAACCGGCACCCCCAAATCAGCATCCCAAATTGGCATGCCCAAACCAGCACCCCCAAATTCGCACCCCCAAATCCACACCCTCAAAGCAGCACCCCGAAACTGCCACCCCCATATCCACACCCCCAAACTGGCATGCCCAAACCAGCACCCTCAAACCGGCACCCCCAAACTGGCACTCTCAAACCGGCACCACCAAACCAGCACCCTCGAGCTGGCACCCCCAAATCCACATCCCCAAACTGGCACTATCAAATCGGTACCCCCAAACTGAGACCCTCAAACCAGCCCCCCCAAATCCACACCTGCAAACTAGCCCCCCCCAAACCTGCATCCCAAATTGGCATGCCCAAACTGGCACCCTCGAATCGGCACCCCCAAACCAGCACCCCCAAACCAGGACCCTCAAACTGGCACCCCCAAACTGGCACTCTCAAACTGGCACCCCCAATCGGGTGTTCCCAACCCAGCACCCTCAAACCCAGTACCCCCAACTCCACACCCCCAAACCAGCTCCCCCGGCTCTGCTCCCCCCGCCAGGTGCTGAGGATGAGGGACCTGGCCACGTCCCCAGTGTCCCTGGAGGACACGGTGCTGTGGGTGCCCCCTCCCTCATCCCCTCCAGAGGATGCTGTGCCCTGGGGATGAGCAACCTGGACCCCCCCGCAGTGGTGCTGAGCCCCAGGACACGGAGCTGCAGGAGGGCACCCCCCCACCCCAAAACCCTCACCCTTGGCGCTGATGCTGCGGAGATCTGTGATCTTCATGAGCATCTTGGGAAACATGTGGGGCTTGTTGGGCCTCCTCTTCCTCACGTAGATCTTCAGCGCCTCCAGCAGCGGCTCCTGCAGCTTGTCCACTTTGTCGGGCTGCTCCAGGTCCTGGCGGTCTGAGGAGGGGGGGGGACAACAGTAGTTACGGGGGGGCAGCACGCATCCTGTCGTTCCCCCGTGAGTACGGATACAGCCCAGCTCCCGGGGGGGGGTGCGGGCACCGGGGTGGGCTGTGCCGTGGCAAAGAGCATCACTTGGGGGGCTGCTTGATCCAGCCGTTTGGGGAGGAGGTGCCGGGGGTCTGCCAGGGCGCCGGGTGGGTGCCTGTCCCTGTAACCCCCTGCAGCACCCACCTCCGCAGATGAGGCAGATGGCGCTGAGCAGCCCCGTCTCGGCGTCGTCCATCTCCAGCGGCAGCAGCTGGTTGGCGAAGGCGAAGACCAGGTCGGTGAGGGGCCCGAAGCCGGCGTTGTGCATCTGCGTGCGGTTCAGCGTCAGCCCGTCCGAGAAGGTCATGGTGTCCTGCTCCGGCGTGTAGCGCGTGCAGATCCGCAGGATCTGGGGGTGGGGTGGGGGTGAGCACAGCACGGGGGGGGCTCAGCCTGGTGTCCCCTCCCCAGCCCTGTCCCCAGCCCAGCCCCTGCCCTCACCAGGATGTCGAGGCAGGCGGCTTTGAGGAGGGTGATCTGGTCGGCGATGGTGAGCGTGGTGAAGCCGGGGAGCTGCTTGGCGAACTCCACCGTCTTGATGATGCACTTGGTGGACAATTCGCTGAACTTGTCCCACAGGTCAATGTCCAGGGAGACCCGCTGCTCCGAGCTGTTGTTCTGCGGCAGGAGGCAGAGGGGTGAGGGCCCGCCGGGGGGGGGGGGGCTGCCATGCTCCCCAGGACCCCCCAGACCCCCGCCGACACTCACCGTAGTGTATTTGCCAAGCTGGCAGAGGGCAGGGAAGGTCTCCTGGTGGGCTTTGCGCACCTTCTCGATGAGCTCCTCCACCTCGGGGGTGATGATGTAGCTCTCTGAGCACTCCGGCTTGGGCACGTCCTTCTTCTTCTTGTTCCGGTCATTGCGGACGGCTGCGGGGACAGCAGGGTCAGCGTCACCCAGCCCCGTTGCCACCCAGCCCCTGCCCAGGGTGGGGGTCAGCTCCACCGCGCTCCCTTCCCCTGCCCAGGGCAGGATGAGGACCCGGCCACCAGCAACGGGATCAGCCGCGGTGACAAACGGCCAGCGGAGCCGCCAGCCCCTCGCAGCTCTCCTTTAAATAAGCCCTCAGGCCATTAGGAGGCAATTAGGGGTGACAGAGCACCCGTGGGAGGGGGGAAACACCGCACCCCCTGCCATGGGGACAGTGCTCAGCTCGGCTCTGCAGTGCCGATACAGCGGCGAAAAACACCACAGAGAGAAAATGGCAGCTGAGGCACCGCGCTCGTCACGGGGGTGTGCAGAGAACGCCTGAGACGGGGCGGGGGGGGGGGGGGAGCAGGGATCAGCCTCTGTGGGCTGGGGGGGCCAGGAGCCCCCTTAGGTGCAGGGTGAGATGCAGTCCCTGGGATGCTGAACCCACCCCCGGCAGTGCCTGGCCCCCCCCGGCAGCTGGCAGCCCCCTCCCAGGGGGTCACATGCCCCACAGGGGCAGGGCTTGGGGGGGGGGGTGGGGGTGCAGCTGCGCCCCAGCAGCCATCACCCCCGGTCACCCACCCCCGGTGATGCCGCGTCGCACAGGGGGTACAGCCGGGCACCATGACAACTGGCATGCAGGCACCGGGAGGCCTCGTCAGCATCATTTATCTCTGACATCATCAATCATGCGTTGCCCAGGCAACAGCCGGGCTGCGACACAAACCTAGGGGGGCCCCCCATCCCCCCCCAGGGCCTTGCTGGGCACATGGTTGGGGCTGCCGGGATGGCCAACTGTGGCCAGACCCCCCCCCCCGGCTGCACACAGGCAGGGTGTCCCCATCACTGCCCTGTCCCCAACCACATCCTTGTCCCCATCCCATCACTGTCTCCATCCCCATGCCATTCCGGTCCCTGTCCCCATCCCTGTCCCCATTCGCGTCCCCAATCACACTCACACTCCTTGGACATGCCGACTTCAAAGCACTTCTGGAGGCGGCAGTACTGGCACCGGTTGCGCGTCACCTTGTTGATGATGCAGTTCTTGTCCCGGTGGCACGTGTACACCATGTTCTTCTGGATGCTGCGGCGGAAGAAGCCCTGGGGACCCCACAGACCCCAGTCAGTGCCCAACTGGGGACCCTGGGGACCCGAGGGGACGGTGACCCCGCCATGGGGTGCTGGCAGCTCTCACCTTGCAGCCCTCGCAGGCGCTCACCCCGTAGTGGTACCCCGAGGACTTGTCCTGGCAGACGAAGCAGGGCTTGTAGATGCGGGGCAGGGGTGGGGGCGAGGGGGGGCTGGGCACGATCTCCTCTGAGCTGGTGCTCTGCGTCTCGACCGCTGCAGGGAAGAGGACGGCACTCAGGGCACCGAGACCCCCAGGCAGGGCTGGCCCTGTGGGGACCCCCACGTCCTGCACCCCCTGACAGCGCCAGGGCTGACCCCTGGGGCCAGGGGTCCCGGCAGCCCCCGTGCGCTGCCCACCCCAGCCCTGCCCGACCACGGGGCCAGGTCACACGGGGCCAGCGGGGAGAGGACGTGAGCTGGGAAGATGCAAGTTGACATTTCCAGGCCACAGAGACGATGTGGAATTCAGGCAGACAAAAAAAAAAAAAAAAAAAAAAGAGAAAAAAAAAAAAAAAAAAGAAAAGAAAGAAGCTGGGATCCCAGGAGCCCCCCGTGTGGGTGGCACCGATGGCATCCGTGGGGCCAGCATGGTGCAGGGCCAGGGCGGGGGGCAGGGGGGTGGGGGGCAGTGCCACACGCTTGCACGTGTGGGCACACACGTGTGCACAGCCTGGGCCTGCCCGCTGCCCCCCAGCCGGTGGCAGGGCCCCCCCAGAGGGGACGGGCACGGCAGCACCCCGCTGGCACCCCATGGCCCCCCCATGGGGGACAGCCCCGAGGGCAGCGCTGGCCCCATCCCTGCAGCAGGCAGCCCCAGCCACCACGTGCTGCAACGGCCCCGCCAGCCCGCAGGGTGCAGCCTGTGCCCCCTGCACCCCAACATCTCCTGGGACACGTCTGCCCCCCCCTGCACCCCAACATCCCACGGGATGTGCCAGCCCCCCCCTGCACCCCAACATCCCACGGGGTGTGCCAGCTCCCCCCTGCGCCCCAACATCTCCTGGGACACGTCTGCCCCCCCCTGCACCCCAACATCCCACGGGATGTGCCAGCCCCCCCCTGCACCCCAACATCCCACGGGGTGTGCCAGCCCCCCCCTGCACCCCAACATCCCACGGGGTGTGCCAGCTCCCCCCCTGCACCCCAACATCCCACGGGATGTGCCTGCATCCCGACACCTCACGGGATGTGTCTCACCCCAGCACCTCATGGGACATGCCAGCTCGCTCCTGCCCCCCAGGACCACCCAGAAGATGCCCGAGCCCCCCGGGATGAGCCCCGTCGCCCACCCCAGCACAGCCCCAGCCGTGGGGGGGGGGGTGCAGGCGGGGTGCAGTCCCCGGTGCGGGGTGCAGCCAGGCAGGGGTTAAGCGCTCCCCGGCTGCTCCGGGATGTTTGCGAATGTTTTTCTGCAGCGGAGCCAAGCGAACCAGTCAAACAGGATATTAAAGGCCTGGCCCGCCGGGGGAGTCCGGGCCCCCCCCCCGCCCCCCCAGCCCCTGCGCCCCAAAAAGGGCCCCGCCACACTCAGGGTGCTGCAGGGACAGGCCAGGGGCACCCACCCCACACCCACCCCGAGCTGAGCCGAGGGGGGGTCCTTGCAGGGTGCTGGGGTTCGGGAGGGTGACGGATGATGGGTGGGGGTCCCCAGCCTGGCTGTGCCACCACCGTGCAGTGGTCCTGGGTGCAGACGGGGCCAGGGAGGGGGACAGTAGGGACAAAGCCACCCACCCCACTGTGCTCGTCCCCCTGCCCCACACAACGGCGACGGGTGAGCATGCTGGCGCGGAGGTGAGCGTGCGGGTGGGATACGGGCGTGCAGGGTGGGATACGGGTGTGCAGGGTGGGATACGAGCGTGCAGGGTGGGATACGGGTGTGCAGGGTGGGATACGAGTGTGCAGGGTGGGATACGGGTGTGCAGGGTGGGATACGGGTGTGCAGGGTGGGATACGAGCGTGCGGGTGGGATACGGGCGTGCAGGGTGGGGTATGAGTGTGCAGGGTGGGATACGGGTGTGCTGGGTGGGATACGGGTGTGCAGGGTGGGATACGGGCGTGCAGGGTGGGGTATGAGTGTGCAGGGTGGGATACAGGCGTGCTGGGTGGGATACAGGTATGCAGGGTGGGATACGGGCGTGCTGGGTGGGATACAAGTGTGCAGGGTGGGATACGGGTGTGCAGGGTGGGATACGGGTGTGCAGGGTGGGGTATGAGTGTGCAGGGTGGGATACAGGTGTGCAGGGTGGGATACAGGTGTGCAGGGTGGGATACGGGTGTGCTGGGTGGGATATGGGTGTGCAGGGTGGGATACGAGTGTGCAGGGTGGGATATGGGTGTGCAGGGTGGGATACGAGTGTGCAGGGTGGGATACGGGTGTGCAGGGTGGGATACGGGTGTGCAGGGTGGGATACAGGCGTGCTGGGTGGGATACAGGTGTGCAGGGTGGGATACGGGCGTGCTGGGTGGGATACAGGTGTGCAGGGTGGGATACGGGCGTGCAGGGTGGGGTATGAGTGTGCAGGGTGGGATACGGGTGTGCTGGGTGGGATACGGGTGTGCAGGGTGGGATACGGGCGTGCAGGGTGGGGTATGAGTGTGCAGGGTGGGATACAGGCGTGCTGGGTGGGATACAGGTGTGCAGGGTGGGATACGGGCGTGCTGGGTGGGATACAAGTGTGCAGGGTGGGATACGGGTGTGCAGGGTGGGGTATGAGTGTGCAGGGTGGGATACAGGTGTGCAGGGTGGGATACAGGTGTGCAGGGTGGGATACGGGTGTGCTGGGTGGGATACGGGTGTGCAGGGTGGGATACGGGTGTGCAGGGTGGGATACAGGCGTGCTGGGTGGGATACAGGTGTGCAGGGTGGGATACGGGCGTGCTGGGTGGGATACAAGTGTGCAGGGTGGGATACGGGTGTGCAGGGTGGGATACGGGTGTGCAGGGTGGGATACGGGTGTGCAGGGTGGGATACGGGCGTGCAGGGTGGGATACGGGTGTGCAGGGTGGGATACGAGTGTGCAGGGTGGGATACGGGTGTGCAGGGTGGGATACGAGTGTGCAGGGTGGGATACAGGTGTGCAGGGTGGGATACGGGTGTGCAGGGTGGGATACGGGTGTGCAGGGTGGGATACAGGTGTGCAGGGTGGGATACGGGCGTGCAGGGTGGGATACGGGTGTGCAGGGTGGGATACGAGTGTGCAGGGTGGGATACGAGTGTGCAGGGTGGGATACGGGCGTGCAGGGTGGGATACGGGCGTGCAGGGTGGGATACGAGTGTGCAGGGTGGGATATGGGCGTGCAGGGTGGGATACGGGCGTGCAGGGTGGGATACGAGTGTGCAGGGTGGGATACGGGCGTGCAGGGTGGGATACGGGCGTGCAGGGTGGGATACGAGTGTGCAGGGTGGGATATGGGTGTGCAGGGTGGGATACGGGCGTGCAGGGTGGGATACGGGCGTGCTGGGTGGGATACGGGCGTGCAGGGTGGGATACGGGCGTGCTGGGTGGGATACGAGTGTGCAGGGTGGGATATGGGTGTGCAGGGTGGGATACGGGCGTGCAGGGTGGGATACGGGCGTGCAGGGTGGGATACGAGTGTGCGGGTGGGATACGGGTGTGCAGGGTGGGATACGGGTGTGCGGGTGGGATACGAGTGTGCGGGTGGGATACGGGTGTGCAGGGTGGGATACAGGTGTGCAGGGTGGGATACGAGTGTGCAGGGTGGGATACGGGTGTGCAGGGTGGGATACGAGCGTGCAGGGTGGGGTATGAGTGTGCGGGTGGGATACGGGTGTGCAGGGTGGGATACGGGTGTGCAGGGTGGGGTATGAGTGTGCAGGGTGGGATACGAGTGTGCAGGGTGGGATACAGGCGTGCAGGGTGGGATACGAGCGTGCAGGGTGGGATACGAGCGTGCAGGGTGGGATACGGGTGTGCAGGGTGGGATACGGGTGTGCAGGGTGGGGTATGAGTGTGCAGGGTGGGATACGAGTGTGCAGGGTGGGATACAGGCGTGCAGGGTGGGATACGGGTGTGCAGGGTGGGATACGGGTGTGCAGGGTGGGATACGAGCGTGCAGGGTGGGATACGGGTGTGCAGGGTGGGATACGAGTGTGCAGGGTGGGATACGGGTGTGCAGGGTGGGATACGGGCGTGCTGGGTGGGATACGAGTGTGCAGGGTGGGATACGGGCGTGCTGGGTGGGATACGAGTGTGCAGGGTGGGATACGGGTGTGCAGGGTGGGATACGAGTGTGCAGGGTGGGATACGGGTGTGCAGGGTGGGGTACGAGTGTGCAGGGTGGGATACGGGTGTGCAGGGTGGGATACGGGTGTGCAGGGTGGGATACGAGTGTGCAGGGGGGGATACGAGTGTGCAGGGTGGGATACGGGTGTGCAGGGTGGGATACGGGTGTGCAGGGTGGGGTATGAGTGTGCAGGGTGGGATACGGGTGTGCAGGGTGGGATACGAGTGTGCAGGGTGGGATACGGGTGTGCAGGGTGGGGTATGAGTGTGCAGGGTGGGATATGGGTGTGCAGGGTGGGATACGGGCGTGCAGGGTGGGATACGAGTGTGCAGGGTGGGATACGGGCGTGCAGGGTGGGATACGGGCGTGCAGGGTGGGATACGGGTGTGCAGGGTGGGATACGGGCGTGCAGGGCGGGATACGGGCGTGCAGGGCGGGATACGGGTGTGCAGGGTGGGATACGGGCGTGCAGGGTGGGATACGGGTGTGCAGGGTGGGATACGGGTGTGCAGGGTGGGGTATGAGTGTGCAGGGTGGGATACGGGCGTGCAGGGTGGGGTATGAGTGTGCAGGGTGGGATACGAGCATGCAGGGTGGGATACAGGCGTGCAGGGTGGGATACGGGTGTGCCAGCACGGAGGCGATTGTGCGGGTGGGATACGAGCGTGCAGGGCACAGAGATGAGCGTGCGGGTGGGATACGGGTGTGCTGGTGTGGAGGCGTGAGGGTGGGACATGAGTGTGCAGCCAGCAGGGAGGCGAGCATGCAGGGCGTGAAGGTGAGGGTGCAGGGTGGGATACAAGCGTGCAGGGTGGGACAGGAGCGTGCGGGGTGGGATGCGAGCATGTGGGGTGCGGAGGTGAGCGTTGGGGGTGCAGTAGGAGCGAGCGGGGTGCGGAGGCGAGCAAGCCGGGCAGAGCTTCCCGGGCGGCACTGAATAAATCACCGCTGCCACTCGAGGGAGCGGAGCCATTAAAGTGACTGAGCGAACGTCGTCTATAATTTATCGCCTCTTTTATATAATTTAAGAACTTCCTCGTGAAGAGCTGCACTCACAAAATGCAGATTTGACAAGATTTTGATGTGCTGGGTGCGGAGGGGGGGAGGGGACCCCGCTTCCCCCCCCCCCCCCACGCGCCGGCGCACGCTGGCGTCCCCAGGCAGGCACGGCTGTGCCAGCGCCACGGGAATCCCCCGCCACCGCTGCCACCATCGAAGGGACCGCCGTGCCACCAGGGTGGGGACGGGGCCACAGGCACCGCAGCCAGAGCCCCTCACCCTGGCATCAGGCCTGGGCGCCCCTCGCACCCCTGCGGGGCAGGAGGTGGGCACAGAGCAGCACCCAAAGGTGCTGAGCGGGCAGGATGGGTGCAAACCACCCTTGCTCCTGCAGGGCTGGGTGCAGGAAGGTCTGGCTGGGGACCCCAAGGACCCCGTTTGTCCCGGCTCCCTCCCCTCCCCCAGCCCCATCTCCTGGAACAGGAGGGATGCAGGCGGCCCCCCCGCCCCCCCGCCCGGAGGAAGCAGAGCCCAGCTGCAGACCAGATGCTGCAGCTCCGCCAGCATCCCCGGGCGAACGCGCCGCCCCCGCCAGCCGCCCCGCCGGCCGCTTCCTGCCCGCACCGAGGGACCCCGGGGCACCCCGACACCCGGCACCCCCGCCCTGGCGTGGGAAAGCGCCCGCGGGGCCACGCCGCCTGCCAGGGCCCGGGGGGGGGCACAGCAGACTGGGCTGCTGCCACCCCCCCCAACAACCGGCCATCGCTCCCAGGCCAGAGCCGGGATGGGGCGCAGGGCTCTGGAGTGGGGGGGGTGCAGAGGAAAGCCCACCCCGAGGGGTGCTGTGCCAGGCAGGACAGTGGGCGCCCACCCAGGGACGAGGATCCCACATGCCCTGAATTCCTGCACCTCTCTGGGAGCACGGGCGGGGGGAAAGGAGGGTCCCAGCAGCCGGGGTGCCCCGCTGGGGGGTGCCCAGTCCGGCCCCTGGGCACGGTGCTCAGCCCGCCAGGCGCTGCCACCCTGCCAGGTCCCCATGGGGCACCCTGCCCAGCAGACCCAGGGGTCCTGCTCACCACCAGCACTGGGGTCCTTGCCACCCCAACTCTCCCCCCCATCTGCTGCGCCGCCACCCCACCCCCCCCGCGCCGCAGCGCTGCGCTGGCTGCGTGCCACCGGCCAGCCCGGGGTGACGGAGCGCAGCTCACACGAGGGCACCCTGTGCCCAGTGGGGTGGTGCCCACGCACAACCCAACCCCACGTACGCACACCGCCCCCCCCCCCCCACGAGACCCCCCCCCAAGCACCACCCACAGTGGCACGGGATGCCCGCTTGACTCGGTGGGTTCCTGCGAGCCCCTCCACTACCCCCTGGGAACCGCCTCGTGCCTCAGTTTCCCCAGCTGTGGTGTGGGGGTGTCCCCAGGCCCCGCTGCAGAGTCAGGAGGGCTCCCCACACCCCCCCCACACCCCCCCACGCCCCAAGGAGCAGCTCTTCCCCCTGCGCCAGCGAGACGGCGTCCCGCCGGGCAGGGCAGCACCGGCGCCGGGCCAGCAGCCAGCACCTCGGGGCCAGCCCCGTTGGGCAGAGCCCAGCCACAGCCACAGCTGTCTCTGGGGAAACTGAGGCACGGCACGGCCGCCCCCGACACCGCTAAGGCATGCCGCAGGCTGGCATCTCCGGGCTGGGGAGACACGGCACCTCGACGTGACGTAGGGAACGGGGCACCCTGCCAGGGAGTCCCGCCAGCACCCGTCACCCACGCGCCCGCCAGGTCATGGTCACCGTGACCAAAGCCCAGAGGTGTCCCTGGCCGGGCCAGGGGCCCTGCACAGCACCGCAGCTGCGTGTCCACTCAGAGCTGCAGCCCACAGGGAGGGGGCTCAGGCAGGGCAGCCCCTCGCCCGCAGGACTGGGGGCATGGGAGGGGGGCGGGGGGGTGGCCTCCAGTTGCCCCCCTGAGGACAGCACCGCCCCAGTGGGGTCGGGGGGGGGGGGTGGCTGTCCTGCTGCGCTAAGGGCATGGTACTGGAGCCTGGGCCACGCAGCCCCCGCCAGGCCCTGCCTGCACCCTGCTGGCCCTGGGGGTCTCCAAAGTCAAGCCCCCCCTGCAGAGGCAGCAGGAGCCCCCGCAGCAGCCCCCCACCGTCCCCAGCTGCAGACAAAGGCCCCTCACGCCATGCTCATGCCTGATGCCAGCGGAAAGGTCGAGCGGCCCTGAGACAATGGGGGGAGCGAGACGGCGGGGGCCATGGCTGCAGCCCCCCCCCCCCCAGCACCAGCCACAGGCACCGCACCAGCCACCGCCGCGGGAAGGGGGAACCGGCAACGGGGAGAGGGGCTCGCTGCCCCCCCCAAGGAGCGAGGCAACCCCCCCACCACCCTGTGGAAGGGGTGAAAGTCCAGCAGAGCCCGGCAGGACTTTCCCCAGGCCGTTATGGCGTCGGTGGCCCCTGGGAGCCAGGCCAGGCTGGGTGGCAGCCCGCTGGGGGGGGACACGGGACCCCCTCCAGAGCCCCCCTGAGCAGTGGGCACAAAGCTCAGCAGGGCCCTGTGCCCCCCGTGGGGTGGCAGCCCCCGGGCCAGCCAGCAGCTGGGGGTGCGATGCCTGTACCCCTGCGGGCACCCACCGCCCACCCCACGCCCGCGCGCCCTCCACGCCCCACAGCACCGGGGGGTGCCCGTCCCCAAGGGCAGTGGGGGACCCCGGGGGACACTGTGCTGTGACCCCCCCCCAGGGACAGAGGGCAGGATCCCACCAGTGGGAGCGGGACTGGCCGAGCCCCACAGCAGCACCCAGGACACCCCAGCCCAGGGGGGCACCCCGATCCCTGGCAGGGTCGTGGCCGGGGGGGGCCCCACGCTACCGCCCCCCCCTCCACCCGTGCAGCAGCAGCAGCAGCAGCAGGCGCAGCGGCTCTGTAGTTAATTGGATTTTGTCGGAGCCCTTATCAGGAGGGAATGCAATTCCCGGTGGAGCCGGCGCTGCCGCGGCCCCCCCCGCGGGAAGGGGGTGCGAGGGGAGCCCCGGCGCGGCTCCCCCCGAAATGGGACGCGGGTTGTTTATGGCCGAGCCGGCGGCATCTGCGCACAGCTCGGCCCGCGATGGGGCGGGCGGGGAGGGACGGGGGCTGAGCCCAGCACCCCCCGGGCCCAGCACCCAGCACCCTGCTCAGCCCCTCCCGCCGCGCCAAGCACCCATCCCCCCCCCCCTCCCCCAGCTCCCATCTCCGCCGCCCGCCGCCCCCCCCCCCCGATCGGCCGGCACCCGAGGCCGCAGTGAGGGGCCCGGCCGCCCCCGGGGCGCAGGTACCTACAGCGGCCGGAGCTGCTCCAGGGCGGGGGGCGGCGGGGGGCGCCGCGGGGCGCGGGGGGGCCGCGCTCGGGCAGCAGGCAGCCCCGGCCCGGCCCGTAGAAATCCATCCGGAGGAAGGGGCCGGGGGGCAGCCCCGCCACCGCCGCACCCTCGTACATGGCCCGGGGCCGCGGGGGCGGCTCCCCCGCTCCGGCGGTGGGGGGCGGCCCCGGGCGCTCAGCGGCCTCCCCCCCCCCGGCGGCCGGGCCCCCGGGGCGCCCCGCGCCGCGCTGCCATGGCCCCGCCGCCGCTCAGCCGGGGAGCGGGGCCCCGCCGCTCCGCTCCGCGCCCGGGCAGGCGGCGGCGGGAGGGGGAGGGGGAGGAGGAGGAGGAGGGGGAGGGGAGGAAGGCGCAGCCCCGCCGGCTCTGCGGCTCCGGCAGCCCCGGACCCTCCCGACACCCGCCGCCTCCCCACAGCCTTAACCCGCTGCGCGCCGCGGGGCCGCCCCCCCGCTCCGCTCCGCTCCGCTCGGCCAGCGCCAGGCGGGAGCGGGCCGGGGGCTGCCCGGGCCCGGGGGCTGCCCGGCGGCCGCGGCTCATTTGCCTAATGGGATGCGGGTGAACTGCGGGTGAACCCGGCGGGGAAGGGCTCACCTCGCCCTGACCCCCGGCCGCCCCCCCGGGGTGCGGGTGCCACCGCACTGGGGGGCCCGGGGGGGCGCACAGGCGTGTGCGCGTGGGTGTGCGTGCGTGTGCGTGCGTGTCCCCGCTGCGTGATGGGGTACGTGCCTGTCTGCATCCCCGCTGCAGAAGGGCCCGTGTGCCCCCACTGCACCCTTGCGTGTGGGGGCTGCGCGTGGGTGCGCGTGGGACAGCCTGTGTGCGCACACACGTGCACATTCCTTCTGCACACACGTACATGTGTGTGGCACCATGTCCCCACCAAGAACAAGGAGCAGCCAAGCATGCCCCACTGGATCTGTGTGTGTGCATATGCACACCCCCACTACACACATGTGTGCTTGCGTGTGCACACATGTTCCTGCTGCATGATAGGGTATGTGCTTGTTGGCATCCCTGCGGCAGAGGGCCTGTGTGTGGTCCCACTACACCCCTGCATGGTGGTGGGGGTGTGTGTGTGTGCATGCGTGTGTGCATATGTGCACACAGGCTGTCCTGTGTGCACATACACATGTGCATTCCTTCTGCACACTTACATACGTGCTGTGCTTGGTGGGGACATGGTGTCACATACAACAGCTGAGCACATCCCTGCTGGATCTGCGCATGCGCACAGCCCCACTGCACACGCATGTGCTTGCATGTGGCCCATGAGGGCAGAGAACAACACACTAGCCCTCCCCACCACGCTGCCCATGTACATGCCCCCACTGGAGTTGACGCCCCAAAGCCAGGGCCCCTCCTGGGGCCACCAAGCAGTGGCAGCACAGACCAGTGTCACCCCACGCAGCACAGCTGGCTCAGCACCGCTGCCTGCACCCAGACAGGGACTGACCCACACCAAGGATGGACCCGCACCAAGGACAGTGGCCACCAGCCGGGCTAGTAGGACAGGCACTGGCAGTGCCACCTCCCCACTGCACCGTCTCACCGTCTCGTCTCACCCACTATCCTTGCTTCCAACACCGCAGCAGCACCAGCACGGCCACTCCACAGCGGGCACGGAGCCTCTGGACCCCACGAGGGTTTGTGGTGCCCCAGCCTGGCACTGCCCACCACAGTTGTGCCCAGGGTGCTGCAGGGCCCAGGGACAGGAGAAGCACATGCGTGTGCACAGCTGGGCAGATGTGGGCACTACCACACACGCCAGCCCTGCACAGCCACATGAAGCAAGCAGGGAGCGTGCACGAGCAGATGTACGTGTGCAAGCGTGTGTGCATGTGTGCACACAGAGCAGTATGCAGGATGCAGGGCAATACACACACCCAGAACTGTGCGTGCACGCACACCCCGACGCCGAGGGCACCCTCTCGCCAGCACAGGCGCACTCTGCACACCCACACGCCACAGCCCTGCACACGCCAGCAGCACCCCCAGCCCCGGCCCCAAAGTGAGCAGCCAGGGCCGCCCCACTTCCATTCCCAACCTGCCCCCCCCAAAGAGAGGGGAGGAAAGGGGAGGAAAACAAAACAAAAAAACCCCAAAAACAAAACCAACCAGAATAAGAAAAAAAGGCCGGGAGGCGTGTGCGTGTGTATGTATGTGTATGTGTGTGCATGTGTGTGCGTGTGTGCCTGCGCTGCGGATCAGCAGCGCCTGTTTAAATAATAATAGAAAGTCAAAGGCTTTGCTTAGCCAGCAGGTTTCTGAACAAAAGCCCAGCGCTCCTCCAACTTCCTGCAGCGAACATGACAAATGTCTGCTTTGACTCATTTACCAGCGCTGGAAAGAATGTGGCTGCGACGGAGGGGACGGAGGGGACGGAGGGGACGCGGGCCGATGGCACCGCACGGCTGGGCTGTGACACGGCTGGCCATGGCACGCAGGCCGGTGGCCATCCCCACCGGGCAGCACTTTCCCGTCCCGCGCCGGTGGCTACAGGAAGAAACAGAGATTACAAAAAAAAAAAAAAAACAAAACCAAAACCCCAAAACCAAAAAAAACCCAAAGCCTTAATGCAGAAGCCAAGAGGAACTGGGCGAGGGGAGCGCTCCGCACGCAGTCCCACGGCACGAGGGGGATGGGGACACCCCATCTGTCCCAGCACCTTGTCCCACTGCCCTACCAGCAGCCTGGTGACACTGGAATGGGGTGACACTGGAATGGGGCCCCTCAGCAGCACCCCAAAGCCCTGCTTCCTGCTGGCCGCACTCGTGAGAGTCACCGATGCTCCGAGGAACACAAGATGCCCTCACAAGCATGATGGAGACCCAGCCACAAACCCCATGGGGACACGCCAGGGGACACTTCTGTGCCTGGTGACACTGGAATGGGGTGACACTAGAATGGGGCAACACTGGAATGGGGCCCCCAATCAACAGCACCCCCCAGCCCCGCTTCCTGCTGGCCACACTGGTGGGGGGTCACTGACGCTCCGAGGAACACAAGATGCCCCCACGAGCATGATGGAGACCCAGCCACAAACCCCATGGGGACACCATGGGGGACACCGCTGTACCTGGAGCGGGCACAGCTCGGGGACTGCGGGGTCACAGCCCTAGCGGACAACATGACGTGGGCAGGGATGCTGGGGACCCCCATGCAACGCCCCCCCCCCCCCCCCCAGCCTGGGTTACGGGGTGCTTGGCCCCGGCCCCTTCCCCCCCAGCATCACGCCAGCACCTCGGGGCCCTGCAGCCCCCCTCCCCTCCACCCACTTCAAAAGACCCCATTTATCCCCTTCAGTGGCTTTTGAGCGCGGCAAATTCCCGGCCGGCGCAGGCGGCTCCCCCCGGCCCCCGTGACAGTGATAGAAAACCTCCGCCGTAATGGGCTTTCCCAGGCGCGGGGGCCCAGCGCCCAGCTCAGCATCATCAATCTTCCCAGGGCGGCGATGGGGGGGGCCAGGGGGTCCCCAGCACCGCACCCCACAGGGACTCCCCAGCCTCTGCCCCGAGAGGGGCCCCCCAGCCCCACCACCCCCTGCCCGCGGCCCCCGGCCTGCAGGGAGCACGTTTTGCTCATTAATTTTTAAAAATTAATTAATTACGGGGCGCTGCGGGGGAGCGGCTGCAGCGCTGAGGAAATCGGAGCCAGCGGGTAGGGTGACACGCCGGGCCCGGCCGCGGGGCCCCCCGTCCCGGCAGCCCAGAGCGGGGTCGGGGGGGGCCCGGCCGCAGGGGAGGGGGCCGCACGGGGGTCCCGATTCCCGCAGCCAGGCCTGGGAACCAGGGCAGAGGGAGGGTGGGCTGGGGGTGGCAGCCCAGGGAGCCCCTTGTGGGGCAGTGGGCAGAAATCTGCCGTAGCCCCCCGAGACCCCCGCCTGGGCCAGCAGCGGGGAGGGGACCCCCAGGGCCAACCAGACCCCACGGCAAGAGGCCACCGCAGAGCCCCTGGGACAGGGATGAGGGCACAGGCACGGCGCTGGCACCGCCACACGTGCACACACGCGGCACGGGCACACCGGCGGCCCCGCGACGTGCACTGCGGGCACAGACACACGCACACACGGGGGGGGGGGGGGGGGGGGGCTGGCACTGAGTGCACGCGCGCTCACCCCCCCGCACGGCCGCTCAGCCCCGTGTACGCTGGCTACGCGCACGCCCAGCCCAGCGTGCACACGTGGGTGTGCACACACAGGCGTGCGCACACGGGCACGCACAGCCGGCAGCGCACGCGCACAGCACCGTGGACATGCAGCTCCGTGCACACGCAGTTGCACGAGGCAGGCACGCACACACAGCCCCCCCCGCCCCCCCCCCAAGTGTGCACACTCACCACGTGAGCTCACTTATGCCCACACGCAACTGTGAACGCAGAGAGGCCCCACAGCCACCCTGGGTGTCCCCCGGTGCCCCCAGCCCACCCTGGGGTGCCCCACATCGGGGCCCGGGGGGGATGGGGGGGGGGGGCGGGGGGAGCAATGCCAGGGATCCCCAGGGACCTCCACTCACTTCCCCTTTGCCAGGCGCTCTGACGCCGGCACTAAGGGACACCCTCCTCAGGCCAGGGGGGTGCAGGAGGCCCCCCCACACCCCCAGCACCACAAACAGGATATGGCCAATCTACGCCAAGGGCAAAGCACACAGCACCCCAGGGGCCCGATCCGGCCCCGGCAGCACCCCTGCAGCCCCACTGCCCCCCCGGCTCCCCATCCCGACACCCACAGACCCAGCAGGGCGCCTATCTGCACCCCGGGGGGGCATCTGCACCCCCAGGAGGTCCCAGCCGGATCAGCCCCGGGGCCGTACAGCTGCAGCACATCTGGCAAGGGCGGGCCGGTGGTGGGCTGGACACGAGGCGGGGGGGCCGCACTGAGCCCCTCCGCAGCCCCCCTCCCAGCTGGGACACAGACCCCAGCACCTCCTTGCTGGCCCCACCACCAGGAGCCAGAGCGGGGGCACCTCGTGTGGGCACACCCCAAATACTGCAGGACCTACACACAGGACACCCACCCGGCTGTACGGGTGCTACGGGGGGGTGCAAACACGGTGCCCCCACTCCCTGTGTCCCCTGGAACCCCCGGGCACCCCAGCAGGGAAGGCCAAGGGGAAACTGAGGCACGGTTCACCCGGTTGCCACCAGACCCAGGGCAACCCCCAGCCCTGCCCATGGACCCCAGCCCCAGTGTAGAGATGGGGGAGGGACGGGGGGGGGACAGGACAGGTGCCCCCCCCCCGACCCGTTCCCACAACACTGCGCGGCGGGAATGGCCCCAGAGCCAGCGCGGAGGAGGGGCCCCACCCGCCGACACCCAGTCGCTGAACTGGTCCCACTGGGTCCCACCGCCGCCGGGGCGGCTCCGGCGGGGGACAGCACCCGGGGCCGGCCCTGCCCGGGCCTGCACCGTCCCCCGGGGCCAGGGCTGTGCCGGAGGGGCCCTGCCACACCCCGACCCACGGGGACCTCCCCGACGGCGGGCGCCGCGGGGCACCCATGGCGGCACGGCGATGGCACCCATCCGCAGGGGTGGCGGGATCCAGCAGCTGCCCCGTGGCACCCAGCGAGGGTTCGGGGAAACTGAGGCACGCTGAGGGCCGGGGGGTGACGGCGCAGGGAGGACCCCGGCCCGGAGCCCACCGCCCATGGCTCCCAGCTGCCGGCGCGGCGGGGCGGTGATTACCGGGGCCGTGATGGACGACCCTGTCAGGGGGAAATTGAATCAGGAGCAGACGCGATGATTGCCTTCATCGCCTCCCCCACGGCGGCCCCCGCGCCGCCGGCGAACAAAGAGCCGCCGTGGGGACGCAGCGCCACACCGGGCCCCCCCGCCACCACCGAGCCCCCCATCACCACCGAGCCCCCCGTCCGCCAGCCTGACCGCGGTGGGTGCCGGGGACGGGGACAGCCAACGGCCCCTAACCAGGGCCAGCTGGGCCGTTAACAGCCGGGGTATAAACACGGCCATTAACGAAGGCGGCCACACAGCAGCAATTAACTGACACACACACCCCGCCAGGTGCCACTGCCCGCTCCCTGCCTCAGTTTCCCCAGCGGCAGCACTAACGGGGACACACAGCGAGAAGCACCTGGCGCTCGCCTCCCTCCCACCAACGTGCCAGTGCCCCCCAAACACAGCTCCTCATGGGTGGGCGAGGCGGTGGCCGACAGCAGGGAGACCCCCCAGCTGCCTTCACCCGTGCCACCACCCTGGGCAGGTTACAGTGCGGCGCCGGAGCAGCAGCCTGGGGTCTGTACCCACGTTCCACAACCCCGGCACAGAGGGGTCCACACACACACACCCCCATCACTGGGGGTCCCACCCCACCCCCCCACGAGGCCGCGGTACTCACTGGCAGGTGAGGGGGTGCTGTATCCGCTGACGGGCAGCTGGTGCTGGATGCCAGCCAGTGTGCTGGGCGGCGAGAGCCCCCCCAGCATGTGGGGGAAGAAGAAGGCATAAGGGGGCACAGGGTAGCCATTGAGGTGCCCCCCTCCAGGCGTGGGGCAGGAGCTGCTGTTGCTGGCCATGGTGGGGGTCTCCGGCGTGGCGGGGGGGGGGGGAGCTCTCAGGCGCGGGGCGCAGGGCCCGAGCAGAGCATGGGGCCCGTGGGCACCCCAATGCCCGGCGGCTGTCCTTGCTGGTGGCGCTGGCTCCTGCGATGCTGCTGGGGGTGGGGGGGGGAGAGCAAAGAGGGGGGGTTAGCAGAGGGGTTGGGAAACCCAGGGCCCCAACCCCGAGGTGGCACCCACCAGCTGTGCCTCAGTTTCCCCAGACCCCCCACCCCAAGGGTCACATCCCCTCCCGGCCCCAGGAGGGCGCAGCCGGCCGGGCCCGGCGCTCCCCGCGAGATTAACGACAATCCCCCAGATTAACGACACCGGGACCGGCGGGGCCTGGCAGGCGCAGGTCACTAATCCCAGCTTAGCGGGCGAGGGCACAGGGGGACGGCATGGGGACATTGTGGCCCCCCAGGGCACCCCCTCAAGGCCAGGGGCCACGCGACGGCCGCAAACCTGCCCCCCTCCCCCAGGTCTGGCCTGGGTTCAGGGGTGCATGGGGGGTGCCAGGGGGGCAGCACCCCTTGCCCCAGCACGGGGGGCTATGAGGCAGCCAGGGGAGGTGGGGGGGGGGGGGGCACAGGCACACCAGGGTCCCCTGAGGACAGCGGCTCTGCTCCAGCCCGGCTCTGCTGTCACGGCCATGCGCCCACTCGGGCTCCGCTCCCCCCATGCCCGCACCGAGCGCCACGGGGCTCAGCCACCCGGCTGCAGGGTGGGAGGGGGCTCAACCCCACCGGGACCGGCACCTGGGGGGCTCAGCCTGGCCAAGCGCCACAGGGCTGGGCTCTGCCCCTCGTGCCATGTGCCAGGCTGTGCCGCGTGCTGGGCGGCGGCGGCAGCTCCCACAGCAGCCCAGCGGGGCAGGGACCCCAGGGCCCAGGCCGGGCTGGGGGGCAGCGGTGGGAAGGGGGGCACGGGGCTTTCACAATCCCGGGCTGGCTGTTTATTTAAGCGCTGGCGCAGGGCCCGGCGGGGGCTGTTTATTTGCCGAGAGTGCTGGCTCCCGGCCTCGCGGAGGCGGAAAAGGATCCAGAGGAACAAGGCTGGGCCGCCCGGCGAGGCGCTGGGGAGGGGCCGGGATGGGCATGGCCCTGCCCGCCCCCCCAGCACCCACTTGGGTGCACCCACTGGGAGCAGGACCCCCAACCTCACCCTGGCACCCCACAGCCCCACCGCTGCCCACCATGATGGGGACCCACTGGAGGACCTATGGGGAGACCCACAGTCCGGCTGGCCCGGGCTGGGGACCCAGCAGCAGCTGGGGTGGGTGTCACATCCGTGTGTCCCCCCCCCCCCCCCGGCACAGGGTGCCCCGCTGGGCGCCGCAGCACGCGCAGGATTCCCACGGGCACAGCGCCGGACACCGGGTCAGCATCCACCCGAGCCCGGCACCCACGGCTCAGCACCAGGGAGGGGACAGGCCTCGAGCAGGGTCCCCACATGGCACTGCAGGGACCCCAGCCCCACGGCACAGGGGCTGCCCGTGGCCCCCCAGCCGGGCCGTGGCCCCCAAGCCGCGCTGGCCGGGGGGAGCCGGGGGGAGGAGGCGCGGGAAGAACTGTTTATGTTTGCCGGTGCCAAGCGCTCGCCGGGCACCGCGCCAGCCACGCCGGGGCCCAATTACTCAACCCGCTCCTGCACCCCCCCCTGCACGCCACCGGCCTGGGACCGAGCGAGGCCAGCACCGCCGGCCTGGCCACCGAGCACCCCAAACCCGGCTGGCGGCTGCTGGACCCTCCCCCGCAACGTCCCACAGGACCAGCAGCAGCCAGGAGGGTCCAGGGGGCACTGCCAGCCCCACTCCCGTGGGTCTCCGTGGGCAGGAAGAGCTGCAGCCCAGAGAAGCCCCCACGGGCCCCGGCACAGATGCTGGCACACGGCTTCCCCCTGACCGGGGGGGGGGGTCTGGCTATCCCAGGGGTCCCAAATGGGGGTCCCACTCCTGGGCAGCAGCGTGGGGCCAGGGGCCATGCAGCCCCTTGGCGGGGGCCCACGCTCACCCTCCCCGGCGCCTTTTCCTCCAGTCCCCGGCAGGAGCTGGACGAGGCCTGGAGCTTCCTGGAATCCAGCGCCTTGTTCCAGCCCCGCGGAAAACACTGCCACGGGGCTCGGGCCAAATCCAGCCACGAGGAACCTCCCACCCGGGCCGGGGTGGCCCCCGGGAGCCGATGGACGCACGGATGCACGGACCGGAGCCATTCCCAGCGCCAGCAGCGGCATGGCCATGGGGGACCACTGCTGCCCGAGCTGCCTTCTGACCTTGACCCCCACACGCGGCACCAAGCCCACCCCACACCCCCCCAAAGGGATTCCTTCCCAAAACGCAGCCCCCGGCTGGATTCGCTGCCCACACCGGGGCAGGGCTACATTCTGCTCCCCTGCGCCTGGCACGGCCAACGCTAACGGCAGAGCAGCGGGGATGGTGGCACCAAGACGGCAGCACCGCAACAGCGGCGCCATGACACCCACCCCACCCCCAGCCCTGCCTGCCAAGGGGGCCAGGCAGCATCCCCCCATCCCACCCCACCAGCTCCCCGAAAGCCCCCGGTGCGGGCAGCACCCCCAGCCCCAGTGCCACCAAAGCCAGCCGTGCTTCCTGCCAGGGCACAGGGCGATGGCAGCGCCAGCACCCGGATGTGACACGCCGGTGCACGGGGGCACCGCCCTGGCCCCCCCTGGCACTGCGGGGGCAAACGGGGCCGGGGTTGCTCTGGGGTGCCTGGCAGGGCAGCGGGCAGCGACCAAGCCCTTCCTGTCATGCCTGTGGGCACCGCGCGCCTGCCCGCAGCTTCCCCTCGCCACTCTCGATTCCCAGGCGGCCAGGTTTCAGTTCAGCCCCAGCCCGGCTGCCGCGGCCCCCTGCCACCCCAGAGCCTGTCACCCTGCAACCCTACCACCCCAGAGCCCCAAACACCCTGGAGCCCATCACCCCGCTCCCCTGCCACCCCAGAGCCCGTCATCCCATTCTCCTGCCACCCCAGAGCTGGTCACCCTGCTCCTCTGCCACCCCAGAACCTGTCCCCCTGCTCCCCTGCCACCCCGGAGCCCATCACCCCATTCTCCTGCCACCCTGGCTTCCCTGCCACCCCAGAGCTCTGCCACCCTGAAGCCCCGTCACCCTGCTTCCCTGCCACCCCGCGCCCCTGCTCTGCCACCACCCCAGAGCCCGTCACCTGCTCCCCTGCCACCCTGGAGCCCTCCCACCCCAGCCCCCTGCCAGCCCACTCTGACGCCCAAATCTGTCAGGGGGCTGCTGCCCACGTCCCCCATCCTCACCGGGACAGGTCCCGGGGACACGCGGGTGGCCAGCCGCCCCGGGCAGAAGCAGGCAGGGGGTGCCGTGCCCCCCGGTGCAGGGAGAGCAGGGTGGCCCCCCCGGGCTGGCAGCCTCTCGGGCATGGCAGGAAGCGCCCGGAGCCGCTGTGCGGTCGCTGCCTGCGGTTTCCTCGCTGCTGTCAGCGCCCGACCTGGGGTGGCCTCACACGCGAGGCCGAGAGACTGGCTGCCCCCCCCCCCCCACCACTGCCCCCCCTGCCCCGCCAGCACCGTGCAGGGGCTGTGAGGTGCCCCCCTGGCAGGGCCGCCGGGTGAGACCCCCTCCCCATATCCCCACAGCATCTGGGCCGTGAGTCACCGTCACGTTTCTCACGTCCCCGGGCAGGCGTGAATCATGCCCCAGCGCGGCGGCAGGGCCGCAGCCAGCGGCACACGCTCGGCACAGCCGCCACGCACCGGGGCCAGAGCTGCCCGCAGCCCCCCTTCAAGGGGATCCGGGGGTGCCAGGGCTAGCGTGGCCCCCAGGACCTGCACGCTGCTGTCGGGGGCCAGCAGCACACCCAGGTCCCTGCGCAGCACCGGTGCCACCACGTCCCAGCACCAACCCACGCCCGGCCAACACCGCTGCCCCCAGCGCAGACACAGGGCCGGGGACACCACGCTGGCCGGGGGGGACGGTGCCCTTGCCGGCAGGGATGGTGTCCATGCTGGCCTTTCCACTCTGTGGGGGCACAGAGGCACCCCAGGGAGCGGCCGCCAGCCCCGTGGCGTGGGTCCTCACCCCGGCACCCCCACATCCCGCTGCCGGCTGGGCGCCACAAACTGAAATTCCACCTGTCGAGGCTGGACCAGCTCCGGTTACGCCGGGAACGCGCCACTCCGGTTACATCTCCCGCACCCGTCACCAGACACGCCATTCTTCTGTGGGAACAGGTGCCACGGCCCCTGCCACGGCCCCCAGGACCCTGCCACGCCGCCGCCGCCGCCACCAACGATGCCATGGGTGCCGGCCTGCCGGATCCTGGAAGGAGCGAGCCAGCCCAGCTCAGCCCCAAAGGCCCAGTCGGACCCCCAGCCCCTCACACCGCAGCACCCTGGGGACCCCCACCCCCACCCTGGTGCTGCAGGGGGGCACCCCGCATCCCAGCCGGGCTCCCCCCGACACGGTGCAGCCTTGACCCTCAGGACAAGCCCAGGGAACCGCAGGTCCCGCAGCCCTGCCGGGACAGTCCCACTCCCACTCCCGGGGTGCCCCGTCCCGGTTCCTTGCGGGCTCCCGGGAAGCTGCAGGATGGTGGCGCGGCTCACAGCGGCCCCGGTTGTTTTTAGCTCTGGATGCGGCGCGCACAGCCGGCGCCCTGGGAATGGCGTGCCGGGAACAGCGAGGCCCCAGACAGCCCTTTCTGGCTCGGCGACAGCCGGCAGACAAGTGCAGCTGGCTGCGCCGCCGGCCCGCAGCACGGGGCTGCTCGGGACACGGCGGCCGGGGCTGGCATGGGCGGCCGCAGCGGGCAGGCAGCCGCAGAGCACCCCCGGACACCGGGATTTGGTGGCACCGTGCCCCCGGCTTGGGCCAGCTCTGGGGAGCTGGGAGCAAGCTGGGCAGCACTGCGACCTGGCGTACCTGGGGGGGGGGGGGGGGACGACACACGGACACGACAAACCACAGCGTGCCACAGGCGCCGTGACCCACCGCACTGTGAGCAGGCCCGTGGCACGGCATGCGGCCGTGTGGCACTGCCATGGCCCTGGTCACAGCCTGGCAGTGGCGGCTCAGCCAGGGATGGCAGAGGCCAGGGCAGGCGCACGAGGCCCCTCGCCGGGCCCTGCCACGAGCCACCCCCCTGCTAAGCCGCCTCCAGCCGCAGGGAGATTAACCCATTTTCCGTAATCAGCACATGTGTCACCGCAGATATGATCGCAGCCCCCCCCCCCCCCCCGCGCCTGCTGGCACCGCAGCCCTTCCCCCCGAGCCCCAGGGCTGGCACTGCCACGGAGAGGGGGGACACGCTGCAGCACAGGGGTGCCCAGGGTGTCGGGGGGCTCCAGGGATGCGCTGTGAGCACCCCACAGCTCCACCGGTGCGGGGCACCCCAAAGTGCTGCGGTAGCACCCCACCAAGGGCTGGGGGACACCAGAGCCCAGTTGCTCTTTCGGTGACAGCGCTGTCATCGGCGCGGGTGGCCCAGGACACCCTCTGCCCGCCGCCGGCACAGCCGAGCGTGGCACGTTGACATGCCAGAGCCTCCTGGTTATAAATAGAGCCGGAGCCGCGGAGATGGTGAATCCCAGCGCCGCAGGGCAGGCAGCAGCACGGGCCCTCCCCGGGCTCACCGGGACCAAGCACCGGGGACACGGCGGGCATGCCAGGGCACCCGCCGGCAGCGGGGGACACGGCACGGGGCACTGCCCTGCTCCCCGCTGTCCCGGCTGGTGGCAGCTGCATCACCCGCGGGGGGAGCGGATGAAGGAACCGGGCACCCACCGGCATCCCCGGTGCCAGTACCCGCTGGGCCACGCATGTCCCCGCGCCGCAGCAAGGTCACCCGCAAGGGCAGGGTGCGAGGCCCACAGGTGACATATGGCCCGGGAGCAGTGGCCGTTGGGCCGCTAAGCCCCTGCGCCAGCACCCGCTAATCCCGGCACAGAGGCCGGCGCTCCGGGTGCTGGGCCCAGGGCCCCCGGCCGAAGCCTGCCCGGCACCCCCAAGCAGGACGGCCACCCCGGCGGCGAGGGGACCCCCCTGTGTCCCCTCGCCGGGCCGACGCATGGCCCCTGCCACCCAACGAGGTCAAAGGTCAGCGGCACAGTTTTGGGGACACCACCACCACAGCGGGCAGGGGGCTCTGCCGCGGCTCCCCCCCCTCCCTGGCTCAGCCGCCGTGCCTGGGGGCTGCCCCCGCCCCCCCCCCGCGGGAAGCACCGGTGGGGCAGCCCCCACCCCAGCCCGCAGGGGTCCCAGTAACCCCGGGGGTCTGCTGTGGAGGGGGAGGCGGTGGTCGGCGCCCCGCGGGGCGGCCCCCCCCCCCCCGCCCCGCCAGCGCCCTGTCAGCCGCGGAGAGCGATGGCTTCCTCCGCCCGCCGGCCAGGAAACGGCGCAGACGCCGCTCCCGCCCCCCGGCCCCGGCCCCGCCGCCCCCCGGCCCCGCTCACCCGCCGGGCCCCGCCGCCAGGCCCGGCCCCCCCCCGCACCCCAAAAGGGGAAGCGGCTCCGGTCCCCCCCCCCGCCCGCCCCCGCCGCAGGGGGGGGCCCGTGGCTGCGCGCACCGGCGGCCCATGGGGATGGGGGGGGGCGATCCGGGGGGGCTCCCCGCAACCAGCAACCGGCTCCGCGACGGTGGCTCGGGCCCCCCCGCGGGTGGGACTGCAGCCCCCGCGGCGGCGGTGCCCCCCGGGGCGGAGGGGGGGGGGGGGGGGGGGCGGCGGCGGGAGCACCCAGCAAGCCGGCTCCGGGAGGGGGGACCCAGCACCGGTAATGGGGGGGGTGTCCAGCACCGGTAATGGGGGGCCCCCGCACCGCCAAGCACGGGGAAGGGCGGGGGTAAAGCCACGCTCCGGAGCCGCGGCGGGGGGGCAACGCTGCCCCTCGGGGCTACCGGTAGCCCCAGCCAGGCAGCGCCTCCCCCCCCCCGCGCCGAGACCCAGCGAGGGGGATCCCCAGGATCCCCCCGCTTTACCGACGGGGGATCCCCAGCGCTGCCTCCAGGACGTCGCGGAGGGGGGGGGCACCCACAGCCATGGGACCCCCCAGCAGCCCCACCCGGGGCGGGGACACCCCCGCACTCCGCACCCACCGGGGGGGCGGTGAGGAGGGGCGGGGGGGAATCCCGGCTGCACGGCGGGACAGCACCCACCCCCCCGAACGCGGCGAACCCCCCCCCCAAACACCGGCACGACGCGCTGTGTCCCACCGCAACGGATCCCTCCCCCCCCGCCTTTTCCCAGCGGGGATCCACGGATGGATCCGGGGGGGGGTGGGGGTGGGGGGCACTCGTTACCTGCTCACGGAGACTTCCCACCGGGATCCTTACAACCGGGAAGCTCCCGGTGGTGGCTGCATGGCGGCGGAGGTGCCGGTATAGCCCGGCCTGAGGGGATGGTTGGAGAAGGAGGTGGGGAGGGGGGAGGGGGTAACGGGGAGAAGGGGGGGGGGGCGCTTAACGAGCGGCGGCCGCGGCCATTGCGAGTCATGTGCTCGCGGGGAAACTTTACCCGGGGCTGGGCCGGGCGGGGCGGCGGCGGCGGCGGTGGCGGAGGGCGGGGGGAGGGAGAGAGGGAGGCGGTCACGCCCCTTTCCGCCGGCCACGCCCACGCCACGCCCCTCCAGCCAATGGGGCGCCGCCGGAGGCGGTGCCCCATTGGCTGGAGGGGCGTGGCGTGGGCGTGGCCAGAGCTACATTGTAACTCTTTGAAGTCTCCAGAAGGCGGAAGGGGAGAAAGTGGGTGCGCGCGCCGCGCAGAGAGGACCCGCCGCGGGGGGGGGCATCTCTTAAAGGGGCCGCACCAACATAGCTTAGCTGCCCCTCTCCGGTGTGCCCACCGCGTTCTTGCTCTGTGGGTCACGCAGGGGTGGCCCAAGTGGAAAGGGGGGGGGGGGGGGGGAGGATATCCTGGGGGAGAACAAGGGGCAGCGGCGGGGGGCGGGGGGAATGGAGGCACCCAGGTGGGAGGGGGTTGTAGGGGGGCAGGACAAGGGGCACCCAGGTGAAGGAGGGAGGATCTACCCTTGGTGGGAGGACAAGGGGTACCCAGGTGGTGGGATCTACCCCGGGGGAAGGATGGGGGCAGTGGAGGGGGGTGGTTGTTGGGGGTGGGGGGAGGACAGAGGACACCCAGGTGGGGGGGGGGGTGTAGGGGGGGTGTCTAACCTGGGGGGAGGACAAGGAGCACCTAGGTTGGGGGGGGGGGGGGTATGTCTACCGTGGAGGGAAGACAAAGGGCACCCATGTGAGGGAGGGGGAGACTACCCGGGGGGGAAGGTGGGGGCAGCCCGGGGGGGCGGTTAGTTGTTAAGGGTGGGGGGAGAACAGAGGGCACCCAGGTGAGGTGGGGTTGCTCACCTGGGGTGGGGGGCAGAGCTGGGGAGGACTGGGGGGCTTAAGCAGGATGGCAGGATGGGGTGTGGGGCAGGTTGGGGGTTCCCTGCGCTGCCCCGGGGGGGGCAGGGGGGGGGGTGTGCTGTACCCAGGGGCAGGGCTGCGGGTCACCCATGTCCCCCTGGCGCTGTTGAGTGCCTGTACCCGGGGGGTGGTGGTGGGGGGTGTCCCTGGCTGCCTGCCCTCAGCAGAGCCACTGCCCACAGGGATGGGGACACGGGTCAGCATCTCTGACACCCCAGCCCCTGCCAGCTACCCCCACCACAGTGACAGCACCAGCCCCCCCCCCCCCGGGTCCCCCACCCCCCAGGCCACCCACCCGCAGCCCACCGAGGGCACAGGAGGGGTAAAAGCAACTTCACTCTGAAAAAAAGGAAGAAAAAGGAGAACTGGGGTGCTGGGACAACCCTGGCACAGCCGTGGCACAGCCCCATGCCCCAGGGCTGGGTCCCATGGGGCAGAGGAGGGGGCCCACCCCTCCACAAAGCCCCTGCCCCCCCCCCCCCCAAAGCTCCTGGACCACCCCGAGCCAGGGCGAGGACAGGGCTGAGCAGATCTCCAGCTCCGCCGGTCCTCGCCTGCTGCCAGGGGAAACTGAGGCAGGAGGTGACCCAGGCCCTGCCACCCCTGGCGGGGGGACGGCCAGGAGCAGCACCCAGGAGCCCCTAACCCACGGCACAGCCCTGCCCCGTGGCGTGAGGGCTGGGGGGGGCAGTGGGGTGGGAGGTGCCACACTTGTGAGGAGTCTGGGTGCTGAGGACACCCACCCCAGGGGGGTCCTGGGGGACCCTCACACCTGTCAGGCTCTGCAGCACCCCCACCAGGAGGGCTTGGTGCCCACCGGCAGGGCTGGGTGCCCACCGGGCAGCTACCGTGCCTCAGTTTCCCCATGGCGCTCCGCAGAGCGAGGCAGGACGCCGCAGGCAGCGAGGCCCGGGCACCCAGAGCCTGGTGTGGCCACCAGCCCCCTCCCCAGCACGCCGGGGCTGCCGGCCGCAGCGAAGCCCAGCTGCCGGCATGTGCTCAGCCCAGAGGAATGTGCCAAATCACTCCCAGATGTGCGTGGCGGCCAGCCCGCCGCCCCCTCCGTGGCCCACCGGCACAGCCGCCGGGCACCGGGGACCCCACACCACCCCGCCACAGGGCTGCCCGTGGGGCCGGATCCTGCCCGGCCATGGGGTCCAGCCCGGCCGGTGGCGTCGGGGTGCCGAGGTCCGGTAGGATGTCGGGGTGCCAGGGCGTGGGCAGGAGATGCCATGGGGCAGGGCTGCATCCCCAGTGTCCCCGATGTCCCCATCCGCTCGAGGCCCCACAGCCCCCAGCCGGCGCAGAGCCTGGTGCTGGCGTGGTGGGGTCGTGTGGGGTCCTGCCCCGCACCCCTGGCCCCGGTGCCCGGTGCGAGCGCAGCGGAGCAGAAAGGGGCTGTCAGATGGAATCTGGGTGCTGGCGGTGACGGCGCGGCGGGAGGCGGCCGTGCCCGCCACGTGGCCGCTTATGTAAGGAGAGTGCAGGGGAGGACAGGGAGGCCGGGGCAGCGGGGACACCGCCGAGGGGACACTGGGCCCCCACCGCGCACACGCAGGCAGCCGCGCAGCCGGACACGCGCACCAAGGGCTGCCCACGGCACAGCCCAGCACGGCACGGCACGCGTGCGCGGGAGCGAGGGCACACGGGCCGGAGCGGGCCCTGCCAGCCCCTTGGTCCCCCCGCCTTCGGCACGAGGCCGCCGCGGTGTCCTGGGGACAGCGGTGATGTCCTCGAGCCGTGGGGCTCCCGCTGCGGCGCTGCCAGCCCCTCACCGGGCGGTGATGAACGGCTCCGGCGGGAGCTCCAGCACCCACGCGGCTGAATCCATCTGCGCCATCGATTTTTCATCCACTGCGGCAGAGCGGAGTCGGGGCCGGTGTGGCTGTGGGCACCCCGGCGGGCTGACACGGTGATGGGAGCCGCGCGCCCGTGTCCCCGTGCCACCCTGCTGGCCCCCTCCTCCACTCGCCACCCTGGGGACAGCGCCACGACTGGGGACCCTCCAGTGGGACGCCCAGTCTGGCCAGTCTCCACAGGCCCCCCTTGCCCTACTGGCACAGCTGCCACCTTGCCCAGCATCACGGTGGGCTCAGGGAGGGCCGGGGATGGAGCGGTTGGGGGGTGGGGTGGGGGGGCAATGTGGGGACAGGGGCACCACGGTGCCCACCTGCGTCACCGCCACGTCACTGCGGTCACACACGCTGCCAGCCGCTTCCTTCCGGCCACCGTCACCATGTGCCGTGGCTTCGTGCCGTGGGGCTGCGTCACAGCCACGGGGCTGGCACAGGGCAGGATGCAGCCGCCATGGCCTGGGGGGTGTGGGGAGCTTGGGGGGGGGGGGGGGGGGGGGCTGGCACCCCGTGCCCGGCCCAGCACTGCCCGCAGGTGTGGGGATGCCGGTACTGGCTCAGCCCCACGGCCTGGTGAGGGGCGGCAGCACCACGGTCCCTGCTCAGCCCCATGGCACGGTGAGGGGACAGGGACACAGAACAGAGCGGGCGCAGCCTGGCCTGAACCCGCTGCCCCCTCCGTGCCGCCGCACACGTCCGACACATGGCAGCTCTGGCTATAAATAGCCCCGCGGCGGCGATGGCTGAGCCGCGCTCGGGGCCTGGCTGGGGCTGCCAGCTGCCCCCGGCCCCGCCGCGCCGCCCCTGCCTCAGTTTCCCCACTGCTTCCCAGGGCAAACGGCAGCCGGGGAAGGAGCTGGCGGCCGCTGCCCCGACCCCACGGTGTCCCCGGCCCGGCAGGGCCAGCCAGTGCCCCGGCGTGCCAAACCACAGGGTGGGAACCGGAGGCTGCACCAGGGCGCCCAGTCGGGCGGTGGTATCCAGCCCCCTCGCCGGGCTCTGCTTTGGCACTGGGTGCCGAGGGGAAGGACACGGCCGATGTCCCCACACTGGGGGCACCCCACAAGCCACAGGGCCAGAGCCACGATGGGGCTGGCACATACCGAAGCCACGATGGGGAAACTGAGGCACAGAGGGGACCCAGGCACCGCACCCTGCCCCTACACTCGGCACCCGGCACCCCAGCCGGGGGGCCTGGGTGACACGGTGGGGTGCGATGGCCAGGGTGGGGGGCGATGGTGGGCTGTGGGGCACTGCTGGAGCCCCAGCCCCTCCCCGCTCCCCCGCCTGCCTGGGCCCCCCCAGCCAGGCAAGCTGCAAAATTAGGTCAAAGCTTCCATTAATTACGAGCGGAGGAGCTGGGGCCAGGAGCTGGGGGGAGAGCCGGGGGGAGAGCCGGGGGGCTGCAGCCCGGGAGGCCAGAGGGGCTGGAGGGGGGGGGCCAGGGCTGTGCGCCCCCAGCCCCGGGGCAGGGAAGGAACAAGGAGGGGGGAGGGGAGCAGACACAGGAGCCAGCGCTGACCCAGAACAACTTTACTAACACCAGGAGATGGGGGGGACCCCGCTGTCACCCCACCCTGCGGCTGGGCACAGCCTGGGCCGAGCGCACAGGGACACTGGGACCCTCCCTGCTGCACCCAGGGGCCTGGGGGGGGGGGGGGGGGTCCCAGGGCCCTGAACGAGCCGGGGGCAAACGCGGCCATGGCTCCAGGGAGCAACGCCGGGTCCCGGGATCAACACAGGATCCCGGGATCACGCGTGCCAGGGTGGGAGTGGGGCCAGGGGCTCCCCCAGGGCCACGGCCACTGCTGCGGAGGGGCTGGGGTGGGCGCCAGCCTCCCGCCTCACCTCCAGCTGCGCAGAAGGAATAATCATAATAATGATAAAATAATTAATAATAATAATAATAAAACTGCCCCAGACCGAGAGCCCCAGGGCAGGACTCAACAAACAAGGGCCGAGGCCTCTTGGAGCCATTTTCCTGCTCCCGGCACAGCCCAGCCCAACCACGCACACGCCAAAAATCCCACCCAGGGCAGCGCCCGCCCAGCCCGCCCCGAGGGGCCGTGGGGAGGGGGCTGCCGGGGGCTAGCACAGCCCCTGGGCCATGATGCTGCCCACCAGCACCACGTCCTGCAGCACGTGCTCCACCGCCGCCGCCTCCATCTTCAGGGAGACCTGGGGGGGAGAGAGCGGCTCAGCACGGTGCTGCCGGACCCCTGCCCCGCTCTTGGACCCCTGCCAGACCCCTGTCCCGCTCTTGGACCCCTGTCCCGCTCTTGGACCCCTGCCAGACCCCTGTCCCGCTCTTGGACCCCCGCCGGACCCCTGACCCGCTCCCAGACCCCTGCCCCACTCCCAGACCCCTGCCCCACTCCCAGACCCCTGCCCCACTGCCCCCCAGGGTACCTTGGCCAGCCGGGCCTCCTTGGCCCTCTTCAGCTCAAGGACGCCGCGTGACTCCAGGAGGGTGACAAGGGACAGACACTCAGCCTGGTCGACAGCAGGGAGCTGCTGCTGCTGGCAGACCTTGCTGTAGGCATCGTGGAGCTGGGGAAGGCAGGGCGGGCATTACGCCATGGCGTGGCATCCAAAGGGAAGACCCCAGGGGCACCCCCCAGATCCCCAAATCCAGCCCTGAGAGGGTCCCACTGCCACTCACCTTCCCCAGTGTCACCTCCTGGGCACGCAGGCGCCGGGTGAGCAGCAGCAGGGAGCAGAGCAGCACCTTCTGCTGCAGCGGGAAGGCATCCCGGACCCCACGGCCGCCCGCCACCAGCCGGTCCTCAAACACCTCCGAGATGACACGGGAGATGTGCGGGAGCCCCACGCGCTTGGGGACAGGGGACACCGGGGAGTCACCTGTAGGGACAGATAGGGCTGCAGGAGATACGGGGGTGACGAGGAATAGGGGTGGGTGGCAGCGCAGAGCAGGTGCCCCAGAAAGGGACCCCAGCCCGGAGGTGCCACACGGAGGGTTTTGGTGCCGGCGCGGCAGCCGGCAGCAGCTACTCACCGCCGGGCAGCGGCTTGAGCAGGGTCTGGCTCTGCACCTCCAGCTCCACCACCTCCACGGCGCGCCTGGGGAGAGACAGCCCTGAGCGTCGGGCAGAGCGGCCGCCCTGGCACGGGCACCGCCGGCACGGGGCTCACAGGGGCCACCGGCCGTGGCACCACGGGCACAGGCACTGCCAGCACAGGGCTCACACAGGCCACCGGCCAGAGCACCACTGCCATGGGCACTGCTGGCACAGAGCTTGCAGGGGCCACCAGCTGCGGCACCACTGGCACAGGCACCGCTGGCACAGAGCCTGCAGGGGCCACCGGCCGTGGCACCACCGGCACAGAGCTCAAAGGGGCCACTGGCAACAGCACCACTGCCATGGGCACCGCTGGCACAGAGCCTGCAGGGGCCACCGGCCGTGGCACCATGGCACAGGCACTGCCGGCACAGAGCTCACAGGGGCCACCGGCCACAGCACCACTGCCATGGGCACCGCTGGTACAGAGCTTGCAGGGGCCACTGGCCGCGGCACCATGGCACAGGCACTACCGGCACAGGGCTCACACGGGCCACCGGCCGTGGCACCACTGCCATGGGCGCTGCTGGCACGGGAACCACCACATGGGCACCGCCGGCACAGAGCTCGCAGGGGCCACTGGCCGCGGCACCACCGGCACAGCCACCGCTGGCACAGAGCTTACAGGGGCCACCGGCCGTGGCACCACTGCCATGGGCGCTGCTGGCACGGGAACCACCACATGGGCACCGCCAGCACAGAGCTCGCAGGGGCCACTGGCTGCGGCACCACCGGCACAGCCACCGCTGGCACAGAGCTCGCAGGGGCCACCGGCCGCGGCACCACGGCACAGAGCTCGCAAGGGCCACCAGCCGCAGCACCGGCACTGACCTGCAAATATCCAGGGCCTTGCGAGCGTCCCCAGTGACTGCAGAGACCTTGCGGGCGCAGAACTGGATGGCGGCGGCATCCAGGACGGGGTCACCAGCCACCTGCCGAGGCACCCCACACCATCAGCGCTGCGGAGCCACCCCGCGTTGTCACCCACCCTGTGTGTCCCCCCACGTCCCCACCTGCCCCAGCCGCTCCTGCAAGATGACGACGAGCTGCTCCCGGGTGTAGGGCGGGAAGTGCAGCAGCCGGGGGCCACCAGCCACCCAGGCCCCCAGCCGCGCCAGGCTGCGGTCCGTCAGGTCCAGAGCGTTGGCCAGCCCTGTGGGCACAGCGGGGTGAGGAGGGGAGGGAGGAGGGCTGTGCCCCGAGGAGGGAGCGGGTGGGCAGGAGGGGGTTGCAAAGGCAATTCCCCTCCCCTCCCCCCCCCCCCCCATCAGCCCCCTAAATAGGGAGGGTCGCCGGGGTGGGCAGCACCACGGTGCCGCGCACTCACCCACGAGGACAAGCCGGGAGCCGGGCAGCTGGGGCCATTCGAAGAGGGTGTAGAGCACATCCTGCCCCCTGTTCTCCAGCTGGTCCAGCTCGTCCAGCACCAGCAGGCTGCAGGGAACAGGGAGCCCGGATCAGCCCCGGCTCTGCCCACACCCCCGCAGCCCCTTCGCAGCCCCCCCGCCGAGAGGGGAAAGCCGCTGCTGGGGCCACCTCTCCCAGCTGGCCACGCTGGGGGCATCGAGCGGGGACCCCCCCAGCCCCAGGTAGGAACTCACACCATGGGCCCCGCGGCCGTCAGCTGCTTCTCCAGCCTCCGCACGCCCTCGCGGCCGGTGGCCACGGGCAGGCCCAGCTGCTGCGCCACGGCGGGGAAGACGGCCTGCGGGCTGCTCAGCGACATGCAGTTCAGGACGACGGTTTTGCTCCTGGCGAGCTCATCCTGCCAGCGACAGGAGCGTCACACCGGCCACAGACTGCTGCCCCCCTGCCCCATTTCCCTACCGGCTTGCTGCGCCAGCGCCCCCAAAACAGGCACCTCTGCCCCCACCCCCCCCACGGGGGTCTGCCCCACTCCTGAGAGGTTGCCGGGACCCCCGGCGTGGCGCACCTTGCAGTCGAGCAGGACGCGGTTCAGACAGGCTGTTTTCCCTGTGCCAGGGGCTCCAGAGATGTAGAGGCTGCCGGGCTGGCACCCACGGACGTGATCCCGCAGAAATTGCCGGATGATGCCCATCTCCCTCTCCCTGGCATGGAGGCGGTCGGGCATGGCTGTGTGCAGCACCCGCTTCGCCTGCAGGTAGCAGGTACCTGCGTCGGGGAAAGAGTGTGGTCACGGGGGGCTCATGGTGCTGCCAGGACCCCCCTGGTGCCCCCCTGACCACACTCACCTCCCTGCCTGAAGAGCCGGGTGCGGGCAGGCTGCCGGCACCTCTGGGGGGTCTCCTCCCCCCCCTTCTGCGGGGATGCCCCTGGGCTGCTGGGCTTCTGGGGGGAGGCTGGGGGGGTCTTGAAGAGCAAGCGGCGCCCCTGGTTCTCCTTACTGCGCTTGGCCGGGGAGCAGGGCAGCGCGTGGGGGACGTTGCAGAGGTTGTCGTCACCTGCGGAAGAGACGGATCAGCGGGGTGGCCGAGCTGGTGGGCCTGATCCTGGCAAGACGCCAGATGTCACATGGTGCCACACACACACACCCCCCCCCGCCCCCAAAGGCCCGATCCTGGCAAGATGCCACTTGTCACATGGTGTCACCCACCCCACCAGCAGATTTTCGTCTTGCAACCAGGCAAAGCCCCAAACGCAGCCGTGCGAGGGATGGGACGGAGCTCGATACGCTGCCTGCCCCAGCCCCACAGCAGCTCTTGGGGAAGGGGTGCCCCCCACACCATCCTGGGGGGGTCCCAGGGGAGGGGGCGGGGACGGGGGGGGGGCAGGGCTCACCCAGGCGCTTGCAGGGGCTCAGGGGCGGCGTTTTGGTCCAGGGTGAGCATGTGGCCAGCGCCGCCCGGCCGGGGTCCGTGGCCCTGGGGTAGGGGGAGAGCCGCAGGGCGGTGGGCTCGGTGCTCTTGGCGAGGCAGCGGGCGCTGCGCCGGCGGGGGAAGCTGATGGTGGGCTGGCACTGGGGGCTGCTGCTGGCCATGGTGGGGGGGGCTGCGGGTGGAGCAGGGACACCGGTCAGGCGGGGCAAGGGTCCCAGCCCCACATCTCCATCTGCACCCACTCAACCCTCTCCTGCATCCCCCACCCCCCATGGGCCTGCTCTGCCCCACATCTCTGTTCCTGATAACCCCTGCCCCCGCTCAGGCTGCACCCCCCAGCCCTCGGCCCCCCACTCGCCCACCCGTGTCCCAGCCTCCCGTGCTCCCTTCCTCCTCCGTGCCCCTCCCCCCTCCGTACCCCGACTCCCAGCTCCCGTGCCCCCCCCTCAGCCCGGATCCCCCCAGACCCCCGTGCCGCCCCTCACCCTAAACCCTCCTCGGCCGCCAGTGCTCCCCCCTCACCGCAGACGCTCCCAGACCCCGGTGCCCCCCCCCCCAGCCCGGATCCCCCAAGACCCCCGCGCTCCCCCTCACCACAACCCCCCTCCCTGGCAGCACATGCTCCCCCCTCACCTCAGACGCCCCTAAACTCCCGCGCCCCCCGCTTCGCCTCGGTCCCCCCCAACCCCCCCCCTCACCCCAGCCCCCCCCCCGTGCCCCCCCTCCCCCAATCCCGGCCCCCCCCCAGACCCCCGCCCCGGCCCCCCACGCGCCGCCGCCGCCCCCCCAACCTTCTCGCGCCAACTCAGCCCTAGTTCTGCATTTCCCGCCACCAGGCTGAGCCGGCCCCGCCCCCTGCGCCCCATTGGCTGCACCGCCCGCCGCCGCCGCCAATCGCAAGGCCCTACGCCGAGCGCCGCGGCCGGAGGAGGGGCCGTCGCCCAGCAACCAATCGGCGAGGGAGCGCGGGGCACGCCGGGAGGCGTAGTCGGGCGGGGCCGCGATCTCGCGGTGTCCCCAGTGCTCCCAGTGTCACCAGCCCCGCCTGCCCAGTGCCACCAGTGCCCCCCGCCCTACCTCCCCAGCGCTCCCAGCCCTCCTTCCCCAGTGCTCCGCGTCACCAATACCCCCAGCCCAGCGCTCCCAGTACCACCAAGCCTGACTCCCCAGCGCTCCCAGTGCCACCACTGCTCCCAGCGCTGCCATCCCAGTGCCACCAGCCCTGCCTCCCAGCGCCACGAGTGCCCCCAACCCTGCCCCTCCAGCGCTCCCAGTGCCATCAGCCCAGCCTCACTAGTACCCCCAGCCCTGCCTCCCCAGCGTTCCCAGTGCCCCCAGCATCTCCCATCCCACCTTCCTCAGGCCTCCCAGTACCAGCCTGGCTGCAAGCAGAGCGCCCTGGCCCATCACCACCCCCCCCCAAAAAAAAAAAGGGGGGGTCCTTAGGGAGGCGCAGAGCTCCCCTGCACCTCCCCCCTCCTCCAGCCGCCCCCAGCCGGTGCCCCTGAAGAGTCGTGTATCTTTATTACTTTTATTTAAATGGAATTTCAAGCTCCTCTGTTTTTATTCTGTTCCCTCTTAAAACAGCCCCTCACGCCCCAGGAGGGGCTGGCGCTCGGGGAGAACCGTGTTTTAC